>NC_139221.1:248986267-249586267 GCF_055691185.1 Crinia signifera | reverse complement strand
TCTGTGAACAATAATCCCTCTGCAATTACTACTTGAGCAGATTATACCTGTTCTGAGCATTATATTGAGAATATTTGATGAATTATCACCAAACTTTTATCCACAGAGCTGCCCTGCAAAAACCGCACGGTACTAACGTGTTTATCCATTGTTATTATCTTTTATAGAGTCATCCGCGTTGGTTCAGAGCTGGGAGCAAGCAAGACGCACATCGGGGACCTGTCACCATGGAGACGCGTCTGGTAACAGGAGCGTTACCATGGAGCCGGCGCCGTAGCTGTAGTGACGTCAGCAGCGGGGGACAGATTGACAGAGACGCCGGCTGTCTCCACGCTGCCGCAAACTCCCGCTCTGGACCAGGAGTGGTATGTATAAATCACACTTGCTGTAACAATGTTTGTGTATACTATGTACCGACATGGCTCCTTGAGAAAAATGCATGTAGCATTGAAACGTCGGAGTAATTGAACCATGTACAGTGTACCGATTTGAAGTTTATCATTGTAAAGCTGGGTACACATATGTACAATCGTCGGGCCGTTCTTCCGATCTGCGGACGAACGGCCGTTCGATTGTATATATGTGTACGCTGTCCCGATCCCTTCGTTGCGATCGATAAACGGCCAAAAACGCTCTTGGCCGTCCACGGTCGGTCGGTCGCAGGTTCTTTGCTGCTTAATATTCTTCCGACAGGACGGCTCCATATCGAAAGAAAAGTGACATGTGTACGCACGTTCGATCGATATGCAGCCCGTTCCTGCGATCATTCCTCCCAAAAGCAGCACGCCCATGTGGGTGTTGACTAGCTGCGTCATCCCTCCATCAGCGCAGCATGTAAACAACAGGAAGTCTTCTCCCCCGTACTTTCCGCGCCATGCTGTTAAAGAATATTCGTTGTATGTGCATTCCTTTTGAAATAAATAATCGTTGTGTGTGCATTCCTGACAGATATAGTTATAGAAGATAGATAGATAGATAGATAGATAGATAGATAGATATGTGATGTTCATTGTTCTGCATAAACACTTAACATTTATTAAGAAATACTGACGAAAAATACTGTGAACACTTTGTTTATTTGGGTGGTCGGACCTGAACAGAGTATCACATACAGGTGCTTGCGTTAAGGTGTAGCAGGAACGCCCACCCACCCAAAAAACATAAAAACACATTTGAACATGGTGGTGTATGTAGTGGAAAGCGGTCCCACGGCAGCAACGCATCACATGGGAACATCCCGGCCTGCTCACATGTGATGCATTGCTGCCGTGGGACTGCTTGCCATGACATAAGTGCCACGTGTGAAGGTTTAGCAGGAAAGCCCACCCACCCAAAAAACATAAAAACACATTTGAACATGGTGGTGTATGTAGTGGAAAGCGGGCCCACGGCAGCAACGCATCACATGGGAACATCCCGGCCTGCTCACATGTGATGCATTGCTGCCGTGGGACTGCTTGCCATGACATAAGTGCCACGTGTGAAGGTTTAGCAGGAAAGCCCACCCACCCAAAAAACATAAAAACACATTTGAACATGGTGGTGTATGTAGTGGAAAGCGGTCCCACGGCAGCAACGCATCACATGGGAACATCCCGGCCTGCTCACATGTGATGCATTGCTGCCGTGGGACTGCTTGCCATGACATAAGTGCCACGTGTGAAGGTTTAGCAGGAAAGCCCACCCACCCAAAAAACATAAAAACACATTTGAACATGGTGGTGTATGTAGTGGAAAGCGGTCCCACGGCAGCAACGCATCACATGGGAACATCCCGGCCTGCTCACATGTGATGCATTGCTGCCGTGGGACTGCTTGCCATGACATAAGTGCCACGTGTGAAGGTTTAGCAGGAAAGCCCACCTACCCAAAAAACATAAAAACACATTTGAACATGGTGGTGTATGTAGTGGAAAGCGGTCCCACGGCAGCAACGCATCACATGGGAACATCCCGGCCTGCTCACATGGGATGCGTTGCTGCCGTGAGACTGCTTGCCACGACATGCACCATGCTTCTGGCCTCCAAATAAACAAGAAGGAGAAAAAAAGTTAAATAAAGTACACAAACTATTTTTTGACTTTACAATGCAAACCGTTGTAAATTTTCTCATATAAAGAGTGTACTACTGCTACGCCTTTTTGGATTTTTGAAATTTTTTGGGCTACGGTATGGACTTTTCCGCTCAGTTCTTGTAGACATTTATGGACTTGTGTCATGTTTTCTTGCATTGTGCTTTCGTCGCTGGACGTGTCAGGTGATGGTGTGTTCTTCTCCCCCTCTGCACTGACATCTGAAATCTCGATGATATCTATAATAAGTACAGATAAAGAAAGGTTTACCTTTCCACAAATGATACGTCACTATCCCATAAAGATGATTTGCAGTATACACTCACCATCTACACTGCTGGTGATCGCAATCACTTGGTGGCCCTCTGCGGTCCCTTCCATCGGCTGCGCAGCCTGGATATCATCTATAGTGACAAGGTAAAGTGACATATTACTACCCCTTGTTGTGTGTATAAAACATGTGTTGTTCTGTTGGTGTGCTGGTACAAAACCTTACCTGTTGTACTCTCCTTCTTTATTTTTAGGTTGGAGGCCCTGTCTCTGCCTTCCTCATGTCTTCTCCTGGGATGGATTTCCTCTGAGTAAAAACAAGCAACATGTCAGCAAAACACACAAAATGTAATGGATCATGACAGTATATTAATAAAGCTACCTAGGGCATTGGACTCACTTCTTTTAATAATTCCACGAATTTTCTTGAGCTTGGCCTGCTCCTTGTGCTTCAGGTCCGACCACCGTTTTTGGAGCTGGTATTTGGACCTTCTTTTCCCAAACTTCTCCTTTATCTCCTTGCATACACGCTGCATAATAATTTCTTTTCTATAATTTGTCTTGGGGTATGTTTTTCTCGAACATTCGTAGTCCCTTCTATCCAGCATTTTGACCATCAGTTCCACCTCTGCAGATGACATGGCGGATGCGCGCGTCACTTTTTTCTCCTTGTTGTCAGCGATGTCTTTATCTGTTGTTATCAGTGCTGAATTGGAAAACAAAGGTTCTGTAGGTTCTGTACTGGCCTCCCCCATATGCGGTGGCGCCAGACCCTCCGACATGGCTCCTCGATGTCCCGTGTCTGTGTGACGCGAAGCACGTGAGTGGGGCGGAGATTCGTGTGCTCATCCAATCACTGTGTTTCAAGCCACGTTCAGCACGAAAGAATATTCTGTCGTTGCTGTTGGATTGATCGGAGCAGCGCAGCGAATTTTCCGGACTGTATCGACATTTATTTCGGTGAGTATTAAAACAAAATGTGTAGTTTTCTATGACAGGGACTTCAATCTGTGGGCCATGGGTATGCTGGGGCTTGTAGTGACCGTGTATCCTATGTCCCACAGAGTTTCAACTCCTGTACTATAGCTACAGTATATCTAGTGGCCCACAGACTGAACACCTGTACATTAAATGGTTTATGGTGTGCTTTGTGTATCAAGAAAATAATATGCCTTTTTATTTTATTTTTTGGAACAGAAATTCAACCATGGCAGAAAAAAATGTCGAGTTCATGAAGGACTTCATTGAGGCCTACAGGGATCAAAATTGTCTCTGGAACACAAAATCCAGAGACCATTCCAATCGGCAGAAGAGGCTATCTGCTCTGGAGGAGCTGGTGAGGGTGAGCCAGACCTACTACCCCACAGCCAATGTAGAGTGGGTCCGGACTCGGATTGCCAATATGAGGACCGTCTTTAAAAAAGAACTGAATAAGGTTGAGTCCTCAAAGCGGTCTGGGGCAGGGGCAGACCAAGTCTATGTGCCCAGGCTGTGGTACTACGACCTGCTGGCCTTCACGGTGGACCAGGAGCTGCCCAGGGATTCGGTGGGCAACACTTCAAGGAACCAGCCTGCCCCCTCCACCCCCGCATGCAACCAAGAGGTTTCTGATGACACCATTTGCGGCACAGTAAGTAGACGGATTTTTTTTTAAATTTTTTTTTTCAAACCAGATAAATATAACAGCAAGTACAGTATAAAAATTGTGAACATGTAAAATTAAAAGGGGGGGTATCGCCCCCTGCAGCTGACCTCTCTGTTGGGCACAACAGAGAGGTCAGTTGCAGGGGGCGATACCCCACCCTTTTGGTTATACATCGTCAATTTGACCTTCTCTGTGGCCCTAATTCTGGTTCTTCTCAGTGGTGGAGCTATACTCTTATCCGCCTGAGAACACAGTGATCAATATTCAGTATTTGGAATATTTTTGTATTTGGAACTTTTGGTTGCCATTGGTAATCCCTGGTATCTACACTGTTGTAGTCTTTCTGGCGCGGATTATTGTAATATTTTTTTGTTGTCTAAAATTAACGAAATAATATCATTCTGCCAATCCACAGCGCCAACACCAATAAAATACTGCATGTATTCATCCCTGTTAATTTAGCTCGCATAGATGCATTTCTGGTGTTTAAATTAGTATTTGGTATGTCTGGTATCTAAATAATTAGTTTCCAGAGATGCCAGTCATAACGCCTCTTCAACTAGCTCACTTTCATCCATGGCAGCAACATGGTGGTGTGTGGGCTGCGTTCTTCTGCGTAGATATAAAAATATATGGAAGTGTTAAAAATCGATAGTGATACATCATCTTGTTTTGTTACAGCCATCGCTATTTGAGGAGGAATCTTCGGCATCGCTGGAGGTGGCATCACAGCTGCCTTCACCGACCCTCTGCTCCACCCCCACACCAACCGCCACGACCAGCGCTGCTGAACCTCAAACAAGCGCTCAACCTCCAGCAGAAGCGCCATCACGAAGAGGGCGCAAAAGGCCGAGGCAGACTCCAGATGCTGCGGACGTGGCAACCACCAAGATCCTGGAGTCTGCCAACAGATTGATGAGCATGGATGAGGATGATGCGGACCGGGTGGGGAGTGTATTAGCTGACAATTTGCGAAAGTTGGACCCGGCTACAAGGGTGGAGGTAGAGCGCATATTTTATGAGACGCTGTACCGGGCCCGTGTGGGGACTCTGTCCCGGCACACACGTCTCACCGATGAGACCCCTCTGCCTAGGGTTGAATTTCAACCCATCAGCCCAGCTCCTATACCCCAACAAGCGGTATTTCACCCGGTGCAATATCCCCAGTATCAACATTTACAGCCACCAACTGGGCAAAGGCAGCACCAACCGGCAACGTTGGCTAATACGCTCCCACCAGGTCCACCTGGTGGCCCCTTCCAGAGTTTATTGGAAAGTCCATCTCCCTCCCAACCACCGATGGATACAGGGGATTATGGGGTGGGACAAGTTTACCACCATATGTAAATATTTTATATAGTTTATTTAAGTGCATTAATGTTTTAAATATTTTTATGTTTAAGTATTTCTTTATTATTTATTTACTTGTTATTTATGTTATATTTTTTATAAGTTTATAAGTTAATAATTTATATAAAAATTAAAAATTCTGTAATCTAGTTGGTGTCCGTGTGAAAATATCATTTACCATGCAGGGTGACTATAGGGCACAGATATACATATGGGGTACATGCATGTTGTTTCAATATTTACCTTCATGTATTGCTCCTGGAGACTGTACAAAAGTACCAGGAGAAATTGGCATAGAAATAGGTGTGGTGGAGCAACTACTTGCTAGTACATAAACACCAGTACTGGGTACAGTCTGCACTCCAGGTGCCGCGGCATTGTGCCCTCCAGGAATGCCTGGCACCTGAGTACTACCACTCACTTGCCGTGATTCGGCCTCCACCTCCCCCTCCTTGCTGCAATAAGACGCAGAGGACAACTTGTGCGGAACTGTGAGTATACAAATTTTATTGGCAAAATATTGATTAGTACACACCAAAAAACAATATATTTACAATGACAAAAACGTACATTTTTAAGCAATCATGTCATTCTGCCACTCCACAGCCCCAACACCATTGAAATAATCCAAGTACTCGTCTCTTGACAACTTTGCTTGCGTTGATGCATTTCTGGTGTTTAAATTATTTGCCAAAGCTGTCAGACCAATAGGCTCGTCAACAACTTGGCTGTCGTCCACTGTAGCCCCCAGTTGTTGTGTGTGCACCGCTTTTCTGCGCATGTAGTTGTGCAGCACACAGCAGGCCAGCACCACTTTGTCAATCTTATCTAGGCGCAGATTGATGGCACTGTGAAAAATTCTGAATTTATTACTCAGAATCCCAAACGCATTTTCAACCACTCGCCTGGCACGTGACAGGCGATAGTTAAAAATGCGCCGTTCCCTGTTCAGTGCCCTTTGTGGGTAGGGTTTAAGGACATTAGGGTGCAATGCAAAGGCCTCATCCGCCACAAAAACAAAGTTCAAACCGTGCTCATTTTCAGTCCGCTCTGGCAGATTCAGTTCATTTTTTTTCAGTTGGTCGTGGAAAAAGGTATACTCCAGGGCTCCTCCATCTGAAACTCTACCATTTTTCCCAATGTCCACAAATACAAACTCGTATCGAGCATTAGCGATGGCCATTAGAACAATGCTGAAGAACCCCTTATAGTTATAATAAAAAGAGCCACTCTTTGCAGGGGGCATGATTCTGACGTGTTTGCCATCGATAGCTCCACCACAATTAGGGAAATTCCAAAGATCACGGAAATCACGTGCAATATTTTGCCACTCCTCCTTGGTCGATGGAAACTGCAATATAAAAGTATATGCGTATTAATAATCTGTTGGGTTGATTTTAGACCCATCAGCCCTCCCCCATTGCAGCCTCAAAGCTATTACCCGCCTTATCAAAATGACCCCCCACCCATTGGTGTAAAAGATTACATTAACAGGCATTGTAAAGATATACATATAGGGTACAGGTATGTGCACAGCTATACATATGGGGGACATGTATGTAATTTCCATATTTACCTTCATGTATTTGTCCTGTAGAACTTGGACGATGGCATCACAGGTGTCTGGTATTATCAACCCCAGCGCTTGAGATGATATTGCGGTGGTGAATCTCAGGTCGGCAAGGGTCCTGCCTGTTGCCAGGTAACGCAGCGTTGCCACCAGTCTCTGCTCTGCAGAAATAGGCCTCCTGAAATAGGTGTCCTCTCTCTCTATTAAAGGGGTAACCAGTGTCAGCAGCTCCATGAAGGTAGCGTCATCCATACGGAGATAATTCCTGAAATCATCAGGATTGTTCTCCCGTATCTCCTGTAGCAATGGCATGTGGGAGAAGGTGTCTCTCCTCAGAAGCCAGTCTCTGGTCCAGCAGCTCCGATTCTTGGTCCTTTTTCTTTTTTTAATAGCCCGCAATCTAATGGCCATAGCAGCCAAAATGCACGCACGAGCCTTCCTTCTCCTCAAGCTCATAATTAAAAAGGCCCAAATGCACCGATAGACGAACGAACGTACGTACGTATATCCAGTACAGCTAGCAATGATCTGAATAGTCACGGCTCTATTCACTGTACTACACGAACGATTCTTTGTTCCGTGATCACGCCTCGTTTTGGTATGCTCTTTTAATCCAGCCCATTATGATAATGTTGTGTACATTTTTATCGTGCGAATAGCCAGAACGGGAGAGTGTGTACGGTGGTACAATCTTTTTCTTGCGATTGTTTGGACGGGAGTACATCGGACGTCGCCAGTAAAATTGTACATATGTGTACGCGCAGATCGGTCGTATGTTTCGGACGGCCGAACGTGTATTCGGTCGATCGAACGGTCGCAAGAAAAATGAAATTGTACATATGTGTACCCAGCTTTACTTTGATGGAAATACAAGAAAAATACTTACAAAAGACCCTTTGAGTGCCGCTGTTTCTTCTACCTTTCTACAAATTGTGCTGGAAGGCACCTGGGCACTTACAATTCTACAAGACAGAGTGCCGGATCTACCATTCTTCTATATATATATATATATATATATATATATATATATATATACAGGCGGGACAGTTTTTAACACCACATCTGTTGTCTGTGTATAGTTAAGATAACTACATAATACTGGATTCTTCAATCATTGGCCACTAGGATGTTTATACTTTGATTTTTACTTCAATATTAAATATATAATTACTATCAGGCCTCTGTTTTGTGAGAATCACTGGTTCTTGTTCTTTCTCCGTGCTTGGGAAGAGTTAATGGCTATAATGAAAGTCACATCAGTGGAGTGAATAGGCACAGGCTCCAGCTTTATTAAAGAGGACAAAAATGCATTCACCATAATTACATGTAATTAGTAGGGGCTGCTGCATAGGTGATTGAAGAAGCTAAGACAGAAATACTTTGGAGCAGAGCATCATGTGACAGGGAACACAGACTATCTTTCACCTATGAAGAATAAAATGTGTTAAATGTCTTTTCTGTTGGACTTTAAAGAATAAAAAGTTACTTCTCTGATTATAGGTTGTCCAGCTCATGCACGGAAAAGCTGTAATAGTGTTCACAAGAAGTGCAATTATGGTTCTTATTGTCCTTATATTAGTAACCTGTAAGCTGCCAGGGAGATATGTGCTTTTCGGTTAAGTACAGTCCGCAAAAGGTAGAAATGTCTCTAGCTATAAATAGTGTTCTATACGGACTACTCCTCTGCATTCTGCATCGCTGACATGGTTGTAGCATTTATTGTTTGTATTTTGGAATATTTGTTTATTCTGTAAACCGAACTAAAAGGTCACAACATTTATTTGCAATTCAGGGGTTAATTCTGTACTGCTCGCTGCCGCATCCCCTCAGTAACATGCAAGGGGATGTATACGAGAACATATCCCCATGCATGCAGCCGCTAGAAGCTGAAATCATTCAATGTCGTCGGCCATCGAAAGATTTCTCCTGCCGCCGCAAATAAAAGTCTTTCTGAACTGACTTTTATTTACGAATGCTAGGATGGGCAGCTGACGTTCCCATGTAAACGCTCACCGTGGTCGTGGGACCGGCGCATGCAGTATCTTCTTCGGTAGCAGCACATACAAGAAAAAATATGGTCCCGGCACATGTATACTTCAGATGACAGGCACCGGGACCAGCACATGCGCAATATTGGCCTTTGTACTACACATGCACAAACCTGGATGCTGATGTAAGCTGAAGTTTTGCCTAGGGTGCCAAAAAAATCTTGCACTCGACATGTCTGCCGGCATATGCATATTACAGAGAGCCAGTGGCGGTTTTTATTTATGGGTTGCAGGACTGTACCCCCACCAAGTAAAATCTGTCACTGTGTGAAGCAGCATGCAGCCTGTTTGACTGCACTGGCTTCACTGTGACTGGCAGTGACTTCCTATTGAAAAGAAAAGGAATATTCACTAGGAATAGTCAGGCGCTTTGACACGAACTGGGTCTCTATTGCAGAAGCTGCTCAAATGTGGGGGTAGTCAGTCCCCACCGAAAAACTCAAAGCAATACAAGCACAAGGCAAGTAGAGCAGCGCTATTATTAAAAAACAGTAATACCCAATGATTGGATTTGTGTTAATTTTTACTGATATAAAAAATACCTGATGGCCCAATAAAATACAATAGTTTAAAATTTGTAATTACTTCCTATTGGAAGTCTGACCTGCCAGTCACCGAGGGAAGTCCCATTGGGAGGTGTTCCCTCCCTCCAAGATGCCTCTATGGGCTGCTACGACTATGGCAATAGAGGCTGTAGCCGTAGCAGCCCATAGAGGCATCTTGGAGGGAGGTAACACCTCCCAATGGGACTTCCCTCGGTGACTGGCAGGTCAGACTTCCAATAGGAAGTCACTGCCAGTCACAGTGAAGCCAGTGCGGTCAAACAGGCTGCATGCTGCTTCACACAGTGACAGATTTTACCTGGTGGGGCTGCAGTCCTGCAACCCATAGATAAAACCCGCCACTGGCTCTCTGTAATATGCATATGCCGGCAGACATGTCGAATGCAAGATTTTTTTGGCACCCTAGGCAAAACTTCAGCTTACTACTGCTAACACCACCACCCATACACAGGCTTGCCTACCCTCCCGGGATGGCCGGGAGCCTCCCGGAAATTGGGTCTGCTTCGCGCCCCCCCCCCCCCCCCCCCGGGAAGGTAGGAAAGTCTCCCGCTTTGTGGTAATAAAGGCCCCTCCCCCATGCCCGCTGGTTTAATTACCGGAAATCGCGGATCCGCGGAGAGGGGACGGGGCTTAAATGCTGCGGCTGCATCATTTAAGCCATGATGTCAGCCTTGCTCCCGCCCCCTGACGTGTTGCGTGAATTTGAAAGTAGGCAAGTATGGCCATACACCAATACCACAACCTCAGGTCAGGGACGTAATGTAACTGCACTTTTTGGTGCTCTGTGCCAGAAAGGTTCTCCTCTCCCACCATATTTTTCCAGTAGGAACACAAGGTGCACGCCCATGTGGGAGAGGGACATGGCAAATTAATCCCAGAAATTGGCAATGCTGTAATGCTCCTCTTTGCCTGCAGATATACAGTACTGTAAATGGCATTGAAGTAATCCATAATATACCATGAAAATAATTAATAAGTATGGTACTCAGTAATGGAAATCGGCAGCAAATTTGAGCAAGCGATGGGTTCAGTGTTATTTAATAGGACACTGCAGTCTCTTCTGTGGCTGTAATGCAGGTAGATCAAACACAAATATTTCAGACCTGTAGCTCTTACATAATACGGTTTTATTCTTGTACTTCTGTGTTATTGCTTTCTGCAGAATCTCTAAGTACCATTTTCATGTACTGAACTGATTAAGAAAACACCTGTGAGATTTAGGATCATAAATGTCTGATAAAAAAGCCAACAAATGTGTAATATTCACCACCAGTAAAGTCTTTTAACACAGCAGGGTCTGTCTTTTAGCTCCTGTTCCAGTGGTAACCATTCTATAAAGTGTAATACAACCTAATAATCTACTTTGATTGAATCATTACACACTGTGCACAAACCAGAATATGCATTGCTTTGCTTTTTGATGTGTTCCTTGCTTTCTTAATCTCTGTCCTAGTTAACACACTGTGTGATTTAATGTAATTAAGTATTAAAAATACATTTGCGTTTGGTTCAGAAATAGGAACATTCAGGCCTTGCTGCTTTGTTTTGCCAAATCACAGAGCTCCTGCAATGTTCTCATAGGAAGATTTACAAAGCGGTTATCTGGATACGTGTTACCTGGGCAGTTTTCATGTTTTGTAACTCTTCAAGGGGACTATCCTTATCTGAACTGAAGTACAAAGTACCCTCTTTTACATATTAAATAGATT
This sequence comes from Crinia signifera, assembly GCF_055691185.1. Classification (NCBI taxonomy): domain Eukaryota; kingdom Metazoa; phylum Chordata; class Amphibia; order Anura; family Myobatrachidae; genus Crinia; species Crinia signifera. The sequence continues at coordinate 249,575,040 of NC_139221.1, read as the reverse complement.
TATTTGCTGATCACTGTGTCACCTAGGAATGAAACTACTGAAGTTCAAATAATGTTAGTTTGATTTTATAAATGCTAATAATGTCATTAATACAGTATCAAAATATATTATGCTGGCCTCAGATGGTGTAATCTTTAGATCTGTAAGCACTTCCACTGCCCTAATTCACAAAGGACCACCTCCTGATGACCATTGACCATGGGGGAGATGTATTACTGTAATCGTATGTGACCCCCCCAGGGGAGTTGTCAGTAGATTAGTTGTCAGTAGATTAGGTCCGACTTGTCCTTCGGACAAGTCGGCCTAATGTATGGGGGCCTTAAGCCTTCTGAAAAGTGGAGAAGTGGATGTTCATAGCAACCAATTAGCTTCTAACTAGCCTTTCCATGTACATTATATAAAATGGTAGGTAGATGCTGATTGGTTGCTATGGGAAACTTCTCCACTTGTCCATTTCACCACTCTTTAGGTGGTTTAATACACTTATCCAAAGTCCCTAATCTATCCAACCACAATGCTAGCGGATATGGACTCTTTGCAGCAACACAAAACAGTTGAAGGTACTGTATACATTCATGTACAAATACAAGGGGTCTATGCACTAAGACAGTGGTTCTCAACCTCAGTCCTCCAGGACCCCCAATAGTGCACGTTTTCCAGGACACCTGACAGATGCACTCATAATTCACTGACACATTTTGGTACCCTGGTCTCTGGAGCTGAACAGTTGCCAATTGCTGTATTGTCTTGAAAAAGGCCATTCGTGGCCGAAACGTCGACCCCTGACTGAATCTCTGTGATTGAACAGATGGATTGCTCCATCAAATATTAGCGCTCCTCTCCCCCATAATTACTATAACTAAAATACAGGAGCAGCTTTTTTCCATAAAGCGCAAGACCATCCAAATATTCTACGACCACCTTTTATTGGACTTGCTGCTAGAATGTATACATCGATACACAGAAAATTCTGCCCAGAAAGATTAAAGCTAGATAATGTTTTCTCAAAAGATAACATTATTACGGAAAAACCCCCGGAAGATGAGGGATTCTGTAACCAGTTTCTCAGACTGGAAAAACATTATATACAAGAAGCAAAACAGTGGTGGGAAATCACCACAATGAAGAAATATCTAGAAAATAAGATGATCCCAAAAGGTCTCAGACTTCAGAAAAATGCCACATTTCTACCAACCATGCCCACATTTTATGAAAAATGGAATGATATCCTAGATAAATGTTCAGAAGATCTAATGAAGCTTATAGTGGAAGATAGAGAAACTTCTCTCAATATCAACAACGAACAGATTAAAATGTATGAGAAAAGATTTGAAAGCCTTCACCACATGCAAGATTTTCAAAATCTCATCAAGATGACGAATGACAAAGTGGCAAAACTGGAAGAAGACATTATAGCACAGAAGCAACGAAAATTCAGAAGAGACACAGACGAAAAAGAATCCTACCACTTACTCAAAAATGAAAAGAGAACAACACAGCCCAATAAACAAGAACAAAAACAGAAAACATACACCAAACCCAACTACATGAGAAAACAACCCCTGATCAACATCATTCCACAACAGAAAGAACATCGAAAATATCAACCCTACAACAATAGAAACTTCTCATATGACAATCAAGTAAAAAACTCCTATCAACAAGGACAAAGAACAGCACTTAATGAAGAGCAGAACAGCCGTAAAGCACTATTAGAAACCATTGAAAGAAAGAATTTAGAACAAACCCAGACAGCAAAAAGACCTCTAAAAAGACATCAATGCGAAGAATCGGAAGAAGAAGACTCAGATCTAGATCTCAGCACTGATTTTTTAGAACAGGTACCCGGAGAAAGAAAACCACCGGACACAATAGCCACCCAACACCACAAGAAACAAAAAACAGATATAGAAAAAGAGGAACAAGGGGAGGCATCAAACATAAGAAGAAACTCCCAAGAAATATTGACAATCTAGATCAACAAATCACCATATTCAATCTAAGCAATAGAACCCTTACTGAGACACAAACAAAACTTTTACAAAAAGGACTAAAATTCGCACCAGAAAGCCGAGTGAACAAATTCGACTTGTATATGGATGTACAAAAATATATAAGGAAGTTGTGCATTAAAAAGTTCTTTGCAAAAACCGAAAATACACCAACAATCGAAAATACAGAATATATCCATACAGAATATAGACCAACTTCCACTTTTAACCCAGCTCATGTCAAAGGACCACATATCAATACTTTCCAGAAACTCATTGAAAAAGAAATAGACCTCATACCAAAAAAACAACGACATAAACACAACTTATCCAAAGACGAAAAATCAGCTTTAAAAGAACTAAGAGAAGATAAGAATCTGGTAATAAAACCCGCGGATAAGGGTGGAGGAGTAGTGTTAATGACGATAGAGATGTATAAAACGGAAGCAAACAACCTCCTATCAGACATCGATACATATGAAGTACTAAACCAAGATCCCACAGAACTCTTCTCTAAACAATTATTGGAACACCTTGAGGAAGGCTTGGAAATGGATATCTTAACACAAAAAGAATTTGACTATATTTACCAGAAACATCCCAAAATACCGACATTTTATTTCTTACCGAAAATGCACAAAAGCACAACCAATCCCCCAGGAAGGCCGATAATTTCGGGCATAAATTCCATCAGTTCACATCTTTCATCATATACAGACTACTACTTGCAAGAACTGGTAAAACAACAGAGAAGTTATCTAAAAGATACAACCAGTATCTTACAAATTATCGACCAAACAGAATGGAAAGAGGAATATATCATGTGTACAGCAGATGTCAAATCGCTCTACACCTGCATCGACCATGTGAAAGGATGCGAACACACACGGCATTATCTGTCCAACAACTCGTCACTGAAAAATGCACAGATTAATTTCATTATGGAAAACATCAATTTCATCCTAACACGGAACTACTTCTGGCATGATGGGACATTCTACTTGCAGAAACGCGGAACTGCGATGGGGACACCCCTGGCCCCTAGCTACGCAAACCTGTTTGTAGCTAAATGGGAGGACGATCAGATCTGGTCCCCAAATGTACACAGCAGCCATCTTGTACAATGGTATCGCTACATAGATGACGTGTTCTTTCTATGGCAGGGAACACTAGATCAACTCCAAGATTTCATTCTACATATTAACAATAACCAGCTCAATCTTGAATTTACCATAACCCACAGTAAAGAACAGGTCATCTACCTAGACCTCGAAATCTTTGTAGAAAACAACGAACTGAAAACCAGAACCCACATAAAAGAAGTGAGTGGAAATAACATCTTGCCCTCCACAAGTAATCATCATAATAAATGGATTGCAAATATTCCAATAGGCCAATTCCGAAGGCTGAAGAGAAATTGCACAGACGACCAAGTCTTTCAAACTCAAAGCAATACAATGAAAAATCAGTTCCTAACAAAAGGATATAAAGAAGACCTACTTCAGAAACAACTGGACGAAATAAAAAGAATAGAAAGAAAAGACCTTCTCACATACAAAACAAGAAGTGAACCCCAAAATAACAACAACGTCTCATTCTTCACACAATATACTAGTAATTTCAAAATCATCGAAAACATCATGCAAAAACACTGGCATATCCTACAATTAGATGAGACTCTGCTTCCAACACTACCTAACAAACCAAAAATCATTTACCGAAAAGCCAAAAACATAAAACAACAACTCGTTAACAGCTTCACAAAAACCGACTCAGAAACGACCAGTACCCCAAATAAAGGCTTTTACAGCTGCCTGAACTGCAAAGCATGCAAAAATAACAAAAATTCAACAAAACCAATCATGATGTTCAAGTCAAATCAAACTGGCAAGAACTTTAAAATTCAAGAACACCTTTCCTGCAATACAGAAGGAGTAATATATCTGTTAGAGTGCCACTGTGGCATCCAATATATAGGCCAGACAAAAAGGAAGGCCAAAATTAGGTTTGCTGAGCACATCTATAACATCATTAAAGGACTCTCGACCCATAGTGTCTCAAACCATTTTCTGGAGAAACACAACAAAAATCCAAGCGGTCTCAAATGCACAGTGATCCAAAAAAATAAATAAAAATTGGAGAGGAGGAGATTTTGTAAAAGAGCTCAGAAAGGCTGAAACAAAATGGATTTATACGATGAAAACCTTAGAGCCATTAGGTCTCAATATAGAAATTGAGCTTAATGCATTTTTATAAGTGGTACCTGTTTTAAACAAATTCCCTATTTTTTACCTTGTTTTATATTGAAAAATTGAAGCCATAGACGAAGTAAACATGTGCTTCCCTCCAATTTCCCCACATTTCCGGAAGAAGACTTCCGTTTTACAAATAAAGTTTTGCCCCTATAAATATCCACACTGTGGAGTAATCAGACATCCTTGAAAAAGTGCGCATGACGCACGAAACGCGTTGGTGAGACAAGATCACCCGGCAAGCCATCACCGCTCTCCTGCCCTCAGCTCCACCGGCGATCGCACTCCAACTTCCGGCCACTTCCGGTCCGCTCGGCGAAGACGGAGCATCGGCGCAAAACGGCTGTGGTGTCTCAAACACATTCCAGTCGTTCTTGCGCTTAGAAGCCCTCAAGCCTGCACATACCGGACAGCAGCCAGGACACAAACCATCGCAAGCTTAGGGTAAGATAGGGATAGCATTGCCGGACTGATTACAACCTTTTATAAATACCTCAACAAAACTCTTTCACTGAAAGAGTGTAAACATTCACACTTACAAAGTTTTTTCCTTACAGGTACCACGAATCTATTAATTTATATACCCATTAATCATTTTTAGTCTTATCCTATACCTTTCCCCCCTTTTTTCATTAATATTTCAGCTCCATCAAATATTAGCGCTCCTCTCCCCCATAATTACATTTTGGTACTTGTGTATTATCACGGCTCCCACGATTTCCATCTTATGGCATCTTATCCAATTTAAAATTGTATACCATTGTATATGGCATACAATGAGATGAGATGAGATTTTAAATTGTATAAGCACACTAATGGGTGCTTTCAAGGTCAATTGGCCCCCCTATAAGATTTTTAATTGTACAAGCACCCTAATGGGTGCTTACAATGTTAAATGCACCCCCACGCCACCCCCACTATCAACGCCAACCTGAAGCGCGAGCCCGCGAGGGGCGGCGGTACGCGTCCTCTGACCTTTTCATACCCCCACTATCCATGTCGACGTGGAGTTGATTTTATATAGTGTGGCGAGCCCCGAAGCGTGGCGAGCGCACGCGTAATACTTTACATGTATTACGCGTTCCCTCGTGGGTCTCGCTGCGCTCGCCACGCTTCGGGCTCAGTGGCTCGCTTTGCTCGCCACACTATATAAATTCAACTCCACGCCGACATGGATAGTGGGGGTATGAAAAGGTCGGAAGAGGCGTACCGCCGCCCCTCGTGGGCTCGCTGCGCTCGCCACGCTTCGGGTTGGCGTTGATAGTGGGGGTGGCATTGACCTTGAAAGCACCCATTAGGGTGCTTATACAATTTAAAATCTCATCTCATCTCATGTCATCGTATGCCATATACAATGGTATACAATTTTAAATTGTATAAGATCGGGTCCCATCGCAGCACATCTCATCTCATTGCATACCATCTTAAGCCTTATGGTATGCAATGAGATGGGATGAGATGGGAGCCGTGATAATACACAAGTACCCACATTTTAAAAGATCACAGGTGGAGCTAATTATTTCACCTGAGGACAGAGATTGAGCACCACTGCACTAAGACTCGGAGGGAGATAAAGAACCAACCTGAAAAATAGCTGCTAGTTTATCTCTGTCCACTGTATCTTTCTCCAAGGCTTAGTACAGTATATAGCTCCCCTATAAACACACCTCCAATGTCAGTAATTGGAGGAGCAGTGCAGGCAAAAACTTAGATTCGGAAAGTAATCAATGGGGAGGACCAAAGTGGGTGGATAAAGGGAGGTAAGGTCAAAGATGTATATAGGAAAGGATTGGCATTGTATGTGTGAGATGTATGCAGTGGAGAGTGATAAACAGCCAGATCCGGACATTTTTGAAACCCTGCCTGTAACATGGCAGTTAGGAGCTGATTGGGTGGCTGTTTATCACTCTCCACTTTATCCCTTTTTGTGGCTTGATACATCTGTCCCTTAGTGTTTTCGTACTAAAATTGTTCTAGAAAATTATAGGCATTGATGTTATCCCCATTAAGGCCCTTATTCTGGTCGGTGCGGATATATCCGCGTGCGTTCGGGCCGCCGATGTTTTGTGTCTGCGCATGTGCAGAGGCATCTCTGCGCATGTGCGAGCGGGGCGTACGGCCAAATCCTGCATGATATGTGGATACTCCGAACAGGGGGTGGAGAGGGGCGTGAAGGGCTATTTGTGCTCATTACCATATGCATACGCCCCGCGTTTCATGGGCGTTCCCATGCAAACGCTGGGCGTACGTATGGTAATGCCGCCGTGACACACGTGTAGGGGGAGGACATATGACATCGACGGATGTCAGCTGCCCGCCCAGATCCCTGCTTTTGCACGGGAAAATGTCCGTGTGGTCTGAGGTTGCGGGAGCTGGTGGAGCACTCGGTCCTGCATTCGATGGTCTGTGACCATCGAATGATGGAGGAGGTTCCCTTAGATGGAGGAGGCGTATTCCGTGTAAAATACACGTGCGGTCCGTTCGGCCAGCTTCTTACCGCGTACGGACGGAGTTGGCGATTCGTATGGAAGGCGGGGTTTCGCACGCACGGTCCTGGCCGCATAATCGGATCCGGCCGCACCGACCAGAATAAGGCCCTAAGTGATATTATTAAATGGCCCATATAGGGGCGGGAATAAGATAATGCAATTGGCCTAGGTTTCCATGTTGAGCAAATAACTCTCAAGGGTGATTTTGTTGTCTGCAGCAATTTTAAATAACAATATAATTTTGGTTTATGGCAGATAACCAAAGTACCCGGAGGAAACCCATGTAAGTACGGGGTGAAAATATACAAACTAAACACAGTTATTGTCATAGTAGTAATTGAACCCATGAGCCCATTTGAACTGCCCTATAGTAATCTCTATGATTACCATTTATATTTCATGCTGGTTGCTGTGTTCTATATCAGCCTGCAATCTGTAAGTGTAAAATACACATGGGAACCGATTCAAACCCTTTTCTTTGGGTCCAAATTCACCCTCATCCCCAATGTTTGAGGTTTGCCGAGCCGTTAACTCCAGGAAAGAAGGGCTTGGGGGCGGACCAAGGGAACGCCCAGTGTTTTATAAGTGTCCCCATAAAAACACGGGGCGTTCCCCTACGAACTATGCCTGTTCAGGGCAGACAGCTGACATCACAAGACGCCAGCGCCTGCTTTGTATTCAGAGATCTGAAGGCAAAATAAAAGTCAGTCTTCATTAACTTTTATAGCGAACGGAAGAGAAATTATTGAATGGTGAGTGACCATCGAATGAGTTCTCTTCCGTTCAGCCGTATGCGAGTGGATGTGTTTGCGAATACATCCACTCATCCACACATCTACTGACATACCTGTATCTAGCTGAGCTTTCTGCAATCGAACTGTTGACCTGTCTTCCAAAATGCAGTTTCTTATTTTTATCCTGTTAATGAAAGGTAATCCAATTTAATTAAAGTTTAAAAAGTTAATTCTTAATTTTATTTAGAAAATATATGAATATATTAATCTCTCTATCTAGGGTCATACAAAGACCATCAGCTAAATAACAATTATATAAGTACAAAAGGAAATTAAAATACTTGTAATTTAAAATAAAGGCTGCCCAATGTCCTAATACTATCAGGTGTAATATGAGGGCATGCAAAACAAGAAATAGGCAGCGCTTAAATAATTAAATAAAAGGTATCGGGATTGCCTGAAAATCTCACATTTATTAAACAATATTAATACATAAAAACAATAAAAACTTTCATAAAAGATAAATGGAAAATTACTAATGTGCCCCCACTGGCAATTTTATGCTGAATTTTAAGTTGAATATTTAAGTCCTCTCAAAGTTTACCCAAAGGCAAAATTGTTGGCATAAAGTCTCACTACTTGGACACTTGGGAGTTTTCCGAGCTTGGGTCCGTTGTCCTCACTAGTTGTGCGGTATGATGAATAATTTGTAGTTGGTGCCGCTGGAGGATTAACAAGGGCCTTGTGGAGCTTTCCCAGTTGGATACAGTCCTTATGATAGTGTTTGGAGGATGATATTGCTGTTTTGCCGATCAGGATGGGTGTAGATTTGTAGTTTTCTTTGATGAGGACAGCAGTTTAAACTGTCAGTATTCAGCTTTGCCAGGATAGGGGGTGCAGTGATGCCCACCGACGCGTTTCGCTGCTTAACTCAGCTTTTTCAAGGTGATGCTGCTGGTTGTTTGGTGTGGGTTTATATACCCTTACTTAATTAGGGAATAATCTACAGCTGATTAGGCAATCCCAATACTTAATGTGTAATTGGTACAAAACTAGATAAAAATCACTTCATTCTGAACAGAAGACAAACCTAAAATACTCAATTGAAAACATTATTGAAAACGAGTTTAAGAAGGGCTGATTTTACTTACATTTAAGCTTAATTCTGGAGCTGCGGCGTTTCCGCTTTGCTTCCGGGTTTCGGAGTGTCAAATGACAAACTTCCGGTATTTGGAACGCACTGTAAATTTAAATCTTGCTACAGCTGGCCACACATTTTAAGATTATCTGTCAAACCAAAGAAATTCTATAATTGGCATGAACATATTGTAATGCCTTGGAGTAGATGACAGTGAGCCATTTGCTCCCAAACATGGGAAAACGGACAGAAACCGTCCTTTAGAGATTGGTTTAATCAGATGGATTTAGCTATGTTTGAATAATTATAATTTTTTTTGCTTTCCAGAAGCAAATAGATGACTGTTATACCCTTTTCAGATTGCACCTAATTACCGCGTTCATGTCGGTTTGTTGCCGGTTCCACCCAGTAATAGGTACGATCTGATAGGACTTACCGGGTCCAGCAAACCGGCATTACGAACTGGTAAAAAAGCAGGGTCCTTACAGGTTCATTGCCAAGTTCCTGTGCAGTGTGAATGGGTTAATTGGGTCAAGCGAGACAGTTCCCGTTCACACTGATGGAGGAGGCAGTGCTTGGAGCAGCTTCATCTCCAAGCGCTGCCAAATCCCCCGCCCCTGCATGACCTCAGAGAACTGGCAATATTGCTGGGTCACTAAAAGGGCCAGAGAGAGCAAAATGAACCGTTTCAAAGTCCCAGTGCAACATAACTCTTTGAAAAAGCACTCAGATAGGTTGAAATGCAATAGAGAGGTACACCCAGCCAACAGCACCCCGGATAACCAGTCCAGAAACCTCCTGCATCCACCTTTCCACCGGTGTAATCAAGCGGATACACCATTCACGGCTTGGAAAAAGACTGAACCAATCTGACGTCACCATGCTCAGTTGTATCCACTGAGGCCCTAGAGAACTCTGGTGAGAGAGCAACAGTGCAAGTGAGAGATGCACTAGCCGCTGCGTTCCAACATCGCCTCTGGTAGGGATGGTGAGTAACGGGCCAGCCAGACCATCCACAGGCCCACTCCCCACCTGCCTTCCACCGGAGGGACACTCTAGCCCACATAATCGGCCGGACCACTGGCGTACGGAGGCACAGGTGAGAGATGCGCTGACCGCACGCATATAAAATCACCCCTATGCTAAATCTGTCCAAGCGGTGAAACAGTATTATAATCCAAAGACTCTCCCTGGTGGGGATTGCAACTTGATGCTACTGTGTTTGTGACTGAGCCAAATAAATTGTCCGTTTTGAAAAATGTATATCCACAGCTGTGATGGCAAATTTAAACTACTGTACAACTAAAACTCAGTGGTTTCTGAACACTGGACCGGGTGCTATTTATTATTAAAGGAAACACGTAATGCTGTATTTGGCTCATTTTTAATTTTATATGTTTATATTATATTTCATTTTAGCACTGTATTGTTGTTGTATATTATTTATATATCTTTTAGATGGCCGCCTAAAGTATTTTTATAAAATTCTCTATACCACTTATAAATAAATATATAGTATATTATTGATTATTATTAAAAGTGTCCATGTGAGTGCATTCATCTATGGTGCCCAAAACATTTTTTTAATTAGCACAGTAACTCAATCTTTTTAGATTTTGCAATTTCTTCTGTTCCGTACCTGGGCCTGTAAATTATAGGTTCAGGTGAAGGGCAGTTCTTTGTACATGCACTTGTACATACAGATGAATGCAGCCGAGTCATATTCATTGTACAGGTTGAGTATCCCTTATCCGAAATGCTCGGGACCACGAGCATTCCGGATAAGGGAAAATTCCGGTTTTAGGAATAAATTTTTTTTTGCCATACTTACCTGCCCCTGGTGGGTCCCTGATGGTCCCTCGGCGTCCATGGAGTCCTCCGGCGTCCACGGCAGGCCACCAGCACCGTCTCCGGCGTCTCCAGCGGTCCCAGGAGTGCTTTGCGCAAGTTCCCAGGTGCGCCGGTGACGTCACCGGCGCACGTGCGCACTCGCGCAAAGCACTCCTGGGACCGCTGGAGATGCCGGAGAGGATGCTGAAGGCCTGCCGTGGACGCCGGAGGACTTGGTAAGTATTAAAAGAGGGTTAGGAGGGAAAAAAATAAATAATAATTTGAATTATTCCAAAAAAACACGGTTTTGGGAATAATTTGGATACGGGATGCCCGGATACGGGATATACGACCTGTAGATTATTCAATATTATTTATACAATTTTATCTATATTATTTTCAAATATCAATATATATATTTTGTATTAGCGCCCAATCGGTGGCGTAGCTACCGTACGGCAGCCACCGTGGCTGCTTGGGGGAGCAAGCACCAGCGGGGTGTCTCCAGTGCTCATCAAGGCAGACATTCTCCCAGTGCCTGCTGAGAGCTGTCCATGCAGCCGCCGCATTCCATGTCCGGCACTGCAGATATCCTCCTGGCTCCATCTCTTGCAGTTCTAATGAAAAATTACACAACAAAATGGCTGCCCCCATACAGCAGACAGTTTTTTAGGAATGTTAGAGGAGGCGGCGGCCTCCTCTAGCATCCTTAAAAACTGTCTGCTATTAGGAGGCAACCATTTTGTTGTGTAATTTTTCATTAGAACTGCAGGAGACAGAGCTAGGAAGATATCTGCGGTGCCGGACCAGGAATGCGGCAGCGGTGGCAGCATGAGGAGGGGTAAGGGGGGTGCTTAACTTTACTTTGGGCGGCGATGTCAATATCAGTGGGGGGGGCGCAAAAAATGTTAGTTACGCCACTGCACCAATACAACACTAGAATATAGTGGTCGCCCGTTTTTTAAACAACCTTGCATTTTGCAATGTGAAAGCGGTATTATTTGCTCCCAGACATTGCCAGATTTTCATGACAACCAGCAAATTGGTTGGACATATAATCTCAAGGCATAAAACCAAAATAACAAGTATTCTGCAGAAAAACAGGTGCTACAATGGGCTCGTATTCTACCAGCAGCTGTATAAAAGGGAATGGGATCGTTTTGCCGATGAACACAAATTCGAGTGTATTTATGTCGACCCCGTTAGTTCGATAGGATAGTTTTGTCGAATGTGTATACATCGAACGTAGCATGTAATCGAACCAATAAATTTCGAAGCATGGTAGATCGAATGTTTAAAATATCGAACGGTTACAGGTCGAATTGTCTCTATGTCGAACTTTTAAGGTCGAACATTAAAGTTGTCGACCGTTGTAATGTAGACTACTCAATTTATCGAAGTTAATAATTGATCGACGTGTACAATGTAGAAGTAATTTTACTTCGATAGCATAGTGTTCGAAAAATATTATATCGAACACATTGTTATCGAAAAATTCAATATCGAACGGTAAATGCAAGAATTTACATTACATCGACACAAATATACCGAAAATAACTAAGTCGACTATCGTTACATCGATACATTGTTATATCGAAAAGAGTTCAATCGAAAGGTTTTAAATCTAATTTACACACATTACACCCTCACTCATCATTGTCAATACCCTTTTGGTGGGCACCCTCACCCCAGACCTGCACCCATAATGTTCTACCCGTCTAAATCCGCACTGTCCAAACTGGCACAACCCCCCCGTCTGTGCAGACGGCAAGATCAGTGTAGCGCCCTGCCTTCTAACGTCTGCATTTACCGTGGCACCACAAGTCCCACAATGACCTGCCAATGTTCTGCCCTGAACTCCCTCTCCTATTACCCCTCACCCATCATAGTCTATACCCTGTTGGTGGGCACCCTCCCCCCATAAATCCGCACTGTCCAAACTGGCACAACCCCCCCGTCTGTGCAGACGGCAAGATCAGTGTAGCGCCCTGCCTTCTAACGTCTGCATTTACCGTGGCACCACAAGTCCCACAATGACCTGCCAATGTTCTGCCCTGAACTCCCTCTCCTATTACCCCTCACCCATCACCACAGTCTCTATTAGTGGTCCCTCCGTCTCCCTAGCTGCACCCACTATACACGCCACGAGCAAGCACCCTAAAACACCCATTACTAGTTACACCATAGTTAATGTTTATATGGCCCCCAAAGCACTGTGTATAGATGGTTATTGGACCATAGTGTTTATTTGTAGAACTACATGTTCCATAATGTCTTGCCCTTACGCTTGCGATTCCATCTACCAATGTTTTTTTTTCTATGTCATTTTTTTTTTATCAGTTGGCAGGTGTGTGTTTAACCTTTGTGAAACATGTGATATTGTTACATAGTGTTGTTTCCGGACAGGACTTCATAAACAAGCAACAAACATCCCACTTTTTCCCGCCATCATACTGCGCCAGTCACGTAAGGGTTCTTAATGCATTTTTTAAATCATCAAATCAGCATGCTCTCAGTATAATGTGCTGACAATAAGATGTCCAATTAATACATAGCAATGTTATGATGAAGGGGGAGCTATTGTTTCCCGCACTTTTTACACTTTATAAACCCTGAACCTCCCGTGCTTAGTCGCCATTTTGTTGAGCTTGCTGCCTGGCTGTATTAGTTTGGCTGCTTTCTCATATAATTGGCTTGCGTACTTTGGCTTTCCAACTCCTGGAGGAGCGCTATCGTCAGCTGAACATTGTTTTGAAGACGACTGGAAGGAGTTGGGAGGAGTGACCGGACTACGCGGAGGACACCCATCTGCACAGCGGGAGACCCGTTGTACCCTGACCGGTGGATTCATTCTTCTGAGTGTAAGTGCTGAACTCTGTCTCTCTCTTCCTCCTCTCTACCCATTGACACTAGATTATAGAGGTCACCGCACTCCACTACACCTGTTTAAAACATCCCCATTACACCACGGGGATTCGCCATTTACCACGCCGTACCCCCCTTCCCCCACTAATATATTTGTTATTTTTAGCGACACCCCTCCTTTTCCCCAACACCACAGGGTACCCGGGGTGACACCACATACACCGTCACGAACCATGCATGTTTAAACTTCATCCCTAGTGCACGGGCATATTATCGGGGTTTAACCTCATTACATTACTACAGTTTTCTCAGCATTTTCTATAATGTATTGTTTGTTGGTTAATTTGGACCGTTATGTTGATGTTTGGCGTCTGGATTTTCAGTGTAAGGCTTGCTGCTTAGAAACTGCTGTTGGGAGTGAACATGACTGTTAAATCATGCAGTTGTCACCATGGCTGACTTTCTGTCTAGCCATGTTGACACCCGCCTCCTTCTGCAGTCATCCCCACTTGTCAGTCACCCATACAGACAGGATGTTGTTGAGGGGCCTGCTTTGTTTTTTTTTTGTTTTTAATTTCCAAATGTCTTCTGTATGGCATGATAAGAAGTGCTTTGATGGTTTCATTTTTTGCATTGCTATTGTGCTTCAAGTGATGTAAGTCAGCATGACAGGACAAAGAGGCGGGTGTCAACATGGCTGCCAAAGTCAGCCATGTTGACACCCGCCTCCTTCTGCAGTCATCCCCACTTGTCAGTCACCCATGCAGACAGGATGTTGTTGAGGCCTGCTTTGTTTTTTTTTTGTTTTTAATTTACAAATGTCTTCTGTATGGCATGATAAGAAGTGCTTTGATGGTTTCATTTTTTGCATTGCTAGTGTGCTTCAAGTGATGTAAGTCAGCATGACAGGACAAAGAGGCGGGTGTCAACATGGCTGCCAAAGTCAGCCATGTTGACACCCGCCTCCTTCTGCAGTCATCCCCACTTGTCAGTCACCCATGCAGACAGGATGTTGTTGAGGCCTGCTTTGTTTTTTTTTTGTTTTTAATTTACAAATGTCTTCTGTATGGCATGATAAGAAGTGCTTTGATGGTTTCATTTTTTGCATTGCTAGTGTGCTTCAAGTGATGTAAGTCAGCATGACAGGACAAAGAGGCGGGTGTCAACATGGCTGCCAAAGTCAGCCATGTTGACACCCGCCTCCTTCTGCAGTCATCCCCACTTGTCAGTCACCCATGCAGACAGGATGTTGTTGAGGCCTGCTTTGTTTTTTTTTTGTTTTTAATTTACAAATGTCTTCTGTATGGCATGATAAGAAGTGCTTTGATGGTTTCATTTTTTGCATTGCTAGTGTGCTTCAAGTGATGTAAGTCAGCATGACAGGACAAAGAGGCGGGTGTCAACATGGCTGCCAAAGTCAGCCATGTTGACACCCGCCTCCTTCTGCAGTCATCCCCACTTGTCAGTCACCCATGCAGACAGGATGTTGTTGAGGCCTGCTTTGTTTTTTTTTTTGTTTTTAATTTACAAATGTCTTCTGTATGGCATGATAAGAAGTGCTTTGATGGTTTCATTTTTTGCATTGCTAGTGTGCTTCAAGTGATGTAAGACAGGACAAACAGCCGGTCACTATATAAAATATTTGCAAAAAAAGGGTTTTTTTTTTATTGTAGCGCACCGCTCCTTGGGTGTGGGGCTGATCCTAGAAATAGAATAGCCGCAGTAAATGTGACATGATCATGTCACATTTACTGCGGCTATTCTATTTCTCGGATCAGCCACACACCCCACACCCAAGGAGCGGAGCGCTACAATCAACAAAAAACCCTTTTTTTGCAAGTCATTAACCGACCCAGAACGGTCAACCGGGCAGTGAAGCAGCTAGCACCGCACAAGAGAGGACAGTGCGCAGACTACCAAAAAACTTTAAATATATAAAATATATCAATGTTCTTTCTATCTCTATATTAATAAAATAATCCTTTATTTGCTAATCCTTTTTTTTATCATTTCAGATTCTTATTATAGAAATGTCTCAGGAAGAAAGAAGGCGCCTTTCTCTCTCTTCACAGGTAGAAGACCCGAGGCAACGATCACATACAGACAAAGAAGTTGACTCCGGAGAAGAAATCGTGAACCGAGGACCCAACTTCACTGATGCAGAAACGGAAACCCTCATCACTCAGGTAATCCACCACTTTATGCTTCAGTTAGGTACAGATGCCAGGAGTTCCCAAGCAAGATTGCCGAGCACAACGTGGGAAGAAATTTCACATGCAGTCAGCCACATCGGGATATGCCAACGAACTGAAGAAAGCTGCAAGAAGAGGTGGCGTGACAGCAGAAGAGCCACCATTGATAAGATGCGCAGAGGACAGAAGCTACAGAAGGTTTGGGAGAAGAAGATCGAAGAATTCGTGAAGGACAACCCCGAAGAAAGGCCATCAACCAGTGTAGAAGGTATAGTATATTGTGCATATTCAAGTCTGAATCTTAATGTTTGAACCTTATGGACTCTCTATGTCTGCCGCACAAGTAATGTACATATGTGCGCGCATTATGCTTTTTGGAAAATATTTCTAACTTTTTCAATTATTAGATGTACTGTTGATCCAAAAAGAAAATTTTGACCATGCGCTGCTTCTCTGTAGAGATAAAATCCAATTGCAATATCCTATGTTTCTAACTGTAATTTATCATTTCTCCAGTTTCAACAAAGACTCCTACGCCAAAGAAGACACCGAAGCAAACTACGCCTCAGAAGTCCACGAAATCACACAAAGGTTTGCAATGCTACATTAACACAACATTTGATATAGGCATCTACTATATTCAAGCTATATTAAGTAATTTGTTATGTTTCCCCTTTTTTTCCTAAGGATCAGCAGCAGAGCAAATGGATGAAGATGCAGCGGCATTCAAGCAAAGAAAGCAGCCGAAGAGATACAGAAAAACACACACAGGTGAAGCACGCTATATGAAAAAATTTATATTGTTGATGAAGCACTGTTATTCTAAATGATTAGATATGCTTATTAATATATGCTTACATTACTTTCTCAGAAGGATCTGCAACCGACTCCACATTGGAAGACACCACCCCGGAAAAGGATCCCACGCCGCGCAAGCATAGGAAAAGTTCACATGCAGGTGAAAAATGTTATTTAATTTGGTGCTCAAATTTTCTATTTTTTACTGAAATACAACATATTTCTGTTACATCCCAAAGTAAAATTCAACTAGCGCCTGCACTGCATTCCGTCTTTACTGAACTACAAATAATGTGGCTTGTATTCAACGATAACATGAGTTCTTCTAATATTACGTTGTGATCCTTAAGCAACAATATGCGCATTACTTCACCAAAACAGTGTATCCTTAAGGACGTTTTCTTAGCGCTTTATTCAAACATTTAGCAAAATAAGGGCTACATGTACAACACTTAACCGTATTGAACCCAAATCCTCCATTTGTATCCTATATCACTTCTATGACCTGAATCAAGTGGTAATTGTTAAATCTAAGCCCTGCTGCTTGTTTTTTGCATTTAATATGGCCCGCAAAAAAAATCAACATTATAGGCTGTAACAGCATTCAATTCTTTACAATTGACCCAAAAATATAAGCCCAAACATGGTCCATTTCTACTTTCCGTGCTAACAACTTTTAAAATCTAGTATGTTCATACATCAATATACCTCTTGATCAAGGTGAATACTGTCATCTCTCCTCCACCCAGCCACATGTTTCAACGGTGATAACTTATATGACCTTACATGTCCTGCACACTTTATTTTCATTGAACTGTCGTAAACGTCCAAATGGCAATGTCATATTCCACCAAACCTATGTACCATACCTAGCCCTTTGGTATATATACAGCTATGTGTCCAACATCAATTAGGTAACGGGATGTTTTATCTGTATGTATGTCCTGCTTTGGTGCTTGTGTTATTAGTTTGTTATCGTCTCTCAAATATCTTTGTCCTTCACCACATTCTGTAAAGTAATACTTTATTTAATTAGCATCAATCAAAACAGATTAGTAATATTGAAGAGTATAACTTTTGTTTATGTGTCAATTGTAAAAAGCATTTTTTTAATTGCCTTTCCTTTTTTTTATATTCAGGTTCACCAATGGTTTCCACAACACCAACCGCGTCGCAGATCACCTCGCAGACATTCGAGAGAGGTGGGTAAACTACTTTTTATGTTTTTATAAAGTAATTTTAGTGCATATTGGCTAGATTAACTTATTTGGTAAATGTACCAGCAGCCGTTGAAAAATCAAAAAGAAAAGTGTCATTTGGAACAACGCAGGAAAGAAATGCAGCAGACACACTGGACCTCACTGGTAAGCCTTGCTAGTAATCGCTAGAACAAAAGCTACTACATTTTCCTGTTCTACTTTGTCCAGATATTTATTTATCAATTTCCTCTGATTTATAGTCACACCACTGGACTCAAGAGGAACTGTTCCTCAGCTTCAGACAGCGTCCCAAGACATCGAAAGGCAAAATCCACATTCCCCCCTGGAACATCCACTGGAAGGTCTGCATCTTGCATATAATTATGGCAAATCTGTTAAAAAAAATAAATGTCAAGACTTTGTTTTTTGGTTTATCTTTACACACACTTAACTTGAATTTTTTTGGGATATTATAGATTCGTCGCAGCAGTCACCAATTCTAGAGGCTATGAAGCTATTGGAGGAAAGAAGAACTGAAGATGCAGAACGGAATGCTCTTCGATTTGACAAGATTGAACAGAGCATCAATCAGATGAATGCGAGCATCAATCAGCAAGCTGAGGCAATGGCAGCGATTCTTCAATCCTTCAAAGAAGTTGTGTCATCAAATGCTTCAGTTGTTGCACTCCTACAGACATTGAATCAGAAGGTTGATGACATGACCACAGCACAGAATGCATCGAGGGAAGGACCGGTCTCTCTCCAACAGATGAGTTCTCAACTCGTTGAATTCCAAGCCAACCATGCTGTCGACATGCAACACATGCAGCAGACTCTCCAGTGTATTCTTATGTGGCAGCAGCAGTCAAATGCCAACACCAGCATGATATGTACTACACTTCAGCTGATGACAGAAGAAAGAAGATCTTCAGCTCCACGACTTCAAGCTCTACAGCAAACCACACCATCCTCCACAACAATCGATCCAGAATGGTTGGCTCGGCAAGAGGAAGCTGAAAGGGCATACCAGCGAAGACACCACAGTCAAGGTACAATGGATCAGGGTGGATCAAAAACACAGTCAAGGCAATCTGAACCACATGACACACGACTTTGGGAGCGAGCTCTTCAACTGGAACGTCAAAGGATAGTGGAGGAAGAGCAGAAGGAAAGAGCAGAGCAAGCGGCACAGCGTGTCAGAGCAGAAGAGGCAGAGCGTGCCAGAATCACAGAGGCTGAGCGTGTAAGAGCAGAGAAGACACAGCTGGCCAGAGCTGAGAAGGAGAGGCAAGAACAGCACACAGAAGAAATGTGGACAAGAGCAACAACAGAAAATCAAGAGAGACTGCAAAGAGAGAGAGAGGAAGTCATAGCCCAGCAGAAAGAGGAAACGGACATGACATACCAGGAACAGCAGGCAAGCATGTGCCTGATGGAGATGTTGGTCACATCAAAGCAAAGTCGCCAGACAACACAGCACCAGATGGTGGACACAAGTGCAGAGGAACAAACTGTGATCAGAGGCCCAAAGGACAAGGTTCGCAGAATCCCCCAAGCAACCATGTCTCCAAGAATGGAAACAGAGATGGCTGTCCAAAGAAGCAAAGAGCTTGCAGGGAGAGTGATTCATGGACAGCAGCTCAAAGGACATCTGCAGGAGCAGCCTGTGAAAACATCTCCAAAGGTGAAGCACCGCAGACCCAGAGAGAAGGAGCAGGCGGCCAGACCCAGAGTGAAGGAGCAGGCGGCCAGACACAGAGAGAAGGAGAAGGCGTCCAGACCCAGAGAGAAGGAGCAGGCGGCCAGACCCAAAGAGAAGGAGAAGGCGGCCAGACCCAGCGAGAAGAAGTCGGCCAGACCCAGAGAGAAGAAGTCGGCCAGACCCAGAGAGAAGGAGAAGTCGGCCAGACCCAGAGAGAAGGAGAAGTCGGCCAGAGCCCCTGAGGACCAGGCGGCCAGAGCCCCTGAGGACCAGGCGGCCAGAGCCCCTGAGGACCAGGCGGCCAGAGCCCCTGAGGACCAGGTGGCCAGAGCCCCTGAGGACCAGGCGGCCAGAGCCCCTGAGGACCAGGAGGGCAGAGGCCCAAAGTAGCGTCTTGGAAAAGCCCTAATTAGACACAGCGTGAACGAAAGGTAATTTTTCACACTCACACAAACTTCATCTTCAAAAATATAGATACGTAAAGGTAGACATATATACATATCTAAACTATTATGTGTTACAGGTAATACAATCAATTTACTAATACGGTTATAAATTACACAGATATAGAAAAGAAGAAAGCAAAATCGTCAAGCTTCCAGGGTGTCCAGTCTGCACAGAGAAGAAGGCATTCCGGCGTAAAGCTTTCCAGTGAGGCGGCAGGGGGTGAGTTGCAGCATCACTGGGATGACTCAGGCCACACAAGAGCAAAGGAAAGGTTTGTAACATGCGTCCCTAACTCACCTTCTGTCTTTCAGGAAACAACGTTCAAACTTGCTCTGCACCTCTGCCACACTGAAGAGTCCATCCTGCATGAAGACACCGGCG
Organism: Crinia signifera; assembly: GCF_055691185.1. Lineage (NCBI taxonomy): Eukaryota > Metazoa > Chordata > Amphibia > Anura > Myobatrachidae > Crinia > Crinia signifera. The sequence continues at coordinate 249,555,022 of NC_139221.1, read as the reverse complement.
GCGAAGAATCCAGACGAAAGGGTCCAGCCTGAGATGACAAAGAGCACAAGACCATGAGGAGGCTGGCATAGGGCTATGAAGTGTGCAACCTAGGGTAAGTTTCTAGCGGGGAAAGCAAAGAGGGGTTAAGCATAGGGAACGGGGGAGGAGGGAGGGTGTAAGAAAGCACAGGAATGCAAATATTAACATGTGTTTACTTATCTTTTTTTTGTGGTGGGGGCAGGCTACAAGGAGTCCATCCTGCATGAAGACACCAGCGGCGAAGAATCCAGACGAAAGGGTCCAGCCTGAGATGACAAAGAGCACAAGACCATGAGGAGGCTGGCATAGGGCTATGAAGTGTGCAACCTAGGGTAAGTTTCTAGCGGGGAAAGCAAAGAGGGGTTAAGCATAGGGAACGGGGGAGGAGGGAGGGTGTAAGAAAGCACAGGAATGCAAATATTAACATGTGTTTACTTATCTTTTTTTTGTGGTGGGGGCAGGCTACAAGGAGTCCATCCTGCATGAAGACACCAGCGGCGAAGAATCCAGACGAAAGGGTCCAGCCTGAGATGACAAAGAGCACAAGACCATGAGGAGGCTGGCATAGGGCTATGAAGTGTGCAACCTAGGGTAAGTTTCTAGCGGGGAAAGCAAAGAGGGGTTAAGCATAGGGAACGGGGGAGGAGGGAGGGTGTAAGAAAGCACAGGAATGCAAATATTAACATGTGTTTACTTATCTTTTTTTTGTGGTGGGGGCAGGCTACAAGGAGTCCATCCTGCATGAAGACACCAGCGGCGAAGAATCCAGACGAAAGGGTCCAGCCTGAGATGACAAAGAGCACAAGACCATGAGGAGGCTGGCATAGGGCTATGAAGTGTGCAACCTAGGGTAAGTTTCTAGCGGGGAAAGCAAAGAGGGGTTAAGCATAGGGAACGGGGGAGGAGGGAGGGTGTAAGAAAGCACAGGAATGCAAATATTAACATGTGTTTACTTATCTTTTTTTTGTGGTGGGGGCAGGCTACAAGGAGTCCATCCTGCATGAAGACACCGGCGGCGAAGAATCCAGACGAAAGGGTCCAGCCTGAGATGACAAAGAGCACAAGACCATGAGGAGGCTGGCATAGGGCTATGAAGTGTGCAACCTAGGGTAAGTTTCTAGCGGGGAAAGCAAAGAGGGGTTAAGCATAGGGAACGGGGGAGGAGGGAGGGTGTAAGAAAGCACAGGAATGCAAATATTAACATGTGTTTACTTATCTTTTTTTTGTGGTGGGGGCAGGCTACAAGGAGTCCATCCTGCATGAAGACACCAGCGGCGAAGAATCCAGACGAAAGGGTCCAGCCTGAGATGACAAAGAGCACAAGACCATGAGGAGGCTGGCATAGGGCTATGAAGTGTGCAACCTAGGGTAAGTTTCTAGCGGGGAAAGCAAAGAGGGGTTAAGCATAGGGAACGGGGGAGGAGGGAGGGTGTAAGAAAGCACAGGAATGCAAATATTAACATGTGTTTACTTATCTTTTTTTTGTGGTGGGGGCAGGCTACAAGGAGTCCATCCTGCATGAAGACACCGGCGGCGAAGAATCCAGACGAAAGGGTCCAGCCTGAGATGACAAAGAGCACAAGACCATGAGGAGGCTGGCATAGGGCTATGAAGTGTGCAACCTAGGGTAAGTTTCTAGCGGGGAAAGCAAAGAGGGGTTAAGCATAGGGAACGGGGGAGGAGGGAGGGTGTAAGAAAGCACAGGAATGCAAATATTAACATGTGTTTACTTATCTTTTTTTTGTGGTGGGGGCAGGCTACAAGGAGTCCATCCTGCATGAAGACACCAGCGGCGAAGAATCCAGACGAAAGGGTCCAGCCTGAGATGACAAAGAGCACAAGACCATGAGGAGGCTGGCATAGGGCTATGAAGTGTGCAACCTAGGGTAAGTTTCTAGCGGGGAAAGCAAAGAGGGGTTAAGCATAGGGAACGGGGGAGGAGGGAGGGTGTAAGAAAGCACAGGAATGCAAATATTAACATGTGTTTACTTATCTTTTTTTTGTGGTGGGGGCAGGCTACAAGGAGTCCATCCTGCATGAAGACACCAGCGGCGAAGAATCCAGACGAAAGGGTCCAGCCTGAGATGACAAAGAGCACAAGACCATGAGGAGGCTGGCATAGGGCTATGAAGTGTGCAACCTAGGGTAAGTTTCTAGCGGGGAAAGCAAAGAGGGGTTAAGCATAGGGAACGGGGGAGGAGGGAGGGTGTAAGAAAGCACAGGAATGCAAATATTAACATGTGTTTACTTATCTTTTTTTTGTGGTGGGGGCAGGCTACAAGGAGTCCATCCTGCATGAAGACACCGGCGGCGAAGAATCCGATGGTAGCATCCTTCAGACAAAAACAGTTCGGTATAATGTAGATGCCGTTGGCACGAAAGTGTACAAAGGTAAAACTTGGGAAGAGAAGGTGCTAGGAGAAAGGGAAATGAAATGTGTAAGTTGACCTTCATTACAAAACATCACATCGACCTTGCAAAAAGTGAGCTGAGGCCCTAAATGTCCTTAATATGAACAAGGGCACATTAAATCTTAAAATTGTACCTCTAGAAAGACAATTTGGAGATGCCCCACCTATATTTAAATAAATGATATTCTTTTTTTGGTCTAGTGAGTCGATAATGAATGTATTCTTAATATGCACAGATTTCTAAAAAATCAGTGCACTGTTCTAAATCTGACGATTGTTCATTTTAAAAATTAGTTATTAAACACCAATACATTAAGGTGTGTAATGCAGGGGAGAACAATACTTCTGTGCATGTAGGCCTTATTCAAGTCCAAAACTGCTGACAATGGTTTCATGTACAAAAGCAGATCCTATGCAGGTGGGGTAGATGTAATATGTTAAAAGTAATGGATATGGGTGTGGTTTTAATTCAAAGTCTGACCTATACTGCAGTGTGAAAATAAAGAAGGCAGTATTTCAAGGCAGTATTTTGCATGCACAAACAGATAAAAAATCAAAACTCTGCAATTCAGTAATCAAAAAATTTTGAGGTGACACAATTGCCCTTTAGAAAGTACTTTGTCAGAGTAGAGAATAAGGCCCTCTTTCACAATGTACAATGTTGTGTGATCTAATGTTCTGCAGATAAAATATTTCAAAATTTTTAAACAACATTGTTAGGGTTGTGTAGTGCTGGATGTGGAGTGTGCAAGTTCATGATGTAATTAAATCCTTTTTTTTTATTTCAGTGCATAAAAGACAGAAGAAATTACAAAGGAAAAGAAGAATGAATACAGCTGTGATGCAGTATATATAGTATAAATTGTATTTGAATACCAGATTATTTTGATTCTGTTTTTTGATGTTTTGAATGTAATATGGAAGTTATATTTCTAATTTTTATTTATAGTACTATTAAATAATATCACTAGGAAAATACTATGAGTAACATATTAAACATGTATCATGTGAGTTACATAATGAAAAATAAAAATGTCAAAGTATTATATTTTGGATGTTGATAAATATCTAATAAAAGTATTTAATTGATCGGAAAATATAGCAATGTCAATAGTAAAAGGAAATTTGACAAAATATAGCCTATGTGCAAATCTTGCTCGATCTATATTTTTAGATATTTATATGTATTGTGTTAAAGTCGTTTTTTGGGTGATATATATCATGGTATTGTTTGTTATGATCTGTATTTAGCACTTAAAATAAAATTATCTAAATCAATTTTCCAGTGAGTGTATTTTCTGTACTTTAGAAAAAAATAAGTAAGTTTGGCAATTACCTTTACCCTAATTATTTTTTTTTACATCTATTATATGTAATCTGATATGTCGTTGATGCACGGATGTAAACATGTGGTAAATGTGACAATTTGTAAAGGACATATATGCAGGTCAATTTTCATTCCATATAACTTAAGATGACTTGCGTGTCCACACACTGTATGTGATTTAGCTCTTTTTAAAATCTGTTCAAAACAAGGCTTACAGTGCATGTTTGACATAGATTTTATAAAAATATCTACATCACATTTAGTGTGTGGACACTCAAGTCATCTTGTCCCAAGTACACCTAAACCAGGCATCCGGAAACTGGCCCTCCAGATGTGGTGTAACTACACATTCCCAGCATGCCTTGCCATAGTTTTAGCATTGCTGAACAGCAAAACTGTGGCAAGGCATCAAAGGACTTGTACTTTCACAACATCTGTAGGGCCATAGTTTGATGACTCCTGCTAAAAGGTAATGACACATAATGAAACTTCAAGTTATAATCTTGTCATAAATTAGATTGGGAGAAAACGATTAATGCAAGAATATATGTGAAACAGTACATTAGGGTAACTATGACCCTCAACCTGTTGTGGAACTACACATACCAGCATGCCTTGCCAGAGTTATAGCATTCCATTATAGCCAAAATGTGGGGAGGCATGATGGGAAATGTACTTTCAAAACATGTAGAGGGCCATAGTTTGGAAAGGCCTATACTTTGAGAATTAAATGGTTTACTTACCACAAATCGGATGAAGGCAATGAAGTGGCACTCCCTTTTTATCTTCAAAAATTAAAAAAAAAAATGTGGGCGGTTTGAACTTGAACTTGATACACAAAAGTTAGGGAAAAAACATTAATTCCAAAGTGAAGCCTTCACGATAATGCCAAGTGATGCGCTATTGCGCCCAGGTACTCCATGACATTCATGGTGCCATACTGATCAAAAATCCGCCGAATTGAAGCTTCTCTCTCTTTCAACTCTTTTCTGGGGGGAGTTTTTGGGACATTGAGGACCACTTTGCTGATTAAACTGGCTGTCACTTTCTGTTCCTTGTGTAAAAAAGTGACCAGCTTGTAGACGCCAAACTTCTTCTCACCCAGAAGGATATTCCATCGCCTATGCCAACCCTCCAACTTGTTTTGTGTCCGCGGTATTCCAACAGACATTGGATCATATATAGACCATAGCTCTGGTGGATAAAGAGGTGGTGAGCGGATATGGCTTCTTGTGCCAGATCTTACACGGCCCAAAACATAAGTTTCCTCAAAGTAGGTTAACACAGATGAGGCACTCTCTGGCATTTCAGCTTTCACTAGCTCAAATGCTGCTGGAATGTCATTCGGGGGTAAAAACGCAAGTGCTTGCAGGTGTTTTAATTTCAAATGAAGTCCATAATCGGTCCCATATTCATTTACAAGTCGACTTGCTTGGATCTTTCTCCAAACGTTTTGTGCTAGATGAAATAGGCAGCACTTGTGAGTACTTGAGGGAAAAACAGATTGCGAAGCTCGGATTGCTGCACGTTCAAAATCCGTCATGATATAGCTTGGGGCAAAGGGAATATCCAGGTCATTACCAACGTCTTGCAGGGCTTCTAAAAATTGCTGGTAGCAATCCTCATTCTTGCTACTTAAAAGACCATAGACAAGTGGCAAAAAGCGTTTGGAGGTGTCCTCAGTCCCAACCACTGCATGGATGGAATATATCTGTCTAAATAAAGTGGGGCATGTTTTAAAAGTTCCATCCATAACCCAATACTGAGCTTCATGGAGCTTCCTCAAGTTTTGTTCCGTACTGAATAAGAGTACCCGATCATTAGCAACAGTACAGTCCTTTAGCAAAAACTTCGTTTCCCCGATGTATTGCAAATCGTGAGGAAAACTGATGTCATCCAGGGTGGTGGGCTCGGCTGGGCAATCAAGGCGCCTTACCCTTTTGACGATTTGGCGAAGGGATTCCCGATTGGGCAAACACATGGCACTCGTTGAAGGCATATCCGCAGTGACGTTTTGAATTATTTGTGAAGGTTCCTCTGTGGTATCCCTGGCACGTCGCTTGACTGCTGCCTTTGCCACGGCAACAATTGACTTTTCAGGTCTGGGTGCATGGGTATGCTCTCCGTGCCTGTTTAATTGATGTACTCCACCAAAGATCGTAGTTTTGGCATAGCTTGAACAAGGGGCTGTAGTTTTCTCTGTGCAATGCCAATAGACGACGTCTCCAACCTGCTTGTTCTTAGACATAAGATATCCATTGATGTTCAGTAGCAGTCCTCCTCTCTGTGAAGGTACGAAGGTAAATGCCGGCATTGATTCAGCAGATGTCGATGGTGCTGATGTTGATGCTGCTGCGGATGAAGTCGCTTCCTCTGCCATCTTCGAAGAAATAGCTGTAGCTGTAGCGTACAACAAGGAATAATTGACACTAAAGTTCAATTATGATGCGGGGACAGGTTAGGTGGCTACTTTTATTGTCTTGAAAATGGGCGTTACTCTTTAGAGATAGGATTAACAAAAGTTATCCAATTAAAACCTTTCAATTCAAAAAGTGGGCTGGTTTAAAAAGAAGTGGGATGGATTGGCATTAGCCATTAACACGTGTACAGGAACGCATAATGTTATGATATTTTGTAAAATTATAGGAAAAATTATTGCCTATCATTTGGATGGGCAAATGAGGGTGAAACATGGTTGAGTGATGATGCCAGTCATAAATTCCAAAAATATATTTAAGGGGTGAGAATGCGGGTATCGATGCCAGCATGGAAATGGGCGCTGACAACTCAAGGCTGCAACACTAGCAGGTCATTGTGGGACTTGTGGTGCCACGGTAAATGCAGACGTTAGAAGGCAGGGCGCTACACGGATCTTGCCGTCTGCACAGACGGGGGGGGTTGTGCCAGTTTGAACAGTGCGGATTTATGGGGGGAGGGTGCCCACCAACAGGGTATAGACTATGATGGGTGAGGGGTAATAGGAGAGGGAGTTCAGGGCAGAACATTGGCAGGTCATTGTGGGACTTGTGGTGCCACGGTAAATGCAGACGTTAGAAGGCAGGGCGCTACACGGATCTTGCCGTCTGCACAGACGGGGGGGGGTTGTGCCAGTTTGAACAGTGCGGATTTATGGGGGGAGGGTGCCCACCAACAGGGTATAGACTATGATGGGTGAGGGGGTAATAGGTGAGGGAGTGCAGGGCAGAACATTGGCAGGTCATTGTGGGACTTGTGGTGCCACGGTAAATGCAGACGTTAGAAGGCAGGGCGCTACACGGATCTTGCCGTCTGCACAGACGGGGGGGGGTTGTGCCAGTTTGAACAGTGCGGATTTATGGGGGGAGGGTGCCCACCAACAGGGTATAGACTATGATGGGTGAGGGGTAATAGGAGAGGGAGTTCAGGGCAGAACATTGGAAGGCAGGGCGCTACACGGATCTTGCCGTCTGCACAGACGGGGGGGGTTGTGCCAGTTTGAACAGTGCGGATTTATGGGGGGAGGGTGCCCACCAACAGGGTATAGACTATGATGGGTGAGGGGTAATAGGAGAGGGAGTGCAGGGCAGAACATTGGCAGGTCATTGTGGGACTTGTGGTGCCACGGTAAATGCAGACGTTAGAAGGCAGGGCGCTACACGGATCTTGCCGTCTGCACAGACGGGGGGAGTTGTGCCAGTTTGAACAGTGCGGATTTATGGGGGGAGGGTGCCCACCAACAGGGTATAGACTATGATGGGTGAGGGGGTAATAGGAGAGGGAGTGCAGGGCAGAACATTGGCAGGTCATTTTGGGACTTGTGGTGCCACGGCCAGTCCGGACATTTAACGGCAAGGCGCTAGAGTAGCCAGATCTTGCCGTCTACATAGACATAGTGTCACTGTTGCCTGTGAGGGTGTATACGGGTTCGGTGAGAGGGTAGAAACATTATGGGTGCAGCTAGGGAGAGGAGGGGACCCCAAAAGGTTGCGACTTTTGAGGGGTGAGGATGTCATTGGGGGAGGGGGGGGGGGCAGTAAAACAGTCCCAGCTGCAAACTGCATGTAGTCGGCCATGGATCCTAACTGTGAATGGGAGAATATTTGTGGGAGACCCTTCAGCGCCCCAATAGATCGCGGCACCCTAAGCAGATGGCGCATAGTCGCCGCAGTACTGATATTGTTCGGCAATGCGCTCAAGTGCGGCTGAGCCTCCAAAACCATGTGCACTGCAGGTGGGGCAGATTTCTCTTGCACTGAGAGAATGAGAATCGGGTGGGGTTTAACTTGAAATAAAGCTCTATATTGCAATGTCCAACAAATAAAAATAAAAATTTCATTGCAATAAATGAAAAGTAATCAAACGTCTAAGAAAATTATTGTCATAAACAGTGGAATAGGAATAAGAATCTATATGAGTTGCACTTATTAAAAAAGAATGAAGATTAGTGATGTTTTTGATAAGTTTCTCAGATAAGTGTATCTCTGAGGTGAGAGAGAAATCAAGACTTGTGACGCCAGAGTGATAATGTCAAACAATAGCATAATGGTTTTGTTGATGTGTAGACAGATTTTGTTTACAGTGACTCACAGAATGGCCATTGACTCGAACTAATTCGATTTTCATCAGAGAAGATATCTAAGCCCATTGAGAAGATATTCAAAAGAGTAAAGGTCAAGAAGTATGACTCATGCTTGTTTAAAGAAGGCATGAATGACCAAAGTCACTTAGTGATATGCCAAAGACAGAAGACTCCTGACGCCAATGTCAAGATAAAAAAAAACACCGTGTGAGACACCAGTGAACCAATCATGTAGGAGACATGATTTTATCTAGAACTTTATGAGGGGTCAAACATAATAGGTTTATCTATTTAAAACATAATTTGATATAGCACAAAAACAAGGGTGCGTATATGGTAGGCAGACAACGTGCAGGGGTGATGTGAGTGGGCAGATGTGCAACATTAGCAGGTCATTGTGGGACTTGTGGTGCCACGGTAAATGCAGACGTTAGAAGGCAGGGCGCTACACGGATCTTGCCGTCTGCACAGACGGGGGGGTTGTGCCAGTTTGAACAGTGCGGATTTATGGGGGGAGGGTGCCCACCAACAGGGTATAGACTATGATGGGTGAGGGGTAATAGGAGAGGGAGTTCAGGGCAGAACATTGGCAGGCAGGGCGCTACACGGATCTTGCCGTCTGCACAGACGGGGGGGGGGTTGTGCCAGTTTGAACAGTGCGGATTTATGGGGGGAGGGTGCCCACCAACAGGGTATAGACTATGATGGGTGAGGGGGTAATAGGTGAGGGAGTGCAGGGCAGAACATTGGCAGGTCATTGTGGGACTTGTGGTGCCACGGTAAATGCAGACGTTAGAAGGCAGGGCGCTACACGGATCTTGCCGTCTGCACAGACGGGGGGGGGGGTTGTGCCAGTTTGAACAGTGCGGATTTATGGGGGGAGGGTGCCCACCAACAGGGTATAGACTATGATGGGTGAGGGGTAATAGGAGAGGGAGTTCAGGGCAGAACATTGGCAGGCAGGGCGCTACACGGATCTTGCCGTCTGCACAGACGGGGGGGGGGTTGTGCCAGTTTGAACAGTGCGGATTTATGGGGGGAGGGTGCCCACCAACAGGGTATAGACTATGATGGGTGAGGGGGTAATAGGTGAGGGAGTGCAGGGCAGAACATTGGCAGGTCATTGTGGGACTTGTGGTGCCACGGTAAATGCAGACGTTAGAAGGCAGGGCGCTACACGGATCTTGCCGTCTGCACAGACGGGGGGGGGGGTTGTGCCAGTTTGAACAGTGCGGATTTATGGGGGGAGGGTGCCCACCAACAGGGTATAGACTATGATGGGTGAGGGGTAATAGGAGAGGGAGTTCAGGGCAGAACATTGGAAGGCAGGGCGCTACACGGATCTTGCCGTCTGCACAGACGGGGGGGGGGTTGTGCCAGTTTGAACAGTGCGGATTTATGGGGGGAGGGTGCCCACCAACAGGGTATAGACTATGATGGGTGAGGGGTAATAGGAGAGGGAGTTCAGGGCAGAACATTGGAAGGCAGGGCGCTACACGGATCTTGCCGTCTGCACAGACGGGGGGGGGGGGTTGTGCCAGTTTGAACAGTGCGGATTTATGGGGGGAGGGTGCCCACCAACAGGGTATAGACTATGATGGGTGAGGGGGTAATAGGTGAGGGAGTGCAGGGCAGAACATTGGCAGGTCATTGTGGGACTTGTGGTGCCACGGTAAATGCAGACGTTAGAAGGCAGGGCGCTACACTGATCTTGCCGTCTGCACAGACGGGGGGGTTGTGCCAGTTTGGACAGTGCGGATTTATGGGGGGAGGGTGCCCACCAACAGGGTATAGACTATGATGGGTGAGGGGTAATAGGAGAGGGAGTGCAGGGCATAACATTGGCAGGTCATTGTGGGACTTGTGGTGCCACGGTAAATGCAGACGTTAGAAGGCAGGGCGCTACACTGATCTTGCCGTCTGCACAGACGGGGGGGTTGTGCCAGTTTGGACAGTGCGGATTTATGGGGGGAGGGTGCCCACCAACAGGGTATAGACTATGATGGGTGAGGGGTAATAGGAGAGGGAGTGCAGGGCATAACATTGGCAGGTCATTGTGGGACTTGTGGTGCCACGGTAAATGCAGACGTTAGAAGGCAGGGCGCTACACTGATCTTGCCGTCTGCACAGACGGGGGGGTTGTGCCAGTTTGGACAGTGCGGATTTATGGGGGGAGGGTGCCCACCAACAGGGTATAGACTATGATGGGTGAGGGGTAATAGGAGAGGGAGTGCAGGGCAGAACATTGGCAGGTCATTGTGGGACTTGTGGTTCAAAGGTCAGTGCGGACATTTGACGGAAGGGCGCAAGATGGAACTTGCCGTCTGCATAGGCGGGGGGCTGTGTAATTTGCTGTGTCATTTTGGGCAGGGCACAGAGACAGCTGAATGTGGCGGTTGTGATCCGCGGTGGGAGAGGGGGCAGGTCTGCACAATGCAAGAGTGATTGTCGGTATGATGTTCGACGTATTGTTGTTCGAAAAGATAATGATCGAAGCTGTTTGCTTCGATAAAAAGGCTATCGAAAAATGAGGTAATCGACTTAAATCTGTTCGATGTAAATTGCTTCTATCAAATGTCAATCGAAGTAATTGGTAATCGACTTAAATCTGTTCGATGTAAATTGCTTCTATCAAATGTCAATCGAAGTAATTAATTTCTACACAATGACATCGATAGTTAAATATTCGCGTTAAATGTATTCGATGTAAATAGTATCGATATAAATGTTATCGAAGTTACAAATTTCTAGTAAGGTTTTTCGATGTAATAATTTTCGAGTTCATAGCAATCGAAAAAACCCGTGTTCGAGTTGATAGCAATCGAAAAACCCCGTGTTCGACATTACTTAAATCGGTAAGTTATGTGTTCGGTGTATTGTGGTGTTCGGTAAAGTAATGTTCGAAGTAGAATGCATTTCGATGTATGTTTGATCGATGTGATGTAAATGTCGATGTGTTTTGATTCGGTGAAATGAGTTCGATGTAAATGAATTCGATGTGATGTCGTTCGCTAAAACGCCCGTATCCCGTATAAAAGTAGGATAGTCAGTCCCATATAGGATTACATGCATAAAAATAAAAAACAGAACTCCTCCAAATATACTATATTATACAATTATGAAGTGCACTGGGTATTTGGCTTAGTTCACAAATTACATGTTTAATAAATTAAATCAAAGGGTTAGTGTCAAACATACAATCAATGTATTAAAAATTTACATAAAGGATAAAAACATGTTGAAGTTGAATATATGAAGACCCCTCTCTGATAGGTGAATGCCGGTAGAGATGTTGTATAGATCAACGATGTATTTGGCTAGGTAGGTTCTTCATTCTTCTAAAACCCATATTTATACCATAAACAATATGGCTGCTTGATTGATCCAGCTGTGCATCATTTTACTTCATATTGTATATTTAGATTTATGTTAATTCTTTATTAAAGTATTGGTAAATAGGAGGCAAATCTGTAAATATAGATTGCAACTGTATACATTTTTTAATAAAAACAGACATTCTCCTTCCTGTTCCTGTATAGCAATCACATGATGTAAACAATATACCATGTGACCATCTGGATGTAGGAAGTATTATAAGGTGTCCTGCTGCATTTTGATCATATGATCGCACTTCCTGGCAGACGGATAAACCAATCCGGGGTCTTCACTGCATCCAGACACACTTATGTGGTCTTTATATGCCGCTCTAAATAATTGGTGTGCGTGTGAAGACCTCTGGAAGGTGGACCCGGTTTTTCTCAGTGTCAATCTCCCTCTGGTTGTTTTATAGAAGTTCACAGGGGCTGGGTAAATGGTTCATCAAACATTCCATCAATTACTGCAAAAACAATTGGGAGTGTTCTAAACTGGGCTATAATAAATAATAATCCAAAAGACATGTAATAAAGATTTCTCCTGTTACTGTTTTCTTATATGATGTTATGGGCAATCATTTGTTCTTAGTTAATATGGAGCAGAATCATATTTTTATAAAAATATATTGTGTGTAAGGTCAACAGCAACAAGAGGTCAACAGGGCCAAACGTATGGCAGGGCTGGTGTCAGGTTTATCAGCATCCTAGCTAGGCAAATCTTGAACATGCTGCCACCCTTAACCCAAAGCTTCCACCAATATCCACCTTACAGCCTCTCAAGTGACAGTGCAGTGCAGGAACAGGTCCTGGCACCCTAGGAGATGATAGAGGCGGCCATGGATACAGAAATGGTAGACACAAGAGGTTTTATTTTACTTTTATGGGTGTTATATTGTATGTTTCATCATATTTAACCACAATCAGTGGAAACTTATGGGCTTGCTTCACTGCGACTTTAGATAAGGTGACTATTCAGATAGGGGTATTCAATGCCGCAGCGAGCGGCCGGCGAGGGGGTTAAACAGCGAGGATTGCTGAAAACCAGCAATCCTCGCTGTTTAACCCCCGCGCCGGTCGCTCGCTCTATTCAACGTTCTGGGGAAATCCTTGCCGTCACAGGACGGCGAGAATTCCCCAAAACAGCGAGACCTGTGGCTGCTGCAGAAAACTCGCAGTTTTTAGCCGCGGGTCTCGCTGCTTCTGGAGCCGCATCCGTCAATTCCCCCTCGCTCAAAAAACGGAGCGAGGGGGAATTGGCGGATGCGGAGGCTGTGTTGAATGCTGTCAGGGTGAGTGGTGACAGCGAGCAGGAAGCCCTGCTCGCTGTCACCACTCGCAAACAGCATTGAATACCTGCAAGAGTCGTAGTCCAAGTGGAGAAAGGAGAATAAATCAAGCAAATACTTGGAAAACATTTTTTACTTGCACTGGTCTACTGTAGCTACAGGTTGAGTATCCCTTCTCCAAATATTTATTATCCAAATAATTCTGTAAACCATATTTTGCAAAATGTACTTTTATTTAATTTTTTTTGCTAAAAGCACTACTAGGGACATCTGTAACTGGCACTACTGGGGACAGGATCTGTAACTAGCACTAAACATTCAAATTCAGTGCCTGAGATCGTATAATCCTTGTTTAATGCTAAAAATGTTAAATATGATATTTATGTATTTTTCATTTGTTTAATGTATTTCTACAACACAAATGCAAGATACCACAAGATACCTCATTCAAATATAAAAATATTCAGAAATACGGAATAATCCATTATCCAATATACTTCTGGTCCAGTGCATTTTGGATAAGGGATACCTGTGTTAGATTTATTACATTATGTATTTTTTTGGTTTTGTTTAAATGTATCACTTCTTGATATATGTTTTCTATCATATTGGTTCTAGTTCTTAAGCCCTGTTACACATGGGGCGATATGCTCGCTGAGCGATTATCGCTCGGCGATATATCGTTCAGTATCTCGTTTTCATCAGCGACCAGCCGCCAGGGGAAGCTGGCGGTCGCAGAAGCATGCTCCTGGGACCAGCGATTTCTTCAGGGCTGGTCATGGGAGCATGCTCCCGGCGACCGGTACACATGGGGATATGGTTGCTCACCCGATTGGTGATATTGGCTAGAAGTGCCCCCCTGTGTAGGGGGTTTTACTGCTATCTTTATATATTTTTTTTACATACCTACTTCTATTTTAATGCACAGTTTATTTTATTCTGGGGTATATAAGAGAAAAGCACAGTGTTTTACATTCTCTCACACAAAGGGGGAATTCAATTCCAGGCGAATACATGTGCGTGGACGAATCAGAATGACAATAGCCAAACATAACAGCAGCTCTGTCTTACACAAAAGTGTCAAGATTCAGGATTCGGCCAGGTTGGCGAACGGTGTGAAATGCGGCATTGACTGCCGCATCTCACACCAGTGCATTCCACCAGTGGGCCCTTCAAGCCCCAGTCCGACATTGATTGGGCAGAACCATTTGTAGCCAATCATTCTCTTTAGGACACAGCTGAACACAGCAGGCTCAAAGAACAGCCAGTGAAGTTTGCATTGGGTGTACTGTAGACACTCTGGATGTATCTAGCTTCCTTGTGACTATCTTTACTCTTAAGATTGAAACATTTCCAGGATGGTTGGCTATAACAAAGACAGTCACTTTGGTTGACTGCTGTAACATAAAATAAAACACTCAAGTAAACAGAAAGAACTCAGTGATTTGATCGGTCACTGTTATTTTTATTTACTGAACAGAAACATTCACTTATAAGATAGCAGTGTAATTTACTGGAACAAGCAGCAAATCCACCTTTCGTAAATTCAATTTATTTATTTTTTACAAATCTTACAAATGTACATTAGATTATACAGTATTGCCATTAAATCATGCTTCCTTTTTGTACATATTTTGTAGTCAGTATTGTCCTAAACTAGAATATTTGCACATAGCATTTCTAAGACTCGAATGGTCCATTATTCAAACAGTTATGACACCCAGCAAGAAACAAACTGGAACACAGCATTTTACACAAATGCAGTTCTGGTAGATTCTGAGTGTGCAGATTACCTGTAAAACAGATAATGGGCTCAGTTTAATAGACTGTATTGAGATTATGAGGTAAAGTCACTAAACCTTCTAAAAAGAAAAATGGAATTGTTGCATGTAGCAAGCAAACAGGTCCCAGCTGTTATTTTCTAGCATATACTACAAAGATATAAACTGTAATTTTATTGGTTGTTATGTTTTAGTAATTGGATCCCTTTATTTTGGATTGTGTCAACTGTCATCCCCAAATTCTATCAAATTTCATAACTGTACCCCACATATAATAGTGGTCTGATTCCATCAGATAATGGTATTGTATATGTTCATATCACTCCAAAACAAGTACAGTATATCTATAATAGATGTTACAGTATGTCTGTTAATAGCTTCACTTCCTGTATTGGGTGAGTTTAATGAGTCTAACAGGGTTCACAGACTGAATGAAGTTTGAATGGAGCTGAATTTCAGTAGAAAAGTATGGGTTTGATGAAAATGAAGAATGTTATGTGAAAAATATATACATATTTCCAACATTTATCCGATTTAACGTGACTACACAAAATATCCACTCAGTCATATAACCATTTTCTGTTTCCTGCACTTTTTTTAATGTGGTGCAATACAGTACTCTTCTATTTTCTGCAATAAGAAATGTTCAGCCCAGATGTAATATTATACACACGCTCATGCGCACATTGTTTAAAAATAAATAAAATAATTGCATTAGCCATCACTTTACTTTCACTTCCCTATGGTGGCCCTGCCACTCTGACTGCTCATACATAAGTGGAAAGTTCTGGGGGGGATCCAACAGATCCTTCTCCTGTTTTTTTTTACAATCATTGTCTATAAGTGACAGATCACATTCTGGAACTTGGTAAATAGAACAAGAAAGATGTCCCCCACTGCGAATGAAACATGCTGCAGGCCACCTTAGGGATACTAATTATTTGCAGATATCCAATCAAATTGGGTGCCTCTAGAAGCTATACCGCATGTAATAATTAATAAATATCCTGTGGCACCAATTAGATAAGTTTTAAATGTACAAATGTTGTGCTTGTAGGGCTGATGTATCAATGTTCCTAATTTGTCCCCCATAAAAGTCATTTGTTATCAATGAATTATTGGTGGTACGTTATCATCTTGCCTTGGCACAGGTCTCAATACAAGTCTGTCACTGCAAAGCATTATGCAATCACTTTACTTCTGGGTTTTGGACCCAGCCAAGACCACATTACAGATATCTACAAATATTTGCTGCAGATCCTTGTTCAAAGACATGAAACTTACTTGATGATGTGTTTTCATAAAACATTCATACATTATCTCCTGTGTATTTTTTATTTTCTAATTTATTTCCAGATCAATAAACTTAAATGAATCACTGTCAGACTGCCTTAAATAGTATTTGGGCAATAAAGTAAAACTAAAATTGTATGAAGGAACACTATACGATATGCAGTCACATATATAGGCAACATATATAGGCTCCCATACATTTATTTTATGTTCTATGCTACACATAAAGATATATGCAGGTGCATTTTTTACTAATATGTAGGAAAAGGTTAGAGGTTGTGTAAGACTAGATGTTCATGTGCCCTCTGCCCTCTGGCCGGTAGTGCACTAAAGTCTAAAAACTAGGGGCACAGAAATCTGTGGAATTTCCGCAGTGCCATTTTCCCAATGAATTGTGGAGAAATTGTGCCACCAATGGGGGATTTCGTAGAGATAAGTACGGAAAAAAATAGGTGCTCGGTGTGCAGTGTGGGTCCCTCTGGACTACACTATAGATACGCCAGTGGATTGGGCGCATAATTATTACACACAATACATGTAATTGAGGCACCAATGGACTAGAGCAATTAAATCAGTAGTCACCCGTTCCTCTTTAACTGTGTTTCCAATATGAACTATGCAGTACTGTACCTAGTATATAAAACAATACTAAGATTGTACACAGAATTTAGCCTAATAATTAAATATTAGTTTTACATAATTCCATATAATAAACACCAAATTCCCTTGATGAGTCATTTGGTAGAATGTAAAAGTGTCTGAGTTCACCATAGGTATAAGATGCTGGCTGAACTTGGCCGGGATTTTATATAATTACATATTACAAAATGGCAAGGAACTGTCACCAAAAAGGTTTCACTACTGGGGTGAGGACCCCTCCAAGAAAGCCCCTTCCATTTGGCTGAATTATAGGAAGTGGCAAGCCCACAACTAACAATAGTCTCTGGAATGGTAACTATACCTATGCTGATTTGATAACATTGCCAGTACTGTGCATACAGTATGCTTTATTAACCCCATAGACTATTAATAACAAAAAGGACTCACTAACTCATCTGCTTGCTAATCACTAATGGAACTGTGTTCATTTATATTCATCCCCACCCATTAGATTGAATATTTCATTCATCACTTCAAACGTCACTGTTCGTATATATGTACATTTAAAGTGAAGTTAGTTTTGGATTATCTCTGCTATTTATAGGAAAAAGCATCTTTCTGGACTCTCCCTATTGAGGGATATTTTAATCTATAGTGTGTATCCACAGTGATTTTTAGGAATATTGTTTGATATTGTTGTCTGTACCTGTATGTTTATTTGTGTTTTTATTGTTAATTTTTTATTAAATGTACTATTATTTCAAGCGCAGTCTCTTTTCCCTATATATTGTTTTGATTTCTATGTGGTTTTCAAATACCCACATCTGACTGCTGCTCAAATAATAGGTTAAAATGCACCATATGTTCTGGGAGCCTTCCAATATGTAGTGCACAGCCATTCTTTCCTATTTTATATAATTGTTTTGCCAAGTAAATTATTGATGCTTTGAAAAAAAGTTCAGGTAACATCTTGCACCTACTGGGCACTATTGAATCCCACCAATAGTATTGGTTGTATGTATGAAGTGAACAATTTAGGGCACATTCATCTTAGATAAACAGCATAAAACTCTAAATACAGCCCAGTGTAAGCTAAAAGGAACAGAAAAAAATGCAGGTCTATATGTGTTTCTACAATTTTATACACAGCCCCCTAAGAATGCTGAGCGGAGCAGAAATTTCTAAAAGGAATGCTTGCTTTGTTCTCCTGAAGGGGAAGACAAATGCAGCAAGATGCTATCTGAGCAGAGGAGTGAAGACTCCGCGTGAGACAGCAGAAATGGGCAATTTGTCTTGCAGGTAAATATGAACTGCAACAGAAAATCCAAACAAGAATGGATGGGCAGATTAAAGGATTAATGTCGTCTTATCTCTTTCCCCCTGAGTAGCCTACTATTTTACAATGACCCTACTAATTTATAACTGACAGTACGTCAGCCATTCATACTGCTATTACAAAGGGTATGAAGCAGGGACGAAGTCTTGTTTTGCTTTAAAGAAGATATTCTCTTGTTATCTTAATTCCACTTCTCTTTATTAGAAGAACACGTGTAAGCTGATTTCAGAGTATGAGTTAACCACAGTAATAAAGATCAAGAAAATGTCCAGCCAAGAAATGAAAATATTCTGAAATTCACTCTGACAAGTCTTCACAAACCTTTGCTAGCTGAAGTGAATGCAGAGCAGAGGCAGCCATTTTGTTACCTCAAGCCATCTTCATCAGAATGTAACCTAAATCCTTGTATAGTGCTACTTACAAATGCACATAATGGCTTCAGTCTAATTAGTGACTTAATTGCTGGTCCTCAGTGAAGTGATATATACTCATGTAGTGTATACTGGTTCATTCCACTTGGTATAGACAACATTTGCAGTTTAGTAGATGAAATGGAGTTTTTCCTCTTAGGAGCTGCAAATCGCTATTCCATGCTGAACATTTTGCAGTTCTACTCTTTCTGTAAGTTTATATTCTTTGCATACAAAAATTCAAATAATATGTTGACAATAAAGTATAACTAAAATTCTATGAAACCCTGCCAGAAGTTACACGGTAAGTAAGCTTCAATACATTTAATATATTTGAAGCATAAAAACCCATACTGTACATACTGTATTCTGTTACCTCATGAATAATGAAAATATTTATCATTAAATGGAAATAAAAAAACATTATTTCTTAAGGCAGTATTCAATGAGAAAAATTCTCCGTGTTTTATGGAGAATTTTTGCTTTTTTCACCTTGGACGGAGCATTTTGCTCTCCAAAAGTGAACCACCCTATTCAATGTGAAATATTCGCCGTCTTTCTAAGTAATTTTCGCTGTCTCTCTCCATGTAGAAATTCTCCATCTTTTGATGGAGAGCTGGAATGTGAACTTTTAAACTAAAAGGTTTTTTTTTAAATTTTGGTGTAAAAAAATCAGGTTTTATTTTTTCTGTGAAGGGGCATGTTATTTTTATTCATGTGCTTATAGCACATGAATATATATTGAATAAAAAAAAATTATTATTTTTTTTTTTTACACAGTGCAGCCAGCAGGGGGCCGGAGCGCTCGAGCCGCTCATTAGATATTCATATATTCACTGCACCCGATCGTTATGCACGATCGGGGCAGTGAATACTGGGTCCCCCGCTGGCTATAGGGGGGGGCAGCCTGTGCTGCCTGGGTCCCGGGGAGCCCTCCTCCCCTCCACATTCCTCAGGAGCAGCCAGGGAGACTTTAATCTCTCTGGCTGCTTCCGTCCCCCGGCTCCCTGAAAGCTCCCTGCCGCGGACGCTCGTCCGCTGCAGGGGTTAAGACTCGCCGCGAGTGGCGGCGAGTCTTAAATACATTGAATAGTGGGAGCAGGAGGCTCCGGAACAGGGAGAGTGCATGGCGAGAGAAAAAATCTCTCGCCATGCACAGAGAATTTTTTTCATTGAATACTGCCCTTAGACAAATGTCTTCCTTCTATTTTAGATTAATGTTGTATTAATATAATATTTAGTTCCATGTACCAAACTGATTGACCTGCACCTGATGGTCTGGCACCCAGGGGGAGTTAGGCTGTGGGAGGGCTGTTATGCCCCTTTTGCACAGCCTGAAATAACCTGGGTTTTTGCATGGGAGCATGTAAAACCCCCGGATTGCAGGTTGTATAAATGCACCCAGTTATAATATGCTGGGTAGTGAGCAGGGCTGAACATGGATGCAACCTGGCTAGTGGTGTAGTATAAATGGGTAACCTGGGTCAATGCGACCTGGGACCCGCTCACTGCAATAAGCGGTACTGGCTCAGGACCCGCCTCCTCTGCCATCACCTGCATGGCATTATTAGGGAGGCCAGTGAAAAAGGCCACAAGCCAGGTCGCACACAGGCAGGACCCGCGTACAAAAAGTGCAACCCGCCTTTTTGGTGCAAAAGTGGTATTAGTCTGCAGGGTAGAGTTAGTCTGCAGGGGGTAGTCAGGCTGGAGGTTTAGGTGCTGCAGGGTGGAGTTAGGCTGCATGTGGGCTCAGGCAGGCTGCAGGAGGGTTTAGATAAGCTGTGGGTGGCAATCTGGCTTTGGGAGGTTAGGGTTTAGCTGGTATGGGGTGGGAGTAAAAGCCGTCCAGATGCCACTGTATATACCACCAATAATCTGTCAAAATGGATAATCCGGCACAGTGCTGGAACCAAGGGTGCCGGATTAGTATTGGTGTACCTGCACTAGGATTTCAGGGCTAATGAACATAATATGATTCTGAGTCTCCTCTTGGTATTGCAATCAAGCACACATGGAACGTGGATGATATGAAGTGTTAATGAAGTAGCATACATCGCCCCCAGAATGTCACAGAACAATGCAAATGTCAAGAATAGATTGACTAGTAATTTCCTCCCTAAAGGTGCCCATACACATTACAATTATTGTATACAATATTGTATACAATATCGCATCTCATCCGATCTGGGTTTTGCGATAAAATCAGACGAGATGAGATCTAGTACAAAAAGTATGTGCTGCACATACTTTTTGTACTAGATCTCATCTCATCTGATGTCATCGCAAAACCCAGATCGGATGAGATGCGATATTGTATACAATATTGTATACAATAATTGTAACGTGTATGGGCACCATTAGGAATTTAAATGATCACATTGATAAACAGTACATGGGATACAATAAGATTGTCATAAGGGAGTGACATGAAAACTTTTTTTTTAGGTTTTTAGACATTTGTTGACCAAACCAAGATTGCAAATAAATGCAAAATACTCTTCAAATTGATACTTCTCTGTATTATAATGAAAGTCAAATATAACTACCAAGAACTAAGTAATCTTTCTCAGTGTTCTCTGTTTTCCGCATAGATGCTCATTTTCCTCTAGCTAGTATTAACCCTGTAATTATATTAGAAACAATACAGGGGAGCCATATTGGCATAAGTAAAATTAGACATGAGGTCCGATACTACTTTGTTGTCTGCACTAAGAGACCTTTGTGTAAAAGCACGCTTAGCAGCAAGGCTGGATTTATAATGAATCACATGGGAATCATGACTATAGGTACCTGCAGAAAGGATGTCTCTGCTATACGCCACCAATAAAGTTTCTCTAACACAATTTGTATATCCTAGTGCTTTTCATTTTGTGTAAAATGTCACCAAACTTGTCTATAGTTATGGCCACTTTGGCAATAGTCCCACTCATTTACAGCCTAATTTTAAGTTTTCTTTCTGTTAGCTCCACCCATAAAATGGCTGTGAAAGGGGAACCAATAATATAAATCCAGCCCTGCTCATAATGTTTACTACCTCAAAGATGGACTAGACTAACACATCACGTTCCTGCTAGCCTTGAAGGATACACATAAAACATGTCCATTATCCATATAATGTAATTACTGCATTAAAAAAATAATCCAATTGGGTTTATTCATAACAAAGTTTGCACAGGAGGCATAAAAATTCTGCCAGTTTGTATTGTCCCAGTAGAATCCAGGCAAAGGACAAAGGTATATCAGGAGTTTACACAGTTAATAAAAATTGATCTTGCTCTGGAGGTTTTTTCACCCATGTGCCTAGGCCTGCTTTCTGAATGGCTTTAAAAAGCTGTTGCTTCACAGACTGGTATGTAGGATCCACATTCTTTGCTTCACAGTACACTGAGGGCATTTCTTCTAGGCTGGGAGTCCGTGTGCTCAGCTGTGTGGAGAAAAACATTGAAAACAAGGAATAAGCCACTTTTCAATGTAATTTCCTGTACCAATCGCTTAAATGTAGTAAAGAACAATACAAATAATTGCATTATAAAATTAGACAATTTAAAAGTGATTTAAAACTAATACATTTAATGAAAATACCACTAGGATTATGGTATATCAGTCATGCCACCCCCACACAATTGCTTTTCAAACTGGGTAGACAATACCTAACCAAAGTTATGTTTATAGTCACAGGAGGCCATTTACCAACCTATGAATTGCCATGAGTACAAACAGAAGTGAGATTTCAACTATAGTGTACACAGTGGAGGTAGGATAATCCGCCTTGCTGGCGGTGCAGGACCCATACATGAGTTCACAATATGCAACACAGCAGTGAGTGACAGGGAGAGGCAGGGGGAGGCAAAATGTGACAGGGAAAAATAGTAAGGGACAGGGTGAGGATGACAAGGGCGGTATATGGTCATTAAGTCAACAAACATTAGGTCGACATAGGTCTAGGTCACCATGAGTCTAGGTTGACAGGTCATTAGGTCAACACAAGCATTAGGTCGACATGGGCAAGGTTGAGAGTCAAAAGGTTGACATGGGGTTTTTCACTGTTTTTTGAGCCGACATGTGCCGATAGCCGATATTTCATGTCTTACCATCTACTAGGGTGTGGTGGGAGAATAAAATAGTAAACTCTCAGTTTACCACTATGATGTGCCCCTGAAGAAAATGCCAGTGGCGGCATTAAAACATCGGGGCATCCACCCATGAAGTATATTTAACTTGTTTCATACCTCAAATATAATTGCTTGAAAAAAAGACCCTTTGAGTGCAGCAAAATTACTGTTTCTCTATCCATCATCCTTGGAGGCACCTGGGCAATTATACTATATATAGAGGAGTGGCGGATCATATTGCATTCTATATATATATATATATATATATATATATATATATATATATATATATATATATATATATATGTGTGTGTGTGTGTGTGTATATATATATATATATATCCTGCACAAATACATATACACACATTTTTTTAATAAAGAAAATATATTTTTAAGCCTTGAGACCTTGGCTGCTCTTTACCTGACAAATACTGAGACCTGTAAAGGGGATAGAGCAAACACACGTCTCCAGGCAGAACACAGCTGTTAAAAGGTTCATAAGCCAAACTTCATTAGGCTTTAATCCTCTGCACTGCGGGTGGATTGTGTGTTGCTGGCTGACAAATGTCTTAAAGTGTTGAAACAGCGCAGTACAGGGGATTGCAGCTTTATGAATCCAGTCCTTAGTGGGGAAAATAAAAATCTATTCCAACAATGCTTGGTGCACAGAACAGTCGTATGACTAATAACTGGAAGGACCAGGACACGTCTTTGCTGTACTGTGGATCCCCAAAAGGACTAATAAAATGTAACTTTTATTAAGAATCACAGTGACATAAAACAAAGGTATAGCAATAAAACAAGGCAGTCTTCTTCTATTCTCTGCTCTTTATTCACGTTACTTCCAGCAGAAAGTGTATTTTTAAACACTGTATAATCTCTATCGCTACAAGGATTTCATTGACCAGTGCTTCAAATAATATATTATATGAAGTAACGAGGGGAAGGAAACTCTACTGTCAATACTTCCTTTGCAGCTTAAGTAAAAATAATTATTTTGTCAATATTGGTAGTTATAACTCAAGTCGTTGGGAGTAATGAAGAAAGCTTTTATTTAGAAATTCAATTAGCTCTTTCACTGACTAGTATCTAATTGCCAACCTTAAAATGCCCATAAATATTGGAGTATAGGATTGTAAAATGTGGTCTGAGAGACTCTTGTAGTTAACGGTTTGTAAAATGTGTTTGTCGGTAGTGCACATAAGGGTTATTTATGTCTCTCTGTGCTAAGTACCTGCGGCTGTTACAGGATGGATGTGAAAACTCTGCTTTGTACACTATTATTGTACAAGATAAATATTGAATAATGCATATTATCTACTACAAAGAATGAGATGTATTAATGGGCAGCACAGATAGTGTAATGGTTAGCATTACTGTTTCACAGTACCGAGGTCATGGGTTTGATTTCCACCATGTGTGATGTTTGTACAGTATAGTCTCCCTGTGCTTGTGTGGGTTTCCTCTGGGTACCAGTGGTGAAACTATAGAGGGTGCAGGGTGCACTTGCAACTGGACCTGGCAGCACAGGAGGCCGGTGGACAAGAAAGCAACCCCCCTGCTCTGTTAAGATTGCTTTTCTTAAATTATGAAGCAGGTAGCATGCCTTGGTTAGCAAAAAGGGATTTCGCATTATCGTCTGTGGGGGAAAGGGTCCGTGTCCCCTCCCGTGGTGGAGATGGATCCGTGTCACTCAAAGTACTGTTCAGTGGCCAGTGAGAGCGTGGGTCCGCATCACCGTAGATTCCACCCCCACTTGCAGTGAGAGCATGGGTCCACATCACTGTAGATTCCACCCCCACTTGCAGTGGGGGTGGAATCTATGGTGATCCGTGGCCGGTGAGAGCGTGGGTCCGCATCATTGTAGATTCCACCCCCACTTGCAGTGGGGGTGGAATCTACGGCAATCATTTACACTGAAAAATCAATCTGGTTTTGCAGTGGAAATGATTGTTGCTTTAAAAAAAAACCTGGAGATTTCTTACCAAATCTCTCACTTTCTGAATTTCTCATCCTATTAAATTTCACCGGACCTGTTCAAAATGTCAACATTATGAATTTTGACACATGAAATTAGGGTTAGTAATAGACTCCAATAAGGGTAAGGATCAGGCTTACAGTAAGCTGCAATTAGGGTCAGTGTAAGGCTACAATGAAGGTTAAAATTCATAATGTTGACAAAATAAACATGTTGGCATTATCCCTGTGTCAACATGTGAAATGCTGATATTCCAAATATTTCAACATCCAAAATGTAGCTATTTAGACCATGTCAACATTATAGTGTCAACATAATGAATTTCAACATTCTATATGATATGTCACAAAAATATAAGCAGTGTGATGTGATACTCAAATACAGTGTTTCGCACACTTGGCCCTCATGGAACCCTAACAGCACATGTTTTCTTGATTAACTTGATCCAACTGTAGATGGTTGGTATTAGTAAATTAACATATCTGTGCTTCTGTTAGATGATCTGGAAAATATGCACAGTCAATGTACCATGGGGATCAGGTTTGAGGAAACAATGCTCTAATTCACACCACTGCCCACTGGTTTGTAAGGTGACTTCATATTCTTTCTTTAAGAAAGTTAATTTCTAAATCAGAATAATAATATCAGAATTACAGATTTCCATTAAACCTGCTCAGTGACATGGAGGTTCCTCATTGGAGTGAGGACATCTCCAGGCACCCAATGTACTTCACCCCCCACACTTGCCACTGACTCTCTGTACAATGCCTATTTGTAGGGAATAGCCGGTGAACATAGAGCTTTGGGCCTTATTCTAGTTCACACTTTCTGACAAAATCCTTCTTAGATGGACAAAACCATGTGCACTGCAGGTGGGGCAGATGTAACTTGTGCAGAGAGAATTAAATTTGGGTGGGGTTTTACTTCAAAGTGAGATCTATATTGCAGTGTAAATATAAAGCAGCCAGTATTTACCCTGCACAGAAACAAAATACTGTAACTCACCCAAATCTAATTCTCTCTGCACAT
Organism: Crinia signifera; assembly: GCF_055691185.1. NCBI lineage: Eukaryota > Metazoa > Chordata > Amphibia > Anura > Myobatrachidae > Crinia > Crinia signifera. The sequence goes on along the minus strand of NC_139221.1, from coordinate 249,529,506 downwards.
TTTACAGCTGCCCGCCCCCCTGCAGTGCACATGGTTTTGTCCATCTAAGAAGGATTTTGTCAGAAAGAGTGAACTAGAATAAGGCCCTTTATCCCAATGGACAATAGTGACTGTGCCTCCAATTAATGGTAAGTTAATTTTACCACTGTTTGCTAAATATCCAAAGCTTATTTTTTTATTTGAAAAAACTCATAAACAGCATTTTCTATTTGATTGCACTCTCTGGAGCTGTTTTAGAATTGGAAACAGCCTTGTTAAAAATTGCTGTAATAACCATGACAAACTCCAAAAGGGTTGGTGGCCAGATGAGCCAGTCTAGAACATATCCTGAGATACTGCCATTTAAACATGTCCTTACCTTACTGAGGAACCTCCATGGCAGGTTCTGTATGTCCCCTACGTTTCTAAAAATAATTATTTATGTAGTTTTAAAATCCCTTTAAAATATAATAAGAGTATAGGAGTGAAAAACAGATCAGTCACTAATAATGCCTCTTGTTACTGCATATTATTCTGCAGTATATTATACATACTGTATAAAACATATTGAATAGAACTATGCTGGAAATGAAGAAGCATGAAATGACATTATACCTTTCCGTATAGTTTTGACCATCGGACATATAGTAAGTGCTTGCAGAGCCTGGAGGGATTGCCGCAGCTCCTCTTTCCTGTTGTAGCATTAATAACCTCTAGATTCGGGCTGCCCATGATCCAATTGACATTATTGTTTGGAGATTTTCCTGGCTGGCGAGATTCAGCATTGCTTATTCCTAACAAAAACAAGAGTCAAAGTGTAAGAAATATATATACTGTATACTGCACACACAAAGTCCATGAAGTAAGTGTACAGTATTAGTACGTGTTACTGGTGCACTGAGGTACAAGAACTGGCTTCTGATCCATGGTTCCACCACTAATTGTACAAACTTAATTGTAATTGTATTTCCTTTATTGACTGTACCACAGTCCACAGATATAGAGTATATCCATTGCCTAAACACAGAGGCAGCCTTTGTGTCTAATGAGCTAACATAGTTGCCAACATTTCACAGAGGTATTTTGCAGTTTATCAGGTGAATATGAGTATATGTTAACATGCATTTTAGATGTAATACCATCCCATTATTATGTTACCTAAACTTGAATAGAAAGCATTTTATTATTTATGTATTACACACCCGCACGCACGCACATATATATTATCTTTCAAAGTCAAATCTCATGAATATAATTGCCTAGGTAATTTGACAACAGCAAAAACTTTCACTATCACTGTCAATTCTACTATTTGTACTGTCAGTTTTGTAACTGCACCTCTGAACCTATGCTATATTGATTTTATACATATTACAGTCTTTTCTGAGTTACTGTAATTGAGGATGCACCGTTACAATACAGTACTACAGTGGTTCCCAAACTGTGTGCCGTGGCTCCCTGGGGTGCCTCGGGACACTTGCAGGGGTGCCACGGGTTGGTTGTCAAGAACCAATTCAAATTATTTATGATCAATTATTTATGGACAAAACCAGTGCTGGTGGCTGCCAATCATACAATGTGTATAATCAGAAGCAAATCCTGCCCTTTAACATATAACTGAACCTAAGAATAACATAAACGCAATCTACTTAGTTTTATATATACATATATTTTTTACTAAGGGTGCCGTGGAAAAATTCTGATATTCTAGGGTGCCGCGATTCGAAAAAGATTGGGAACCCCTGCAGTACTATATTGTCACCTTCTTTTCTGCTCTCTTTCTTACAGACACTGCTCCTATTTGCATTTTTCCTCCCCCCAGTTACCTACTACACACTGTCCATGTTTTCTTCAACTTCCTCTTTACTTATTGTCTACCTAATCTTAAATTTTATACCCTGCCTCCAACTCTATCCCTCCCCCTAGTCTGCTAGACCTCCACTTCTCTCCCCTCTTCTGTCTCTCATCCACTCCTCTGCTTCCTTTCTCTTCCTCTCCTATTATCTTTCTCTCATCCACAGCTGCACAACAGTGGTCATAAGACACTACCACTTGACCTTGCACACTCCCTCCTCTCCATGTTGTTCCACCACACCTCTATCCCTCCTCACACCGAACTCCCACTCTGTCCATCTCCTGCAGTTTCCCTTCCTAGCTCATGCACCCACAATATCACTTCTCTCTCATCATCTCATCACCCCTGCTCTTCATATTTCTCTCACCTCAACACTACATCAACCCAGATAATATCATCCTACTCTTTCCAAAAGATTATCTCCCTCTCTCCTGTGTCCTCTACAATGCCAGATCTGTCTGTAACAAATTGGTTCCCACCCATGACCCCTTTATCGCCAACTCCCTGAATCTCCTAGCCATTACAGAAACCTGGATTTCCCTGACTGACACCACTTCTCCAGCTGCTGTCCCTGCTGGTGGTGTCAAATTCACACAGACCCCCTGACCTGGAACTCAATGAGGTGCTAGTGTTGGGGTCATTTTGTACTCCAGTTACACTCACAGTACCAAATCATACACCATGAACCATCCCTTACATTATTTACATTATTTGAGGTCTATGCCATATACCTGTTAGAACCTGTTCATCTTCGCGTAGCTGTCATTTGCCATCTTTCCTGGAATTACCACTAAATAGCTTGATCCTTCAGGTGATTTCAACATCCCAATTGATATCCCCACAGACTCCTCAGCCTCTAAACTCCTTAACCTCACATTGGGGGAGATTCTCTATGCAAGCCATGCGGTAAAAACCCCGTTATCGGGCTTCTACCGCATCCCACCGCCGCCCGCAACGACCCGCCGCCGCCCCGCACGGACCCCCGCCGCCCCGCATCGCCTCCCCCTCTCACCTGTGTCCGGGCAGCACAGAGCTGTGCTGCCGGGACCTGTGACCTCCTCCCTGCACTGATCCTCTTCCGGGTGCAGGGAGGAGGAGAGCCCGGGGCAGCAGCAGCAGCGCCTGGTGTGGGAGGGAGGGGGGAGCCGCCGGGACCTGCTGGGACCCGGCGACTCTCATCGCAAAGGACAGCTCTTAACGCAAGAGCTGTCCTTTGCTATAATTATCGCATATGTTAGAACATATGCGATAATTATAAATGCGATGGGTGGCGAAGGGGGGCGGAGATTCTTAGAGAATCTCCCCCATCATCACTTGGTGTCTACTAATGGACCTCCTCACCATCCCATGTAAGTGGGATCTCACTTGATCTAGTCTTCACTCACTGCTGTACTTTTTCTGACTTCTCCAACTCCTCATTCCCCCTCTCTGACCATCACCTTCTTTCCTTTAATTTATCCCTCTCTGCTTCTCCATCTACATATCTACCTCCTAATGCTACAATCACTAAGTGTAACATTGAGTCCATTGGCATAGCTTCCTTATCCCCCTTTGCTTGACACACTTCTGTCTCCTCTTCTCTCTCCTGTCCTCAACAAGCCACTTCTCTATACAATACCTCACTAACTTCTGCTCTTGACTCTGTAGCTCCAGCGACCACCATTCGCCTTCGCAGATCAACATCTCAACCCTGGCACATCAAATTCACAAGATATTTCCACAAATGTTCACGTACCGCTGAGTTGCAGTGAAATCACATAAGCTTGCTCCATTTCAAATGTATTTTCTCACCATACAGTGCTGCCCTTTCTGTCTCCAAACAGTCATACTTCAAGAACCTAATTTCATCACACTCCTCTAACCCCCGGCTTCTCTTTGCCACCATCAACTCCCACTTGACTTTGCCTCCAATATTACATACAAAACTGACTCCTTACGGCAGGACATCATATCCCAACAAGCCCTTAACAATCTGCTCCCTCCTTTCCCCAACCACCTCTTTATGTCTCTTTATACTCCCTCCCGCTCTATTTGCTCCACATATGCACACCCCCTCTCCTGCCAGCTGTTTACTTCCTCCTAGTCCCACCTACAAGATTTTTGCCATTGTGCTCTTTATCTCTGGAATTCTCTACACTTGCCTATCATACTCTCCACCTCCCTGCAAACGTTAAATGAGCTCTCAAGACCCACTTCATCATTAAACCAAACCATCTCTGATTCTAACCTTCTGTTTATGCTCACTTCTACCCTTTCTGTGTCACTCCTGTCTGTCCCTTTAGAATATAAGATCTCACGAGCAGGGCCCTCTCTCCTCATACACACTGCTTAAAAAAATAAAGGGAACACTAACATAAAACATCCTAGATCTGAATGAATGAACTATTCATATTAAATACTTTGTTCTTTACATAGATGAATGTGCTGACAACAAAATCACACAAAAATGATCAATGGAAATCAAACTTAGTAACCAATGTAGGTCTGGATTTGGAGCCACACTCAAAATTAAAGTGGAAAAACACACTACAGGCTGATCCAACTTTGATGTAATGTCCTTAAAACAAGTCAAAATGAAGCTCAGTAGTGTGTGCGGCCTTCTCGTGCCTGTATGACCTCCCTACAACACCTAGGTATGCTCCTGATGAGGTGGTGGATGGTCTCTTGAGGGATCTCCTCCCAGACCTGGACTAAAGCATCCGCCAACTCCTAGACAGTCTGTTGGTGGATGGAGCGAGACATGATGTCCCAGATGTGCTCAATTGGATTCTGGTCTGGGGAACGGGTGGGCCAGTCCCTGGCATCAATGCCTTCATCTTGCAGGATCTGCTGACACTCTCCAGCTACATGAGGTCTAGCATTGTCTTTCATTAGGAGGAACCCAGGGCCAACTGCGCCAACTTATGGTCTCACAAGGGGTCTGAGGATCTCATCTCGGTACCTAATGGCAGTCTGGCTACCTCTGCGAGCACATGGAGGGCTGTGTGGCCCCCAAAGAAATGCAACCCCACACCATTACTTAACCACTGCCAAACTAGAGGATGTTGCAGGCAGTACAACGTTCTCCTCGGCGTCTCCAGACTCTGTCACATTTGTCACATGTGCTCAGTGTGAACCTGCTCTCATCTGTAAAGAGCAGAGGGTGCCAGCGGCGAATTTGCCAATCTTGGTGCTCTCTGGCAAATGCCAGATGTCCTGCATGATGTTGGGCTGTAAGCACAACCCCCACCTGTGGACGTCGGGCCCTCATACCACCCTCATGTTTCTGACCATTTGAGTAGACAGATGCACATTTGTGGCCTGCTGGAGGTCATTTTGCAGGGCTCTGGCAGTGCTCCTCCTGTTCCACCTTGCACAAAGGTTGACGTAGCGGTCCTGCTGTTGGGTGCCCTCCTACGGCCTCCTCCACGTCTCCTGATGTACTGGCCTGTCTCCTGGTAGCGCCTCCATGCTCTGGACACTACACTGACAGACGTAGCAAACCTTCTTGCCACAGCTCACATTGATGTGCCATCCTGGATGAGCTGCACTCAATGAGCCACATGTGTGGGTTGTAGACTCCATCTCATGCTACCACTAGAGTGAAAGCACCGCCAGCTGTCAAAAGTGACCAAAATATCACCAGAAAGCATAGGAGCTGGGAAGTGGTCTGTGGTCACCACTTGCAGAACAACTTCTTTATTGGGGGAGTCTTGCTTATTGCCTATAATTTCCACCTGTTGTCTATTCCATTTGCACAACAGCATGTGAAATTGATTGTCAGTCAGTGTTGCTTCCTAAGTGGACAGTTTGATTTCACAGAAGTGTGATTGACTTGGAGTTACATTGTGTTGTTTAAGTGTTCCCTTTATTTTTTGAGCAGTGTATATAGATATATATGCTACCCTAAGTATTTCTTCAGTATCGGGGGCAACTCTCTTTATTTACATTTACATTTACCATGTACTTGTATTAAATTGTCTTCTACTCTAATTCATTATTTGTATTTTTGCTCATTTATGAAGGGTTAGACACCGCGGAACCCTTGTGGCACCATATACTGGTAAATGAACAATAATAATATTATTAATAATAATAATAATAATAATAATAATAATATAGTGAATTTGGTTTCCTATAAGCATAAGAGAAAAATTGACAAACAGTACAGAAAAATAGGTACACTTATTGTTTAGTGCTATTGATAAGCATAGTTGGCAAGTAGAAACCAACGTGTATAAGAATGTAGTCCATGAAGTTGCTAGCAACTAGTGACATCATATGTTACTTGTATAGTTTCACAGCGCCACTGCCCCCGGATCACATCGATTTGCATACGATTTGCATGTGATGCAATTTAGCACATCCCTACTATGCACGTCAGCCTGAAGTGTGGGAGTGCACGCAGTATGCGTCCTCTCGACATGTTCATAAACTACAGTACATACTCAAATGAGTGTTACAAGATGCATCTTAATATTGCATTATACAGTGAAATACTTAGTTGTCCTCTAAGTCGAGAGGTGTAAGCAGGAGCAAGGCCCAAGCAGCATATCTACATTACGGTCCTATCACAGTGTGATTCCCCACTGGCTAATGGCAAAGGAAATTATAGCATGAGATTCAATCGCGGAGACTGGCAATTAAAATGCTAAGCGCTCTGTATCGTTTCTTTTTATATTTGACTGTTTAACTGAAGATATGAACTTATCTTTCAAAAGTTCAATAATTGCTGTCAAATTTCCCTTTGCGAATCAGATATGATCTGAGCTGAATCGGGAATTGTAATGGCGGGAGCTTTATTCACACTGGTAGGGTGACATTTTCCATCACATCGTTGCTTAATGAACGGCGCTGTCCAACAGACACTGCATGTTTTGCTGGCATTTTGCAGGGTATTAATATAAAATGCAGCTTAATAATGGCAGTACAAATGTTCCCATCAACATATTATAAAAAAAATGTATGTCAGCTGCACAGGAAGGTGGCGGTATGCTGTTTCCATGGTGCTGTACTTGGCGTAGGTTTAATAGAAATCTGACAATTATTAGATGGATTTCACAAGATGACTGATGTGCAGAATTTGGGCTTTCCATATAATGCGCACAAAACACAGACTGTGTAATATACTGTACTTTTTCGCTTAATATAACCCAGGGAAAATTTAGAATAGCAAAGTAGTAACTGAGTGCATGAATGTAATGTCAAAATAATTTGTATTTTTAAAGGACATTAGTCCTGTGATATACAGCTTACAGTATGTTCTAATAATTGTCATACTGTACATTGCCAGTGCTATAATATAATAACTTACTTTTTTTTTTTTATATTGATTTCTGTGATAGATTTTTAACTTGCAAATTGTTTCTCTTACAAGTTGTAACATGACTTGAACCCGTGTCCATACCTCCCAACTTCTAGGAAACATGATGAGGGACCCTTGCACACCAAAAAGGGTGCGTGACCTATGTAAATATGGGGCGTGGTCTATGCAAATGATGCCTGTCGCTGGGCCACGCCCCCTTTTAATCCTCTGCAATGCTTAGTAAATGCTGTGAGCATGCGTCTATTCCTTCTGGCTGTGGGGACTCCCAACTGCCCCCCCCCCCCACTGCAGGACACTGCTGGCCCCGCCCCAAAAAACCTGGACGGTCCCGTGAAAAACCAGGTTTTGTCCCAGATCGGAGGTGAGATTAGGGTTTTTATCTGGTTTACTCCTTCTGGCAAAATCCTTCTTAGATGGACAAAACCATGTGCACTGCAAGGGGGCAGATGTAACGTGCAGAGAGAATTAGATTTGGGTGAGTTATTTTGTTTCTGTGCAGGGAAAATACTGACTGCTTTATTTTTACACTGCAATATAGATCTCACTTTGAAGTAAAACCCCACCCAAATCTAATTCTCTCTGCACAAGTAACATCTGCCCAACCTGCAGTGCACATGGTTTTGTCCATCTAAGAAGGAATTTGCCAGAAGGAGTAAACCAGAATAACCCCCTAGGTGTGAAGCAGGTAATAGGTTTACTCTGACTATGGGGTAGTTCAATTTGATGATGATGATGCTCACAAACTGTACTATGCAGAGAATGCCAGTAAAGGTACCATGGAGCTATAACTGTTAGCTACAAATGAGCATCTGTGTTGTATGTGGCTGTGGTTTGCCATTGAAACCATCTTCCTTCAAGTTAGAGCCATCACTTTCCACTGAATTGCCCTTATATCTCAAAATAAAGTCATTGACTCATTGTATGCATGCCATATACTGTATTCCACATGTTTTATATTAGCTGGGCTGCGACCAGGAATTTTGGGGCCCGGGACTGATTTCCACTCCCCCCCACCATACCTCCCAACATGATCCCCTCCGGGAGGGACACATTGCTCTGTTTCTGGACTTCCCTCTTAATTAATGATTGCAAGCTCCTGTTTTAAACAGGTTAATTGAAAAGAAAGGTATTTCAACACAGGTGATTGCAATCATAAATTAAGAGGGAAGTCAAGAAACAGAGCAGTGTGTCCCTCCTGGAGAGGGTCATGTTGGGAGGCATGCCCCACCCCCACCTCTCATCTCCCCCCACCCTCCCTTCACTGACCACCCGACTCAGCAGGTCCCGAAGCACAGCCTGGCTTCTTCAATGCAGGACGCTGACGGCCAATTAAAATGCAGCAAATCAGAGCTCGTGTACCGGCAGCCTCTCTGATTGGCTAACGATACACAAGCTCTGATTGGCTCAAAAGCCAGTGCAGCATTTTAATTGGCCACCAGCTTCCTGTATTGAAGAAGCCAGGCTGTGCTTCGGGACCTGCTGAGGATCGAGCGCAGCACAGTCAGCACACAGCGGAGGGTTGCTGTGGCAAAGTTAGCTGCCCGGGCCCTTCCAGAGGCCGGGGCCAGGGACAGCTGTACCCACAGCACCCTCCTCTCGGCGGCCATGGCTATTAGGGTATGCTAAAACTATGGCACGGCATGCTGGGATGTGTAGTTTCACACCAGCTGGAGGCCCATAGTTTGGACATGCCTGCCCTAGTCACACAGAAGATGAAAGCTGAATACAATCGGATGTAAAAAATAATAAAAATAATAAAAAAAAATGTGTGCTTTAGCTGCCATAAATTTTTTACAGAATAAATATAAAGAGATATGTATTTGTATTTGTTTCTACAAATGTATTTAGAAATGATTACTACATAACTGCTTATATTAACCGCATGACTTCTACCCAAATAAAGCGATACATCTACCACTTCATTATGCACACACCCCAGTCATACCATCCATTATAATGTAAATGTGTGAGTTGCTGGCCCTTTCTGTTGTGTTTGCATGTTTTCTCCTAGCAAGAGCAAAGAAATAGGCTCTAGGCGGCTATAAAAGAGAAGCTTCCTGTTGAGAAAAATTATTTCTATAAAGCCAATAAGAAAAATATGGTTTATGTATAGCTTTGGAAACTAAGTTGTTTATTATTTAACAACACTTGAAAAGATTGTATACATTTTTATGATTGATCTAATTTAAAGATGAACTCATGGAAAGATCTGAATGCTGTTGGCAGAGGATGGGAACACTGTACCCTCCATTCCAGTTTTTGTGACCCAGCCTAATTTATGCAAGAGACATCTTGCAGGGGATTTATCAAAGCTTTTCTCCTGTTCTGCAAAATTAATCTAGTTCTGCACTGACATTTTTAAGATGAAAATATTTTCGCAGATAAATCCCTTGGACGCACTGCTGTAGTTTTTCGTCTGTCAGCGTTCAGGTGAGCTCCAGGAATGGCATATGAGGCAGGCGATTAAAGTCATAATCACTTTTCTTACGTTCCAAAGAAATTAATTCAAAATCACTTTGCAGTATTATATGCTGCATGGTATACATGCAGACATATGGTAGCGTCAGATGTGTATAATTAACACGTTAGCAACTTTAATATCTTTTCATTTGTTTACAAGAGTAATATGCAAATATTGAATACACATTGGGCATATTTATATATACTGTACCTCCCAACTTTGCTTATCGTGAAATCGGAAACGGTCACCCCAGAGGCATGCCCTTGTCTGGAAAAGGGGTGGGGCCTTGGTCAGTGTGACCTAGCGCAACAACCCCCATTTTTGTCATTTTGGGGGCACGTCCCCCGCCCGCACTGTTAGATACCATCCCCCCATTGTTAGATACGGGCTGTTTTGCAGAGCAGAGCTCTGGTTTTGGTGGCGTTCGGCCAAATCCACTCTATTGTTCTTTGAAATCCAGCCTTCATCAGTTTTGACAATCACATTTTTAATAAATACACCCATGGCTCTTGTCAGAATCTGGTCTTCACACATCTCACAATTCCTTTGCATCATCTCTGCTACAAGAATTGAAATAAGAATGGCTCCTAATTTTCTTATAGCTTCTGATTGTATGGGATTTATGCTGGTGCTGTATTGATGATGATGCTGATGATGATTTGCAGTGAAACTGGGTCTCCGGTCATAATCCCAGTGCTGCGGCATCTGTTACTACACTATGGAGGTTATTCTGATCGGAGCGGCCAAACGTGCGTACGTTCACTATTAACGTACGCTAGCCGTACGCGGCCGTTAGGGTTAAGTCCACCCACAAATCAGCCGCTTACGTACGGGCAGAAATAACGTAGAAGGGGAGTGGCGTACAAATGAGCGTACGGCAACGTACGCGGACGGGCCAGCCCTTGCACTCCGACAACAGGCGTACAACTGAGCGTACGGCGCCGTTTACGGACGTCTTTCGTCCGTCTTCCCACCGACTTCTTGCGGAGATCTGAGCGTACGCCAGCTTGCACGGACGGGTCCCTATTGTTTTCAATGGAAAACACAGCTTATGTCACCGCTCGTGAGAGTGAGCGTACGTCCGTGTACGCTGCCATACACTTCACATATATGGACCTGCACATCTTGCCTTTCAACTACAATTCTGACAATTGATTAATTAATCTATTTGTTAATCTATTATTGTTTTCTATTAACTCAATTGTCTACCTTAATAAAGACCTAATAAAACAACATTTGAACCCTCATTACATGTATATTTGTTATGTTCTAATGTGGCATTTTAATCACTATCTATGTGTCCCCATATTGCTGTTACTTTTAAATCGAGTTATGTTGGTGTTTCTGTATATGTACTAAATTATGTCCATAATTACTTTGTCCACAATGTGTAACATGTATACCTACCCTGATGTTATGTGTGATGTTTTAATCTAACAACATTAAACATTCATGCATTTTCACTATGTGTTATTTTACTCAAAAACACACACATTCACACATCAATCATTACCCCTCACCTCAAATTACAAGTATAACTTACAGTACACATCTGTATGTACCTACCCTTACAAGCCCTCTAACATATTTCTGATTAAAAACACAGGCAATTTCGAACTGTACATAAACTTTTATTTAGAACAAAAATAATAAGGGGGGGGGGGGGGATAAAAAAAAATTAAATGCGGGCCTCCAGAAGGCCAAACAGGATCTGGAGGTACAGGAGGGTGAGGACGATCTCCCGCATTAGGGCTGCCACCTCCTCCTGCTGCTGTTCAGTGTCTGTAATGAAGGGATAAAACAAAAAATTAATATATAACATACACAAATGTTTGTTGTATTTGTACATAATAAAAAGTTCAGAGTTATATGTGAAGGCCACATACATTTTGAAACTACATTGAAGATGGGTCTGCTGTAAACACAGTACTAAAAAATAATATGTTAACACACACATACTGTACATAGTAAATAACATTAATTAAATTACTCCTTCTTGAATGTATGTATGCTGAGACCCAATTGGTAGTTTGGTTTTGGGGGACTGTCCTCTAACCTCACAATTAGGCTGTGCTATTTAAGGGTTATGACATTGTTGTGGGTTAAGCACTCATTACTATTTTAAATTTAGGACATTGCTGTACAAATTATAGGCCTACAGCTATGTTTGTAAAGCATGCATCCGCATGGCCTCACACACTATTAACAAAACAATCTCTACATTTATGTTGCACATCATGCTGGGAACTGGAGTTACCCAACACCTGGAGCCACATTACTACCACACCACTAATGTCGGATATCTCATTGGATGTACTGTTATGTCAATTATTCAAGGGGTGAGGCATGGCCACACTCAAAAAAACCACCAAGGGGACCCTTGTTCCTGGAGAAGGACAGGACACACCTCATGGTCGCCCTGCAGTGATATGTTGCAACTAATGTTGATGTTGGATACACATATGTGGTTGTTGTGATTGTTTATGTGTAGAAATGTGTAGGTAAACATTAGACACATTATTTACTTATGGCTACTTGAGCCATCCTGGTCGCCGCTGGTTGGCTGTGCGGTGGTTGGGGGGGTCAGGAGCAAGGGGGATGGGATGGGAATTTGGATAGAGGTAGTGGGTGTGAGTGGGGATTGGAGAGGTTTGGGGGTGGGTGGTGGAGAGGTGTAGGGGGGTTGGAAATGGGGAGGGGGTGGGGGTAGGGGTGTGGGTGGGGGTAGGGGTGTGGGTGGGGGTTGGGGAGGGGGTGGGGGAAGGGGATGGGGAAATTGTGTGGGCCCCAGCTTGAGCCATTGTCTCGGCCTCCTCTTCCTCCTCCTCCTCTTCCTCCTCCTCCTCTTCCTCCTCCTCTTCTTCCTCCTCCTCTTCCTCCTTCTCCTCTTCCTCCTCCTCTTCTTCCTCCTCCTCTTCTTCCTCCTCCTCCTCTTCCGCCTCCTCTTCCTCCTCCTCGTCTGGCTGCTCCAGGGCTGCCTGCTCCTGGGCTGCCTGGTCCCGGGCTGCCTGCTCCCGGGCTTCCATGCGTGCCCTTGCCCGTGCTGAAATGTTCATGTTGATGACATAGAAATCGAAGATTGGGTTGCATAAAAAAGGGGGAAAGAAAAATTCACATTAGTCATGCTCATAACCTTCCAAATTATCATTGCTGTTATATTTCAGACATTTATCATGAAAACTAATTGATATGCTACACCCAAAAACTGAGCAACTACTTAAACCCCCCCCTATACACCCCCTATACACCCCATATACACCCCCTATACACCCATATACACCCCCTATACACCCCATATACACCCCCTATACACCCCCTATACACCCATATACACCCCCTATACACCCATATACACCCCCTATACACCCCATATACACCCCATATACACCCCATATACACCCCCTATACACCCATATACACCCCCTATACACCCTCTATACACCCATATACACCCCCATACTCAGGAACATATTTATAAAAAGTACAGAAAACATTTGCAAAAAAACGCAGACATACTAGTAATAAAAACTTACATCGGGCAATATGGCGGCGAAGTGTGCAGAGCAAAACTGGCTGCCGCCGGCGCAGGTCTGACCAGCGCCGCTCCACTTGCCCCAGGCTTCTGTGGACGCCGGTCGTGGAGTAGATTAGGCGGCGGGCAGCAGTATACGCCCGCCGCTTGTCCATATTACTCACATATGGGCCCCTGGGCCCCAGGTGACGGTCCATGACCTCAGCCAAGGCCAACAACTCCTGGGTCGAAAACGGCCTAGCCCTGGTTGAAGTCATAGTGCCAATGGCGCAGTTAATAATTGCAGGTACATATATCACTTTTGGTGCTTGCTGATTGGTCTAAAAAATTGTTTGTTTGGTATTAACTTTATTAATCCTTCTTACATTAACAAACTGGATGCGAGTAGAAACTTTCGCGGACCGTTCCGATATACACAGACCAAAACCAACAGCAAGCATTCAATGTATAGAGAGGAACTGTATATACAGTGTGCGAAAAATAATACACGCAACCGTCTACCTTATAAATACGCTGCTTAAAGGGGGCACAATACACCGATTACCATGGAGAGCCGTACTGTATATACAGTGTGCGGAAAATAATACACGCAACCGTCTACCTTATAAATACGCTGCTTAAAGGGGGCACAATACACCGATTACCATGGAGAGCCGTACTGTATATACAGTGTGCGGAAAATAATACACGCAACCGTCTACCTTATAAATACGCTGCTTAAAGGGGGCACAATACACCGATTACCATGGAGAGCCGTACTGTATATACAGTGTGCGGAAAATAATACACGCAACCGTCTACCTTATAAATACGCTGCTTAAAGGGGCACAATGCAACATGTTGGTGTATGACAATTTCATACTCATTACATATGTAAGGAAAGCATTATAACGTGATGTTTTGAAATGTGACTCACAAAGCATACACGAACTCCAACAGATACCAGCTGACAACACTCATCATTGGAATGACAGGTGCACACATTTCACGCTGCAGAACACAATGCTCCACAACCTGTGTATGTGCATATACAGGTGATTGATCAGGTGCGTGGAGACCTGCGTAATTTAAGCGGCAATTATCGGCGGGAAATATCGGCGTAAATGAGCAAGTACATTGCGGGGAAAAATATACGCCCCCTTGTTCATGGCGGGAGATTAACATATAAATATTCAGTCAGATGCAGGCCACAATTGCTGCAAACATGTCTAGTTCAGACGATTCCGCAGCTGAGGACGCTCTCCAGAGAGCCAGAGCAGAATCCTTGCTGGAAAGGTTGAGGCAGAGGGAGCAGGAGAGGACAAGGAGGACCCAAGACCAAGCGGGCCCCTCAGTAACAGGCCCTGTTCAACCTCCACCAGCTCCACAAGGGCCAAGCAACCAGCCAGAACAAGAGGTTGCATCTCTCCAAACAGGTGTGACCCAGCAGGTGCATGGTGAGAGAACTGGGGCCACCAGAAAACAGGCTGCAACATCGAGGGTGAGGACTGAGCAGGATGCCACCACCAGAAAGAGAAACCCTGCATTTGTAGAGGCAGAATTAAGAATCTTAGTGCCCAGGGCACGCGAATGGATAGAATTGGCAACCAGGAAGCCGGGTGCCAGTGCAAGGAGAAAGCTTTGGGACAAGATCACAGAGGAAGTGAACCAGGTGTCACCAGTGGTCAGAGATTGGCTAGCGGTGAAGAAAAGGTTAGTGTGTTTGTCAGGGCTATTTTTCAGCAGGCTCCAGCAGGAACTGAGGCCCTTATTCTAGTTCACTCAGACAAAATATTTCTTAGATGGACAAAACCATGTGCACTGCAGGTGAGGCAGGTGTTACTTGTGCAGAGATAATCAGATTTGGGTGGGGTTTTACACCTGCCTCACCTGCAGTGCACATGGTTTTTACCATCTAAGAAATATGTGGTCAGAAAGAGTGACCTAGAATAAGGGCCTCAGTTGCTGCTGGAGCCTGCTGAAAAATAGCCCTGGTGTTTGTCCCCCTGATAATGTCATATGTGTGTACATATGTTACATGTATGTTTTGAGAATAATAGAAAGGTGTGTTTGTAGATAGTGCTACACTTCAATGTCACATGTGAACACAACCATGTCTAATAACCCACATTGATATATGAAACATGCACCATTGGTGTGATGTGAGGTTATGGGCACAGTTCTGCTCATGTGAAGTATGTGATGGGACAACAGAAAGTGTGTTTTTGAAAGAGTTGTTGTAACATGTTCCATATGATGCAACTGAAACAAGAATGAGCAAACTGTGCACATGTAGCTGGTGAGAAACTACACATCCCAGTATGCCATCCCATAGTTAAATTACTCCATAATAACCACATTGTCAAGCTATGGTGGAATGTGTAGTTTCACAACAGGTGGAGGTGCATAATTTGGCCATGGATGATGTCATTTCTGCATAGTGATGTATGTATGTGCATTTAGTGGCCTAATGAATGTGATGAGACACTGAAATGCCTCCTAATGGAGACATGAATGTGTGTGTGGGACACATATGGCTAAAAAACATAAGATCACCCACACTAGGAAATGTCACGTAGCTAGGGGTACCACCTAGTCCCTTTAATTCCGGACACATATTAATTACACAGGTTCTGTGGCTGGCTGACTTCAAGACTCCACTTCACCTAATTTTAAACTGCCACAGAACCTGTGTAAGTAACATGTGTCCGGAATTAAAGGGACTAGGTGGTAACCCTACACGTAGCACAGTGGTGCACATATCTCATGGTGATATTTGTATTTTTAAACTTGTAGGTGGACTGACTTCAAAACGGCAATGAAGAGGAAGATGACTGACCGGTACAACCACAGCATGTCCACCGGGAGAGGTCCTATGCCCGATCATTTGGAGTATACCCCCTGGAGCAGGACGCCTTGGACGTGATTGATGTGGGCGAGGTCAGGGGGATCTCCAATATGGACAGTGAGCTCCCGGCGGAGGTCTTTGATGCTGCTTTTGATGGTAAGTCACAGTAATGCATTGTATTTTGAAAGAGATTTTTTAGTGCGTATGTGATGGTGACATTTTTTTCAATTATTATCCTAGCAGAAGCAGAAACCCAGGATGTACCGGCAGCATCTTCCTCTGCAGAGCCACAGGTGGAGCGAGTGGTCCAGCCTCCACCAAGAAGACACCCCCAGCCCCAGCCACAGGAGACATGGGATGAGAGCATGATGGTGATGCTGGAGAGGATCGAGCAGCAAGGGGTGGATGCTGCGATCCGTCAACAGCAGGTGGCGGAATTTCTGGCGGAGTGGAAGGCCACAAACAGGCTGCAGTGTGAGGCCTTGAACCGCATTAATGACACTCTGGCGGCTGGCATGCTAAGCATTGGCCAACACCTCAGCCGCCAGAATGAACTTCTTGCGGAGCAGCTGACCACCGCCAGGTCCCTAAGGGACAATCCCCCATCTGCTGGCCCACCCCAAGCTGCTCCCCAACCTTCCACCTCTGCTGACCCTCCTGTGGCCACTAGGGGAAGACGCCGCAAGCCAGCTGACCCAAAGGCCCCTGTCCCCAAGGCCCCATCTAAAAGGGGGGAAAAAGGGCCCAAATAATGAGACCTGGTTCACTTCCTCTGTGGTTGGACCCCAAATGTTTAAATTGCACTGGACATCCACTTCCTGAGTTGGCCATCTATCCATTTGCGTGCCATGGGCATTAAAGTTCTTATTTTGACCTCTACAAATGCAGGATAAATTTTTGGTGGTGTGTATCTTGCTTAGTATTCACCCTGGTTGTTGCAGTATGTATTCTGGTGTCCCCATTTCTTTCACCATTGCATTTGCAGGGTAACACATGTTTGGAGATATGCAACCTCTTGTTCTGGCTGTTTTTTTATTTTTGTGTCTATTTGATTTGTTTATTTGATTTCTGACATTAAAGTGTTCACACTTTAAGCTGTGATGCTGAACAGCAAATAAATTTCTTTTACCAATTAAATCCAAATTGTTGTATGTGTAATTTCTTGTGTGAAACAAATACTAGATTTATGTGTACTTACTGACCAGGGTATTTTTGAACATTTGTTGAAGTGTGGTCGAAGTTTCCCATGTGTAACCCTCTCCATGGCCATTCCCATGTTCCTATCCAACTTTTCCCTGCTAATTAGTTTGTGTCAGCACATGTGCAGAGCAACTTAATAGGTGAGAAAGCAGTTTGTGTGCAGGTGAGGTAGCTCCTACAGTAGTAGGTAAAAGCAGGTCCAGAACAATGCTTTCCTCATGGAGTGGGTGAGGCAGACAAACAATGGTCAAAAGGTACATTTGTGTAGGAATGCATATGTGTCCTCCCTAAAAAAAGATGTGTGAATGGGCCAAACATGATAAAATTGCTTGTGAACAAACATGTATAAGTTTTTACATATATATGATTTGACAGTATCATAAGCAGATGTAGGAATCCTTTGTTAGAGAGATGTGAGTGCAATAATGTTATTGGTGGCATCTTACATCCAGAGTGTAGTCAAATCCAATTCATAGCAGATGAGATAGTGTTACAGGTCTGTATTTTGGGTACTATACAAAGATTGTGTGCAAAATAGTGGTCATGGGCTTAAAACATTGCTGAAACATCCTTTGTAGGTGTTAGATGTGGTTTATGTTATTGTATCCTAAATACAAAACCTATGTTTGTATAAGAGTGAACACGTTGACACATGTCGACTTGTGTAGCTTGAGTGTGCTACTGTGTAAAGTCTATGAAAGCACGTAGTGAATGTGTCTAACTGTTTAGCAAATAGCTACCTTAGCATATATAAGCAGGTCTTCAAAAGATTCTTACCTTAAATTAAACAAACCTTTAAATGTCGAGAAGTATAGAAAGATAAGCTTCCAATGTGTTTGAGTGCTGTGTGTGGCTTGCAGGTAGTGAAATCATGGTTTGGACTTAATAGACTGCAGCATTGCTTATTACATTCAGGTGTATGTGTTTGAGTAGGAATCAGCGTTAATTAGCAAACTCAGGCGCACGCTGGCATGCGGTATCTGTAGGGGTGGTTTGAGCTGGCGGTTGGCGGCCGCCTGTTTTGTGTCCGAAATGAACGGTGCCTTAGTCGATCGTGCGGTAGTAGCACCGCTCATTTTTGGTGCACACCCCCGTGTACGCCCATATTTACGCCCATTTTCCCTCATTATTTCGGCCGCTCCCCTCTTCACGCCCCTATGCCGCCCCCAATACCGTACACTCGCGTACAGGTTTTTTCGCACGTAGAGACCCGTCCGTAAGCGTTGGTGAGTGGTCGCGCCTGCGCATTGGCGAATGTACGCATGCGCAGATCATAAAAAATCCCGGGACGTACGCGTACGGCCCGGCCGCTCCAACCAGAATAAGGCCCTATGTGATTGTTCTCTCTTCGTGTTTTACTAGTGTCAGAGAAGTAAGTGTGAGAGCTACAGTATTTTGGAACATATTGAAGATGGAGACTGATGCCAGTTTTTGAAGAACCTGACAGGTCAAGATAAGGCCTGAAGAATATATCTAGTTCCGTAGTATATCGTACAACCTGCACTATAACATCAGATGTTACTGACAATAATGTAAATCATGCCGGGTAGAGGGGGTTTTACACAAATCCCTGATCTGGAAAGTCTTAACACACACAATATTTAGACGATATTTTTCTGCTGATCCAAGTACTGAAGATGTTGCTATCCTATTTTATTTTTATGATGCCACAAAGTTTCTGTAGCACCGTACAGGGTATAAATATATACACAATAAAAGTAAAATGTTACAGATCAGTAAATGCAAAATGACACACTGTTGGACCAAACAGGGTAATACAACCAGGAAACTAGGTAGGGCGTTGTCTATTGAACTAAGTTTGGGGGAACACTGTTTCTAGACTGGCAACTGGAGGTGAGTTTTTAGAAGGTGAAGTCTGCTCAGCTCTCAATGGGCCAGATTCGCTAAGCTTCAAAAGTGATAAAATGGAGAGTGATAAACAGCCAGTTAATCACCTCCTGTCTGACATTTTTCAAACACAGTCTGTGCCATGTCAGGTGGGAGCTGATTGGCTGGCTGTTTATCACTCTCCATTTTATCACTTTTGAAGCTTAGAGAATCTGGCCCAATGAATGAATACCTATCAAAGGACAAGCATTTATAAACTCAGAGGGACAAGGTGATACTGTACGTGCATTGGGAGAAACATTAGTGAATGGGAGGAGCAAGAGGCAGGTGGTCCCTCTTCTGAGAGATTGATAGTTCCAACAGCAAAATAATAATGATCTGATTACAACTTTAATGGGGTGCAAAACAGAATTTAAAGGGACCAATTCAGAGTTGCAGGCACCACCTGCATTGTATACAGAGCTAAATGTAGATACTCACCAGTAGAGTATACCAAGTTGTACACATGTGTGAAACCACACCATTGTTATCTGTATCTGTAACAAGCATTTGCACCAGCACACTCACAGAGTGAGCAGCTTGAAACACGATTTTAACACACACAGGGCCAGATTCTCTAAGCTTCAAATGTGATAAAATGGAGAGTGATAAACAGCCAGCCAATCAGCTCCTGTCTGACATTTTTCAAACACAGTTTGTGACATGGCAGGTAGGAGCTGATTGGCTGGCTGTTTATCACTCTCCATTTTATAACCTTTGGAGCTCAGAGAATCTGGCCCACACCCCTCAATTCGATCTAAATTTGCTTAGTGCACCTTTACTAAACTTAGACATGCGAACACTCTGTTTCCACCCAGTTACACCCATTCAACCACAAGTAGAGATGCAACTAAGATGGATAATTGCACATAGATTTATACACTCAGAGCATGTAAAAGCCCAAGATCCCTCCACAAAACAGAGTTACTGTATGTGCAACTCTGTAGTAGCTAAACACTTGATTTGTGGCATAAAGGAGTGTGAGGTGGGACCACTGCTAAGATGTATGTCAGTAGTATATTTATAATGGGCGCAGTGTGTGCAGTTTGCCCCCACCCCCCGAACTCAGGAGGGTCGCACACACTGCATCCATTTTTTGCATAGTCAATTATTATTTTTGCAATGACAGCAGCAGCGAAGCGCAAATCACTGGGAAAATGGTCGCCACACCATTATCCTGGCCATATGTGTATCAAAGTATAAACCCTCTAGTGCTCAGACTCTACAGTACTGCACTGCTGCTGGCAGAGAGGAGGGGGCCTAGATGAAGAAAGCTGCCCATGGGCCTTTAAAACGCCCCTGATGTATGTCTAATGTAGGGTACACACCAGAACGATTTGGCCTCAATTCACCAAATTTCGATACAATCGCGACCGTATGTAAATAGGGCATGTTTTGGGTAATTTCTGATCTGATTCCAATTCGATGCGTGTCAACGCTAGTTGTTTGGTCGTTTTTCAGATCCTACCTGCAGCAGGTAGGATTTGAAAATGACCCCTTCAACTGGGTACGGATCGGGATCGGATCATATGCAGATCGTAAGCAAATCATGTGCTTCAACAGATCGTGAGGCGATCGTACAATTGTCTTACGATCTGCTCACGATCTGCATCGTTCTGGTGTGTAGCAGGCATTAGTATTGCTACTATGTGCTTGGTTATTAATTATTTATTCTAAACTTGATTTAAGTTTTTATAGTTTACTGAGAATCTTTCTTTACACATTATTTTACTAAATGCTTTTCTCCACAATTCCGTAATACCAGTAGAGTTTAGTAAATGCAATGCCAGGAATAACTAGGAGGTGACACTGTAAATAATGTCCTTGGAGAGATGGCAATTCCTAAGTACGGTTATGCAGATGACTGGAATGAAGTGTTTATGCAGATTTCAATCTCATCTCTGGAGTTTGCTAATTATAAGCAAAGCACAGTCAGTGACACATTATTAAGCTTGTTATGAAAGCAGCTTTCTTTATTAACAGCCATGTTAGTGGAGAAATTAAGTAACACCGCTCTCCATTATCAAATCAAATAACCTAGACAAGGCCACGGATGATAACGAAGGGTCCTCAAATGAATGTGATATTTATCTATTTCAGTACCCACAGGCAGAGATTTTCATCCTTGTTTTGGACATAATAAAACAGAGAGCGGCATTGTAGCCCACACCACGTCCGTGTGGATTATATATGCTGCATGGCAGGGGAATCAGAGTTAGTATGTCAGTATCCACTCTCTTTAGCATAGTATATTCCTGTAAACCATGACCTCTAAGCTTATAGCTGCCATACTCTCAGTTGCTCCATAATTCTCTTTCCACCATGACCAGAACTGGCTTTAGAAATAAAGGTCTATTAATCAAGCAAAGGTAGCTGAAACACTGGTAAAAAAAAACCTCTGGTAACGCTACAGAATACAGGGGCAGATGTATTAAACCTGGTAAAGTGATAAAGCGGTGACAAAGTGGAAAAGTGATAATGCATCAGCAAATGACAAGCGAATCTTTTCACCACTTGACTGCCAAACTTAACACCAACATAGAGCAGCATTATGATTCACTTACTACTGGCAGCAGCTTAACAGGAATTATAATTCCAGTCATACAGCATCTCTCTGGGGTATCTGTTGGAAGAGGAACACCAAACGCTGCCTCCTTTTGTTACATTCCGGGAACTGCCTTTACCTTTGTCCCGGTTCTGCACTACTGCGCATATGTATTATCTTCACGCATCTTTTGTCCTCCATGCCCCTGAGTGTCTGTGGTATATACCAGAAGTGCTACATCTCCAATGTGTCAACACTGATAAATGTTAAAGGGAATTTCTGGCACAAATATCAGTGTGTGTTTCCTGTTTCGAGGGGTGTGATCATGCCCGCTCATCTCTTGACACTACCTGCTGCCAGTGGCCATCAGCCCCAATGGCAGCACCACCCTTTGCATCATGAGTGCCTGCTTCGCCTCTGCACAATAATTGGTAATTTTTATAAGGAGGGGAGCTAGCCACACCTCCCTGCATTGGACACCCCCCAATACATTTTTCGGTTCACATGTAGAGTTAGTGATGGCGGATGGCAACTAAATCTGAAAGCTGGTTTTGGTTATGTTCCTTTCTATTTTCAGAATACTATGGTCCTGATGGTTGCTTTTTTTAGCAAATGGACAAAACCATTTTGCACTGCAGGTGGGGCAGATGTAACGTGCAGAGAGAGTTAGATTTAGGGGAGTTAATTTTTTTCTGTGCAGGGTAAATACTGGCTGCATTATTCTTACACTGCAATTTAAATTTCAGTTTGAACACACCTCACCCAAATCTAACTCTCTCTGCACATGTTACATCTGCCCCACCTGCAGTGCAGCATGGTTTTATCCATTTGCTAAAAAATAACCCTGCAATAACGTCTGAATCAGGCCCTATTTCAACTGTCTGTAATGAATATACCAACCAATGAAGTGATACTTATTTTCCATCGTAACATCCCTTTTTAATCCTAAAGATATGATTACCATAATAGATGATAAAGTCTGCTCTAGTGAATCAGATTTCATTTCTTCATCCCAAAAACATTAGGCTGCTTCAAGCATTTTTTTGTTTTGCTTTTGTAGGCTATGAACCGATAATCTGCAGTAAATGACCCAGAAAAAAAAAAACTAAGCGCAACACAGAAAGCAAAGCAGTTATGTCTGCAGTTGGAACCCTCTGCTGGGATTGTGATGAGCAGGATGCTTGCTGGACTAAGCGTTACACTGTGACAGCCCCCACAATTGCTGTTCCTCCTCCAGATACAGGGAGAATTCATAGCCACGGGACACAGATTAAATACAGATGCAGAGAAATCAATCAGGAATAGGGAAAGTAAATGTGAACTGAATTAACAGACACTTTGCACGCACACTAGATAAACAGAATAAAACAGATTAGGCAACATCTTCTCCCTGTAGACCCTGTCACGGCGAATTCTCGCTGAATAAAATGATGAAAATTCCCCACAGATATGAAATCTCACTCGTGGACAAAAATACAAAAGAAAGGAAAGTAGAAAATTTGTACAATTTATTTCCATGTAATACATTTCTCAATGCAATAGGATGGAGTATATGTATCAACTAAAGTCTACCTGGAAAGTAATGACTCAATATAGTATGAATAACTCAATATAGTGTGAAGATGTGGGCGTAATCAAAGGTGACTATGTGCCCGGTAATTACTGTGCTCACATCAATTACTGAAAATTGCTTAAGATTTAAAATAGAAGAATCTTGGCAGCATGTCCGGCAATGATTTATAAATGTCTGTAGACTCTGCTGCCGGCTTATGAAGGTTCAAACTGGCCATGTAAATGACTAAGGGATAAATCATTAATTCCCATGCCTCAATGGGTCCCATTAGCCCCCTATGACACTGTAATACATGCTGTACATGATTTTATTTTGCTATCATGTCTAAAAATAAGCCCCTAGACATATCTAAAAGCTATAATATTGTGTACAGTATATAGTACTAAGGTGGATAAAGTAAAAATGTGGATAATGTTGACAATTTAATGTTGACACCACAATGTCGACAGTTATGACAGAATATTGGCATTAGGTTAGGCAGTGGGCAGGATGGATACGGTTCGGTGCAAGAGAATAAGAGAGGTTCGGGTTTAGGCTCTTCAGGGAGGGTTAGGTTTTAGGGGCAGGAATTAGGGTTAGGGAGAGAATATTTACTACGATGCTAGAGTATCAGAGGTCAGAAGAAATCACTACAGACACCTAAAAATTAAACAAGCACATTGGTGTGACTGCAAAGTGGCTAGACTGGCAAATGTCCAGGGGCCCACAAGTCACAATATGAAGGGAGCCCACTCAGAAATCAGTCATTAATTACTGTAGATGAAATATCTCCTTCCTATTTAAGCCCACCCTAGGAGCTTGTGCAATTAGCCAATAGGAGTCTGGGGGTGGGCTTATACAGAAATGAGAGCTGAAGCTGAGTGCAGCTGTCACGGCTGTGATCAGTGGAGACTCTTACCCTTGCGGAGGAGGGGGACTGCCATGATGCCCCCCCCCCCCCCCCCCCCCCCCCCCCCGCGGCAGGGGATGCTTAGAGCATCCCAAAATGCGGTAAGAACCTCGATAACAGGTTTTTTACCGCATTTTTAGTTTCGAGAATCTCCCCCCTAGAAAGGACGTATAGAGATAGAGAAGAACAGGGCCAAGAATAAAATGTTGGGGGACACCTACTATAAATGGAAGAGCAGGTGAGGTGAAGTCATTAGAGTTACAGCTGTGTCACATGTGATACCTCGGCAACTGCACGCCAGACCGTATGTGGTGCTTTAGCAAACTATGTGTCGTATTCAACCCCAGCAAGTGCTGCCAGATCCAATAAACCTTGTGTAGCACTTGAGATCCTCAGATTTATTCTGATGCTGACCCTCCAGCTGTTGTGAAATTACAAGTCCCATCATGCCCATTTTTGGTATTATGGAATGCTAAAACTATGGCAAGGCATGCTGGGATGTGTATTTTCACAACAGCTGGAGGGCCACAGTTTGGTCATGCCTAGTATACAGTAGGAGCAAGTTTCATCTTTGCTCCTTTGGCCATGGCTAGCCATGGCTAGCCATGGCTATTCTATTGTTCTCAGCTGCAATACGTATTGTATTGCAGTTGAGAACAATAGATTAGCCATGGCTAGCCATGGCTAGCCCCGCCCAAAGGAGCAAAGATGAAACTTGCTCCTACTGTAAGTGCATGGCCACATTTACAAAGCTTATATACTATCTTGCTACACTGCCTTGTGTATTTCTAATAGTGGGGTAAATGTATGCATTTCTGCACTAAACGCTAGATACCTAACATGCGCTAGGGACAGCCTGCTGAGTAATGCTCAGCAGGCTGTCCCCTGCAATCCCCCCAGTAATTATCGGCTAGGGTGCTGTATTAACAGCCTTCAAGGCATTAAATCGCCCAGGCTGCTTCGCTCAGGGCTAGCATTGTCCTATCCCCAGGGTCGGCACCACCACTAGGCAGCTTTAGGCATTTGCCTAGGGTGCCGGCCACTTGAGGGCGGTAGTGAGCAGCAGCAGCAGAGCTTCCGCCAGCACCGGAGAGAGCAGGAAGAAAGCGTCTGGGACTGTAGCAGGTGAGTGAGCCATACCCCTGCCCCTATATAGCGCCCGCACACCACTGACCACCCTGCCCGCCCGTAGCTGCGGCTGTCGCCGCACCTCTATTCCCCCCCCCCCTGTGGAGCGATATGCTGCTCCCTCACTCTCCCCCCCCCCCCCCCCAGGAAATGATGTGCTGTGGCACCTCAACCCCAGAGGGTTGAAGCGCAGAGCTGCCTGGGGCACCAATAAGGAGAGCCGTTAACACTGGGCATAATGGCTCTCCTTATCGGCATGGGGGGGGGTTAATACATTCGGTCATAATCTGTACCTCTTTATGCAGGAGAAGCGGGACCCATCATTTGACATACGTTAAGAGAAGGTAATAAATCTGCCACACTGTTTGCATAACACAGAAATAGTTTATGATATGATAAATCATGTACAGTAGGGCATATAGAGATCAAATAGGGGGATGACCTTGAGAGTTTGTCAGGGGCCCTCAAGCCTCTAGTTACTCCACTGAATGAGCCCACTCCTGCCTCAAACTCTGATGCAAGGGAGTGGCCACATGTTTTATTTGCCAATAACGGTTGAAAGTAAACACAAAGGAAATGGCAAAATACACAAAAGCGGTAAAATAACGCCATGCTCTATGTTTTCTGGATGTGTGCATGAAAATGTTTTTGGTGGGTCTCTGCGTCAGTAATGTTTAGTAGTTTAATGAAAGCCGTAGACTTACTCAGATGGAAAAAAACTCTTTGATGTTTCAGTTTTTGCGAATGGATCTGCAACAATTTTGCAAGGGGCGGTTATTCTTACTGTCTGGGTGGCAACTTTTTAACACCGCCCTGACGATTGCACGCCCCCCGTGCCCCTGTGCAGGCCTACTTCTGAAGAAAAATCATTTCATAGTTATTTATCATTGAATGATCTTTCCTCCTCTCTCTGGCACTCGCAGCTGCCACATAACCCAGGAGTCACTGGGCGGCTGCAAGGATTTCAGCAATTTCCGGGTGGGTGCTCACATCATATACCCACCCCTAGCAGGTAAAGGAATGTGTATTGTGTCAGGCACTCCCATCATTTCCATAGGCGAGCCCACCAATGGCGTAACAACAGCTCCGCAGACCCCGCGGTGGCAGGGAGGCGCTGAGTAAGTGTGGGTGCCGGGGGTCTGCGGGGCTATTGCTGCAATGCGCTGACCTCTGCTTGCTGCTGCTGGGTCTGTGGCCGGGACCCGCAGATCTACTTGTCTGTGGTCCCAGTGCTCCTCCTGGCTCCTGCTGCTATTGAAAAATGGCCATCACAAAATGTCCACCCCCTTACAGCAGACCATTTTTAAGGATGCTAGAGGAGGTGGCAGCATCCTCCTCTAGCATCCTTAAAAATTTTCTTCTGTTAGGGGAAGCCATTTTGTGAGGGTCATTTTCATTAGGATCAGGAGCCAGGAGGAGTGCCGGGACCGCAGACGTGGCGGCAGCAAGCGGAAGGGTAAGGCAAGGTTTTGGGGGTTTAATATTACTGAGGGAAGGGGGGGGGGGCGCTGCTGATGTAAATTTTGTGGGCACGTCCATGAAACGCCAGTGGTTCACTCTGGCAGGCCAACAGCCTGTCAATCAGGCTGCGAGCGCCATGCAAACACAAGAAAATGCACATGCTCAGTGGGCACACCGTCGGACAGGGGCTGAATTCAGACCTGTACTAGTAGGTCTGAATCGATCCATAATATGGATGTTAAATGTATTAATGCAAAATAAAGTTACACATTGTATCTGTGCACAAAATACAGCAAAATATATTAAATACTTACATTTATTTTATCTGAATGCGTTTTAGCAATTTATCTGTAATGATCTGGATGTGACTATACTCAGTTCACATTAGTTGGGGGAAGCTCCAGGGGATTAATTGGTTTAAACAGAGTAAGGATGCAGCAATTATGGCCATAATGGCTTTAGAAGGATGGCTATAAATACATATAATTTCACATGGAAAGAATACTTTTAACTATAACTACTGGGGTGTGTCTTGTTCAGTGATTACAGCTACAATACATGTACAGAGCAATGTATAAATTGTTCAACAGTTGGTCATTTTTCAGTGTATAAATATCACAAAGCAATATTTGCTACACACAGCACAAATAATGATTTTTTTTAATCAGCAAATCTAAAAGGCAACAAAATAACACATTTACTTAATGAACACATGCATTTTTTATGATTACATTTTTTTCTTTTTGAACAGTAACAAAAGTTTTACAGGTTAATCACCTGAAAATGCTTCAAATGATGGCAAAATGATGACCGTGAATCATCATATATAATTAATGATGATTCACCTGATTGGAAAATATGATAATAGATTATGTCAATAGCTGTAATAATGTGCAGACCTTTCACCATACAAGTCCAGTGTCATTATTACTGGAGAAGGGGCTGGCTGTATTCAGAAGGTTTCAAACACGAGGAAAATGTAAATTGTTACTTTTTGGGAAGAAAATCATACACATCACCACACAACACCAATTTCCTGAGTTTCACTGTGAGGAGCAATGGCAGCTAAAAGATTGATTGGTTGGTAATTTATCTCTCTCTCCCCACTTTATTTAGATTTGATACATCTCCCCCTTAGTCACAAGAGACGCAATGCTGATAAAATCTCATAATGATCCTGAGGTAATCGATTTTTCCCATAGTGTTTACCAATAGAAACCAATTTCAGTGTGTATTAATATCCCAGCATACAAAGCTCAAGAGCAATTATCACGCATAAGGACAATTATTTCTCAAAGACTAAATACATTTCATTTGATAAACCTAATTGAATCAGCCTTTGCCAATTCCAAGTGTCAGGGACAAATAAACAGATACAGACAGCAAGCAGAAAAATCATTGTACATTGTGCTATATTCTAAATTTAGTAAACATTAGTCTGATATGATCAGATCTGCCTATTCTCAGAAGGTATAGTTGTTCGTTATAATAAGCTTTGGCATGCTAGACATACTAATTATGTGTATTAATTGAAAATGCATGCTTGGAATTAAGTACATCTATTAAATCCAGAGGACAGTGACTTACAGGACATTCCAGCACAGACATTAGGAAGGTTTGCTATAAATAATACATTGTAGGGTGGCTTGTTGCCACATTACACAAGTACCACACTCCACAACACCTGACGTGAATGTGATCATTTGCCTGTGAGATAGGTATTCACTTACCACTGAGCAGAGGGTGATTATGCCGATACGGGGTTGGCAAATGACCAATATCTTCTATTCTGTGGCTCATTACCCTGGAAAGGTGGCCTGTGTGGTGCAGGCTGCCAACAATAATACTGTGTACATAGATAGGTTCGATGAAGTGACTGAGTAGAGCACCCTGTAACCCGAGGATATTCCATCTGGGAAGAAGAAATAATAGGCACTGGTTAGGAGAATGCAGAATCAGGTGATTATCGTGCTTTAAGGGATTTATATATACAGTATATATATATATATATATATATATATATATATATATATATATATATATATATAGCTTTTTGTAGAACTACACAACATTTTCATTTAAGTATGTATTTAATAGCATTGTTGGTTCATTTAAGTATGTATTTAATAGCATATGCCCAGGGGTGCCGAGAGAGGGGGGGAGCAGGTACAATTTACCCGGGCCCAGGCCTGTCAGGGGGGCCCTGGTCTGGACACACAGGTTTTTTTATTATTTGGTGGCAAGTACCCCCAACATGACCCATTCCATTAGGTACAAAATGCTCTGTTCCTGGACTTCCCTGCCAGTGGTAGTTACAGAGGTTGGACTCCAGCACAGTCCAAAATTCAAAGAGGGGTGTCACATCAACTGCCAGTGTGTCCAGGACAGTGATGCTTGGGGTGGCAGTATATGTGACCCCCCCTTTTGAATATTGGACTGTGCTGCAGGCTCACATCTGTAATTGCCACTGGTAAGGAAGTCCAGGAACAGAGCATTTTGTACCTAATGAAATGGGCCATGTTGGAGGGTATGTGTAAATCCTTTGCAAAGAGCATGTAACCCCTGGCAGAGCATGTTAACCCCTGGCA
Organism: Crinia signifera; assembly: GCF_055691185.1. Lineage (NCBI taxonomy): Eukaryota > Metazoa > Chordata > Amphibia > Anura > Myobatrachidae > Crinia > Crinia signifera. Next base: position 249,500,276 of record NC_139221.1, on the reverse strand, counting down.
GAGCATGTAAATCAGGGCAGACAGGTTAATCCCTGGCACAGAATGTTAACCCCTGGTAGAGCATGTTAACTCCTGGCATGTGGTATAATATGTAATGGGTGTGTGACATGTGTAATAGACATTACAGTGTAAATTTTTGCACGTGTATCCACCTTGGAAGCAGTGGTGTAACACCGGGTCCGCAGAGTGTGCGGGGATTTTCGTCCATGGGGGCCCCAGGAAGTTGTTGTACCGGGGCCCAGGATTTCTCTTGGCGGCCCTGCATATGCCACAATTACTGTACTGTGGAGAGCTGTATATTTTTGTTTTCTTTTATGTGGCAAATGTATTAATACATTTCCATTGCGTACTCTTAGCGCTTTAGAAGATCAACATCTGCTGAAAGCAGCACCCAAGTCATAGATTTCTAATGGGAATAGCCAAGACGGTTCTTGAAAATCTAGACAAATAATACAAGGCATTTGCACACACACACACACACACACACACACACACACACACACACAATTAAACATATCAATATATTATCAATGGTTTCAATAAAAAATATAAAAAAGAGAGTTTAATGATATTAAAGTCCTATAATATATGATGTGGTGTTCTGAAGAGCAGATACCTGTACTCTTAATACAGTGATGCATGAGAGTGATTGATAAATTTATAAATAAATAGAGTGCTGTCTAAACTAGAAATTAATGAAGGTGCAGCCATAGGCGTGCGCAGCCCGTTTTAGTAGGGGGTGCACCATTGGAGGGGGCGTGTCCATCACTATCTACTGGGCGTGTTCATCATCTCATCACTAGACATAATGTCACGCACAATAATGCCCATCACACATGCCACACACCGTAATGCCCATTACACATTATGTTAGGGCTTAAAAAAATATTATTAAAACAGGGACAATAGGGACTGTGCACGTCGAAGGCGCGCGCCAAAAATGAACACATACTTACATGCATATTACACATCACACAGCCATTACATACTATACCACTTTCCATAATGCCCATTACACGTTGTACGTGTAATTCCCATTACACGTTACGCCTCACACCATGATGCCCATTACACGTTACGCCTCAGACTGATGGCCATTACAGATTATGCCATGGGGGGGGGGATGTGAAATGTTCTTTGCCAGGAGTCACATGCTCCCTGGGAAGGGGGTGGTCAAATGCTCGTTGACAAGGGGAGTTTCATGCTCATTGCTGGGGGTGCGCATTGCACACCAGTGCTCCCGTGAATCCGCACTTCCGGGTAGCGCTGGGCACTCTTCTTATAAGATGCCCACCGGAGCCGCAGCCTCCTTCCCTTTTGAGCCGCTGGCCGGATGCTACACGCCGCACACTGAAGCTACTTTACCTGTCAGCGGCAGGCAGCATCTGGTCAGCCGCTCAAAAGGGAAGGAGGCTGTGGCGGGCACGGGACACTTGTACCCCAAGTGCCCAGGGGCAAATGCCCGCCCGCACACATAGTATACACACACACACATACAAAAAAAAAAAAAAACGGTTTAACCTCAATATCACTGGAATCAAATAATCCATATGGATCCGCCTGGTATCAGATTGAAGGTCCAGTGATTTGGGTTCGACTGAAATCAACCTCGAGCTTCAGTGATGCCGAAGGGGGAACTGGCAGCCATTGAACTGGGTGGGGGTCGGAATTAGCGGGTCCCATGTTATCCTATAGGGAAAACGTTCCAGCTTTGCCTGGCAGTATCTCCGGTTCCCAGGGGGCTAGAGACATGGGGCTGGGCTCGTTGGAAAGCCCCATCCCTCAGCTATGATTAGGAGGTGCCTGTGCACCCCCGGCACCCCCCTTGTGCACGCCTATGGGTGCAGCCAATACACATGGGCTTATCCAGAAAAACATGACAGGGAGGCACTGTGATTGGGGGAGTGTGGTTGCAGAAGGGGGAAATGTGGGGGAGCAGGGATGTGGCCCCACATGCCCACTGTATACATGGCGTCCACCTAAAAATGGTGTGCCGATTGTTATATTAAGAGAACATCCAACTTTAACTCTGAAAAGGTGATTTATTGTTGTTAGTTGCACATACAACTTGCTAGTGATCAACCTTCTCATTCCTTACTGTCTCATTTCTGACTGTGTGTATATAGTGCCAGGCACACAGAATATTGTAGTCTAGTAAAACACCAGGGGTGAAATTTAATAGGATTAGAGATTCACAAAATGAGAGATTTGGTAAGAAATCTCCAGGTTTTTTTTAAAGCGGCAATCATTTACATTTCAAAATCAAACTGTTTTTGTAGTGGCGTAAATGATTGCTGCTTTAAAAAACAAAACTGGAGATTTCTTACCAAATCTCTCACTTTCTGAATCTTTCATCCTATTAAATTTCACCCCAGTTCTTTTCAGCATACTAAATATAGCTGTTGCTTAACTGCATAGCAGCTAAGCCAAACAGTTTGGTTAGAATCAGTGTATTTGTCACAATTATTAGTAACAGTACAAATATGTTTTTTTGTGGACTGCCAGCTGTATCGTATTGGCTACTACTGGCTAATTTCCCACCTTTACTATTGGTGATTTAAACTTGCTCCATTTTTTTTTGTCTTTCACATTTATAAAGTGTATGGTGTAATGCAGGTTAGCACTGCACCAGTTCTGGACCCCACACTGTTTATAGCTGCAGCCTAGTTGTGTAGAAGTTGTCATTTTTTATAACTTAATCTTGATTTTGAGTGCCAAATGCCAAGGTCTATAATTCATATCCAGCACCCAATTGCTAGTGTGCTATGAAATGGAGCATGGCCATGTGTTACAAGGGTGTAGCCATAGCTCACAGGGGTGTGGTCTCACAATCAGCGGTGTAGCTAGGTGCCATGGTGCCCGGAGCAAGGGCATATTTTGCGCCCCCCCCCCTCCTCCCGGTAATGAATTGGGGGCATGGCTAACTTGTGTTGGCATGTTACATTTGAAATATATAAGACACTGTAACGGAATCTGCTGCTCTATATAAGATGCTGTAACGGAATCTGCTGCGCTATATAAGACGCTGTAACGGAATCTGCTGCGCTATATAAGATGCTGTAACGGAATCTGCTGCGCTATATAAGACGCTGTAATGGAATTTGCTGCGCTATATAAGACGCTGTAACGGAATCTGCTGCACTATATAAGACACTAACGGAATCTGCCGCGCTATTTAACACACTGTAACGGAATCTGATGCACTATATAAGACACTGTAACGGAATCTGCTGCTATATAAGATGCTGTAACGGAATCTGATGCGCTATATAGGACGCTGTAACGGAATCTGCTGCGATATATAAGACGCTGTAACGGAATCTGATGCGCTATATAGGACGCTGTAACGGAATCTGCTGCGCTATATAAGAAACTGTAACGGAATCTGCTGCGCTATATAAGACAATGTGACGTTCCCCCCCATGGCATTTTGGTAAGACGAATACAGCACTGCACTTTATTTATTTATATATCTAGCCATACATACATACATACATACATACATCCAAGGACAGGGCACTCACCAGACTTTCTTACAGAGTTCTATGCCAGGGGTTACCGAGCCCAGCGCCGATCCTCTGTGTAAATCCCAAGAAGAAAAAAGCAGCCCAGTCACAGCATAATTCCAGATATATCATAAATCCGCTGTGAGCCCAGATCCTTTCCCCAGTGATGGGCGGCGAGTGTGTGCAGCTCGCTCCAGCACTTGCGCTATGCAGACATATCTGCGTTGCCGCCTCCAGGCGCGCAGTGAATGCTCCAAAGTTCATTATTTGCAGGATGCCTGGTCTGTACCCAGCGGAGCGGAGCCTCTGGGAGGGATTACTGCACTGCCTGCTAGAGTCTTCACAGCCAGGCAGAGAGCTGCCCGGCTGTATTCAGTGTCAGAGAGGACACTGCAGCAGCAGCACTAGAAGATCCCGACTCCCGGCTATTTTAAATCTTGCGCTGCTGCAGTCACCTGCTGGGTCCGCGAACCAATCAGAGCTCGCTTGTGGATCGGCAGCCAATCAGGAGACCCCACTCCTGATTGGCTGCCGGAGCGCTAACGAGCTCTGATTGGTTCGCGGTCCCGGCAGGTGTCTGCTGCAGCGGAAGATTTAAAATAGCCGGGAGTCGGGATCTAGTCTAATGCTGCTGCTGCAGTGTCCTCCCTGACACTGAATACAGCCGGGCAGCTCTCTGCTCGGCTGGTGAATTCTTTCCGGTGGCTGCGGAAGGCAGCTAAAGTAAAAAAAAAAAGCGTCAGAAATGGGGCAGGAGGCAGGCGCCGGGAAGGGCAGGTGCCGGCACACGCTGCCCGCAATTAGTGTATGGGGAATCATGCAAGGATGATTTGCGGAGGGAGGGCGGGCCGGCGGCGCCATTCCACCAATCGCCGCCCGGAGCATGAGCTCCGGTGGCTCCGCCCTCCCTACGCCTCTGCTCACAATACAGTCCCAAGTAAGAGTGCAAGCCGAGCAAAGCACCGTGAGGCAGAGTTGCGCAGCCAGTCATTCGCATGGCTAGATAAACCCATCTGGCTATCGACCCTTCTGGCATTCACTATTTGCCAGATGGCCAATCCGGTTGTGTTGCAAATAAAAAATTGTTATGCAAATTATTTTATGGCCTGTTGTCTTGTAGTTAACCCACTTAGTGGTCACATCCAAAGTTGCCTTAGTTGTTAGCAGCCATGGAAGTCTGTTGTCAAACTGTATGCTAGTGAGGGTTTGTGTGTGAAAGCAGACACAATTTTTGTTTTAAGCCATAAACGATAAATCTGTGCCATTCAGAATCGGCCCTTTCTTGTTCATTGTTCATGTTGTTAGACTGTCATTATTCAGTTTCAGCGACCTCTTTCAATGTATCAGAGGTTCTTAAATGTGGTCCTCAAAGCAGTACGGGTCTTAAGTTTAACCATGCTTGGCCACAGGTGACATAATTAGTACCACAGACAGTTTGATTTAACCATCTGTGTAGAGCCATGGGTATTCACTAAAGCTGGGGTGACTTGGGGTCCGCCATTGAGAACCTCTGCAATATATCCTTTTATTGTTTTTCTAATACATACCTCCCAACATGACCATCCAAGAGGGACAAATTACTCTGCTCCTGGACTTTACTCATAATGTATGATTACCATCATCTGTGGTGAAAGAACTATCTTAGCAAGTAACCTGTTCAACACAGGTGATTGTAATCATACATTGAGAGGAAAGTCCAGGAGCAGAGCATTGTATCCATCCTGGAGAGGGTCATGTTGAAGTATACTAATATATAATAAGAGATAATGCCTAAGCTGAAGCAAATAAGTAGTAAATAAAACCATCAATAAAAAGTTGTAAATGATATTCCACTACTTTGCTGGTACTTTGAGCAATTGTAGCATAAATCCATTTAGCCTTGATAAGAGCAACTAGAAGGAAAATAGTAATGCGGAAATAGCACACAGAAGACCTATGAATCAAGCAAACTTGTGCATGTGTGCCCTGAAAAAACTAAAGCATATAGTTACACCCCCTTTGTTTAGTAAAGGGCCCCATACATCAGCAATTAATTGTGACAATTTTCAGATATGGAGATGATTGCCACAATTAATTTTAGATGTGTGGGCTTCCCCTTTTGGTAATCCCAATCACAATCGCCAATCGATTGCTTAATCAGGTTTTTAAACATGTTTAATAATCTGGTATTATCTATTTCCAGATATGAAGATGCAATCTTTAGATGGAAAAATCTGCCGATCACTGAAATAAATCTGTAATGTGTGGGCAAGTCAGATAGATTGTAAAATCCATTTATCTGGCCAAAAAATCCCTGTATCTGGAAATCCATAAATTGTGATTGCTGATGTATGGGGCCCATAAGTGAATCCAAATTAGTATCCATGTTTATAGTGAAACAGACTCAGAGGCAACAACAGTAATTGATCAAAAATATATTTAAACATTTAAGATATTTATGCAATGTTGTTATTGAATTAGACAAATCAGACAAGTCAGTGATTAAAAATGTAGAAACAGTACAATTTCCAAATTCTCAACAGCTAATGGAAGGTACTGATTCTTTAAATTTTAAATATATAATGATGATACTGAGAGACGCAAAGGGCAGATACAGTAGACTTTACTTACATTTAAATACAGAGATGCAAGTAAATAATATAGATCAATTTATAAATTACAAATTTCTTAAGTATAGATCAGCTTGATGTTAATGATGACAATGGCTGTTACATTTGTCAGCCATCAGCGATAACGGCAATGATGATTCATCTTGTGCTAAAATAGTTTTTTAAAAATTTCTGGCAATGAGACGTCAGAGTCAAGTAATGATGAAAGTGATGACATATTGATTGCTGGAATTATAGATCCCTATGGAGGGGTCAAATGGAGGCGCAATCACACAAGTTATCAAGACTATTAAAGCAGCTGCTAGCAGTGCTAGGTAGCCAGGTTTAGTTAGACCTGTACAAGAGAATATTAAAAGCTAATTTAGCAGCGCTATGTATATAATAAAACCGATCCTATCTTTTTATGATACTGGTTGCTGGGTATAAGGAGAATTAGATCAGCAGAAAAGAAAATTCAGTTGCAAGGAATACTCTTGAAAGAACTTATGCAATGTTAAAAAAAGGAGCAGAAACAAGAATGTGCTTTACAAAATAAGGCAAGTACTTCCAAATTGCATACTCAAAATTAACCTGCCTGTACAGTCAGCGAACAAACTTGATGAATGACCCACGGGTACGTGCATCATCGTATGTCGTTTGTAGCATACACACTTAACGATATTTTGACCAATATCGTTCAGAAGGGCCAAAATTAACGATATTGTTCAAAAAATGTGTGTGTGCACCGTAAGTCCTCTTGTATTGGTGCAATGAAACAATTTAAATTCATACTGTGACAAATGAGGTATCACATAATGCTCTATTTAATCCTTCTTACTATTTTCATTACAAGGAACCATAACACTCCCACCACAAACACCAACACTAGTATTTATCTTACTCCAAAAGTATCCTCTACTATCATAATGAAGGTACTTATCAGGCTTTGGTGTGAATACAAATTCAAATATTTAAGATGGACTTTTTAGATTCTCACAATAAATATATTTACAGATCAAATGTCTCCATTAAACATATTGGAGGGGAAGCATCACAATTCGGAAAATGTCCAGAGGTTGCAAAGAAAATATCAGCAATTGGGAAGAGTAGCCCCAAGCAACCAGCATTTCAGTTCAAAAGTCAATTAGGGAAGCAACACCAACGGTCACCAACTGACATTTCAAACTGCATCACTGAAGTTGGTGTGGTTCCCCTATTTGAATTTTTAACTGTTCCCTGTTCTGTAGCAGCCACTGATGGTGACCATACTGCAGTGAACTTGTCCACTATGTTGTTTTGGAGATTTATTATAAGCTACCTTTGATTACACACAAGAATCGGGTCCTGAAGTGCAGCAATCCTGAAATTTGGTAACACATGTAAGTTACTTTGTTTTCATCATTAGATAGTTGATTGAAGAATTCAGTGATTGGACCAACAACCAAAAGGGAGTGATATTAGGACATGTCCACCCGATGTGAAAGACCACCTTGTCTCCAACAGCTGGTAAAGGTAGCAGGTTACATTTGATGTAAACACTCTGGGACAAGGTACCATCTGGTATATAGTTCATAGGAGTTTTCCTTGATAGAACAGCATTAGAACATTTCAGAAAACTTTAGACTAGAAGTTTGCCACTAGAGCAGCAATAAGCAATAAGTGGAAGCCAAGCCTATAGAAACATAGAAACATAGAATTTGACGGCAGATAAGAACCATTTAGCCCATCTAGTCTTCCCCTCTGTTGACTCCTGCAACAGTTTGTCATTGCATGATCTACACTGCAGAAGGTCGTCACATCACATGTGTGGTCAGCAGACAGCACATACATTGCAGCATTGTGGAGGAACCAAATGATGTGAGGAGTCTGAAATAACAGACAATTCAACACATTTTTCACACTCCTTGTATCACTGACTGTTATTAGAAAAGTCATCAGCCTGATAGTCAGCAACATGGAGTCGCGACCCCATGCTGAGAAGGTTGGGACCCACTTTGGGTTCAGTCCCACAGTTTGAGAACCGCTGATCTACACTAATATGTATATTGTCAAGAAGGGCAGTAGCTAGGGAAACCTGGAGGCAATCCCATGCTGTTTTACAATTTGTACAAAGTCAAAATATTCATGAGGCCTAAACCAAAGCTATCAGAGAGGAGACCGTTATAAAGGATGCTAAAGGAGGTGGCGCACAGTTTGGGAGGGGCACTTTTAACCCCTTCAGTGGCAATCCCGATAATTTTCCGGGCTGTGCCTCAGTGCCCAGTCTGGCAAGCCCGGAAAATTCTTGGGATTGCCATTGTTTAGAGCCGGGCAGCGCTGCTGAGTTCAATCGCTGAAATCTACCTCTGCCGCGCCTCCTCCTCCCTCCCCTCTGGCTATCCTATACAAGTCTCCGGCGCCGGCTTATGACAAGCCAGCTGCCGGGGACAGGGATGGGGAACCGGGACGCAGTGACGGGCAGCGGCTGATTGACAATTCTGCCCGGACTCCGGGAGGCAGTGGTGTTTTTTTTTTTAGGGAGCACTCCCCATTAAAAACTCGCCCAGCGGGGAGCGCTCCCAAACCCCCCCCCCCCACCACCACCACTGAAGGGGTTAATGGGTGTACATGTGAAAGAGGCTGGTGGGAGGGGAGGTATCCCTTGACAACAAGGAGGTACCTTGGGGGCGAGGGGGCATCAGAAACTTTTCAAGGGGGGGTATCTATTGTTACTCCACTGACCCAACGGGATATATTTACTAGAGAGCGAGTTTTCAGAAGTGGAGATGTTGTCCATAGTAACCAATCAGATTCTAATTAGCATATATCTAGCACCTTCTAGGACATAATAGCTATATTGGTCACTGTGGGCACCATCTCCACTTATAAACTTGTGCACTTTAGTAAATATACCCCGTACTATCCACAATGAAGAATTCTACTCTATATTTATCAAAACATGTTGAGCCAAATATAATAGGGTGTGAGAATCAGAAAGTGAGAGATTTTGGAAGAGTTTTCCCATTTATTTAAAGCGGCAATCTATTACATGGCAACATCAGTCTGGCTTTGCAGTGTAAACAATTGCCGCTTTATAAAATGGGAAAACTCTCCCAAAATCTCTCACTTTCTGATTCTCACACCCTATTACATTCAGCCCCATGCATTATAACTTTGGGCTTGATTATTGGCTGTCTTCATTTTCATTTTCAAGAGAAATAGAGCATTTATCTCGACACAGGAACACATAATCACTTTTTTAAAATGGACATTCTGCAGCTAATTTCTAACATCGTCGTTCTGTTCATTAATTAGCATTTCACGATTGTTAGGGCAATTATTGTTCTGCCTCTATGCAATGAATCTCTGTTCATGATTAATCAGGAGTCATTATATTTTCCTTTTCCCGAAGCAGTCAATTACCACGGAATACTTCCCATTAATTACCAAATGTTTAAAACAGGCACAGGGTACCTGAGAAGCAATCTGCTTAAGGAACCTGTGACACTAAGCACTTTACGGAAAAAAAAAAAAAAAAAAAAAGGACCCTTTAAATTTTATTCCAAAACACAAGCAATTTAGCTTGCTATATTAATTTGCCTCAGAAGCAGAACTGTGAATTAGAAACATCTTTTAATCTCATGCTAGAAAAGGCAGCCATCTGGCTGCAGAGAATTTCTAGAGAATCTTCTTCTCTCACTCTGCAAATACAGGTCATTAAAGTAATGTGTTCATCCACATAAAACTCAAATGGAATATAAAAGGTAATATTTATATACAAACAATTTAGTCCCACAATTTAAACAGTCATTGATTTTATGAAACATTTACTTTAGACTATCAGATTTGCATATCTCTGTAAGGCTATTCCTGCAAGTAATGTAATATTTGGAAAGAAAGGAATATCATTAAATACTCACCTTTTCAAAATACCAAATGAACAATTATGGCTGCAGATGAATTTCACATATTAGATGCTGGCCAGTACCTTTTACCTAAATTATGTTATCGTGTTCTAGAAAATAAGTTTACAGTATATTATCTCTCTCTAGAAAATGATATGCTATATTTGCAGTAGGATATAATTAAAGTTTCTGTGAGTGTAATGGAAAAGTGGCGTAATGTGCACCAATCAACTTCACTAGGAACACACTGATATTCATTTCACCTGATACTGCTGAATATTTGGTTTGTCTTACAAAATGACTGCCTTTATTGCATGTGATAGGTATAATCAGCAAGTCAGTAAATGCATACCCCAACCCCAACCCCCCCCCCCCACACACACACACACAATTGTCCACATTTGAGAGTAACAGTCCAGGTTTGCATAGTTGCCAGGAGTGGGATGGGCAGGTACAGCTTACCCAGGCCAATGCTTGTCTGACAGGAATGGCATGGGCCTGGGATGTGGATCAGCGGTCCCACCTAGGCATGTACATTAGTAACAGTGCAAGACATGTTGACTGGCTAGACCCCACAATTGGACATGTTAGCATTTGAGCACCAGATCCTGACTGTCTTGGCGGCACTGCTGATTTGAGGGCTCTGTCCCACATCCCGATAGGCACCTGAATTACCCTGATAGGCTTGGCAGTTGACTAGGTATATCCTATGTTAGGGAGCCACCAAATTAGGTCACCTGGATAGGGTAGGTGGGCACACATTTTTGGCAAGGCCATCATTATGTATATACAGTAGATATATATATATATATATATATATATATTTATATATATATATATATATATATATATATATATATTTATTTATTAGGGATGGATACTCATTTACTGGTATTCAAATGCTTGGTAAGAGGTGCAAACAAAATGCCACATCAAAGTTCAACCCATTCCCACTTGTATCACTCTTTAATGATAGGAAATACAGTAGGAACTGTCTTTACTACATTTGTCCCTTTTGTATGCTTAAATAGTTGTTACATTTACACCACTGGATATCTATAAGCAATATCTGTGAGCCAGAGCCGAATTTCCCATTAGGCACGTGAGGCACCGGCCTAGGGGCGGCACATGTTTGGGGGCGGCACTTGGATGCCTGTGATAGTACTGTCAGCCCAAAATGTACCAATAACTGCAAAATATCCACTGTACTGTACTATATTCCATCTTAAATAGAGTGTAAATGGATAGGACATGCAGATACTGCCCCTATAAACTGTCCTACTTAGTAAATATTATTGTTGTGCCTAGGGGCGCCCTCATCCCTAAATCCGCCCCTGCTGTGAGCTAGCAATAGCCTTGTAGCGTAGGCGAATCTAGAATTATGGTAATCGGTGGTCCCAGATCCAGACGCAATAGCAGGGGGACCTTTGCGTGGCGTAGCCATGCGGCAAAAGGGGGGTGTGGCCTCATGGGAAGGAGGCATGGCATTACACTTTAGACCAGGCATGTCCAACGTTGGCCCTCCAGATGTTGTAAAACTACACATCCCAGCATGCTTTGCCACAGTTTTGCTATTAGAGAATGCTAAAACTATTGCAAAGCATGTCCCTTACACATGATGCTGCACACATAATACCCCTTACACATGATGCTGCACACATAATGCCCCTTATACATGATACTGCACACCGTAATGCCCCTTACACATTACGCCACACATTATGCGTAATGCCCCCACAGACCGCCACTTGTAGCGTCCCTTAAGCAATGCCCTCAAAAGTGCCACTTACTGTACATTTTTATATGAGCCTTCTCTGCTGCTGCTGCAGTGAGAGATGGAGAGCGGTGCAGCTACTTCTATGGGGAGAGGAGCAGAGCGCAGTGCAGAGCACACTCCCACTCCCCTCCTGGTGTCCCCTCTAGCTGAGTGGACATTTTAAATATTGTGCGTGCTGTTGTTGTGCGTGATGTAGGGGGAGCACGCCGGGCGCCGGCACCACATGATTAAAGGGGGGCGGGCTGAGGTGAAAGCGGGGAGAAGAATTGGAGCGGAAGCTGCAGGGGTGACAGTCATTGACAGCTGGGCAGAGAGCAGGGGGCTGCCTGGCTGTATTCAGAGCACTGCAGGTCATGGCTGTTTGAAATAATACCCCTTTCACAACAGAAAATGCAGGGATTTACCCGGGAATATGGTCCCAGGATCATGCAGGGACATTCCCAGGCTGACCCCTTATACACCAGCCTAGTGCATTTTCTGGTGTGAGGGGGAGAGACAACCACTCCCCTCTCTCTACCCCCCTTTAACCAACCAGCTATAGCTTCAGAACCAACTGACCCATTTACATGAGACCAGTATCATATTGAAGAACTTTTGAGTTGGCTTCGAATGAGTTTGGTCCCGTGAAACTGGGCTGTTTGGTTCCAGAGAAATATGCCCTTAAAGAACATAAACAGTCATGAAATTACATTTAAGAAATAAAAAAAATGGTTTAACCTCAATATCCCTGGAACCAATTAACCCATATTGATCCAGCCTGGTATCAGATTGAAGGCCCAGCGATATGGGTTCGACTGAGATCAACCTCGAGCTTCAGAGATGCCGAAGGGGGAACTGGCAGCCGTTGAACTGGGTGGGGGTCGGAATTAGCGGATCCCATGTTATCCTATAGGGAAAACGTTCCAGCTTTGCCTGGCAGTATCTCCGGTTCCCAGGGGCTGGGCTTGTTGGAAAGCCCCATCCCTCAGCTACAAAATGGGCTAATGGGTGGTCCGGTGCACCCCCGGACCACCCCCTAGATTCGCCTATGCCTTGTAGAAGCTATTGCCAGACCAGCATATTATTCTGAATTCTTAGACTTTTCCTTCAAGGGATAAAATACTTTTGTGACTTTAAGGGAAATGTAACATACTGTACCTTATGTGTTGGTAATCAGTACAGAGGCTGTATACAGGGTCATACATATGCATGAATTGTGGATTTTCTGTAAATTCCTTTTTTTTTCCAATGTGCATGTGATCAGTTTTGCAAATCATATATATGTTCATGCATATGTCCGACTTAGGACTGCATATGACTGAGGTGCTTAGCAAAGGACTATTACGGGCATACAGATGTGTACAGCAGGCATGTACCTGTAAATGCTGCCAGAAAAGAGTAATTATGTGGTGTGGGCATGTAGACTGAAATGGCCAGTGAATGGATGCAAGATACGGGCCTTTGGGTGCAGGGGGACCACACACACTGCACCCATTTAATTATACTCATCTTTCCATTGGTCCAGTGCTGACAGCGCAGCGTAAAAAATCACTGAAGAAAATGGGCACTGTGGCCATTTTCTGGTGATTCACTTATGTGCAATAAAGGTATCCTTGGGCACGCGGTACAAGCACCATGTTCCCAGAGACCTTTGCATGCGCAGTACACTCAATTAAACCTGTGAGTGTCAACACAGAGATGTGCAAAATATCCACTAAACAAGCCAGCGTTGCTCACATTAATTATATAAATTCAAATAAAAAATGTTGTATAAAAAAAAGCTTATATTTCCTGTATACATGAAAGGTAAACATTGCAGGTCATTATGATAAAGAAAATGTTTGCTTGGCAATTTTCACACCTACTGTATTTTGACAAATTCACTTGGCACTCAGAAAGTTATAGTACCTCTGCTTTAATTGAAACATGATTTCTGTAGTCAAGATTCAAAAGGCTGGGGCCCTTATTCAGATCTGATCGCAGTACAAATTTGTTCTCAAAATGGGCAAAACCATGTGCACTGCAGGTGAGGCAGATGTAACATGTGCAGAGAGAGTTAGATTTGTGTGAGTTATTTTGTTTCTGTGCAGGGTAAATACTGGCTGCATTATTTTTACACTGCAGTTTAGATTTCAGTTTCAACACATCCCACCCAAATCTAACTATCTCTGCACATGTTACATCTACCCCACCTGCAGTGCACATGGTTTTGCCCATTTTGTACTGCGATCAGATCTGAATAAGCGCCTAGTTATGGTCAAGATCCCCCTTTGTTGCCCCAAACAACTGAACTTCATTCCTTTTAGGTACAATACAGATTATTGATGCCTAACCTCAGCAAAAGCTGTTTGTGGATGCGTGTGTGTGTGTTCAGAATAAAATACATATACTGCAGGTATATGACCACTCTTTGTGATTTTTTTGGTTTTTGAATTGAATCCCAGATAGTCAGTTTAAAAAGTGGATAGATGAGTGAATGTAAGCCGAGGCTGACCTGTGAAAATAGGGGATTCATGGGAGTGAGTCAACTCCCAAATCTGGGGATTAGGATTTTTTCTATATCAACCCATTTCTTTATATCAGATTGGGTGTTCCAGGAGATAACATGACTCAGTTGGGTGGCATAGTAATAATTTCTGTTGGTTTAGATAAAATCAAACGGCTCAACCAAGGTTTTTTTGCTTACCCAAATAAATTTGCCAAATAATGTTTACAAGGATTGTAAAACATGTGCAGATACCCATACTGGGAGTGTTCGAATAAATATAAAATATAACAGTCTAGGGAGGGTATTAATTTCTATTGTATTGTCTGCCTTTTCATGATTTATACATTGTGGTACACGTCTATATATCTCTGTAATTTGTGTGATACAGATGGGAATGCTGTTTGCTGATGTAAATTTCTAGATAACGGATCTGTGTAGATCACCAGTGAAATTTATAAGCGGTTTCCAATCCAATCCTGATATTATGTGAGTTTTGCAGAGAAAGCGCCTCGGATTTTTGCTCATTAACCTTATAACCAGAGATAGCACCAAATTGGTTAATTTTTCGAAACAGGATGGGAGAAAAACAGTGGCTGATGCTGAATGTACACCTGTTATGAGTAACTTCAATTTAAAATAAAAAAAATCCTAGAAAAATTGAAACTAGCTAGTGCTGAATCACAGGTCCAAAAGCTTATTTTAAATCTAAATCAATAAGTAGAAATGTGCGTTAATGTTAACTGGAAAATCTCCAAAGCAAGAACTGAGTGAGAAATACCTCTCTCTTTTGTTCAAACACTTGATATTACAGCACTGTTTACAGAGACAAAATCCCTTGTCCAGTTCTCAATATAGATAAACCGTAAGTAAATATTTTTCCGCAATTTGTCAATCATAGAAATGGCACAGATGAGACGGGTGAAATTGCATCATAACCACCTTCAAGAACAAGCGACAAATACGCCTCTTCAGTAAGGAGAAATCACACTATGGGGCACAAATACATATTATTAGTTCGGGGAACTAGATAGGTTTATTAAAGCACAGCAGAGTGTGGAATTGACACACATAGAATTATAATAATTGACGTCTTATTGGCACTTAAAGTTCTGATCCAGATAGGAGCATCTGCTTGGCCGGGACCCAAAAGCCAGGTACTGTATGTCATGAGTTTAGGGAAATAAAACAAAGGTATAATTTATACATATGTGAATGTATTATTATACTAAAATAAGGATATACTGTATATGGTTATCTGTAAGTGGTCAATTCCAGTCATTTAAATCTAGCCATGCAATCTGCTTTATAATGAAATTATCCAGAGGAAATAATATGTATTCATGTAGAATGAATATAACATACAGCAAGATACTAATTAAAAAGGAAGACCTTGCTTTGTAGCATCCAATGAAAAGGCAGCTGAAATGTTCCACAGCTGTTACCACTGCAATCTGGGACTGGCTCCATATCACAAGCTGTACCATTTACATCTGCCCGGAACATTAATCATATAGAATATATAGTGCTCAGGCCATGCTTAGCTCTCTATATTATGGGCCAGATGTATTAAGCTTCAAAAAGTTATAATGTGGTAAACAACCAGCCAATCGTCTCCTACCTGTCATTTTTCAAACCCAGCCTGAAACATGGCCATTAGTAGCTGATTGGCTGGCTGTTTATTAGCGTAGTAACTATAGTGGGCGCCCAACTAACATATAAGTACCAAGATGGTACAGATTAATAACTGTCAATCGGGACAATTGGTTTGGTAGACTCTTTACAGGAAATTATTATGGGCAAAGAATTTTCTGCAACTACAGTACTTAGACAAGGGCTGGTGGCTTACAGTAGATAAATCTGGCTTTGCATTGTACTGTTTTGTTATCAAAGGTAAAGGAGCCTAGACTGGCATAGCATAAATCCTAAACTCTGTGATGATCTACACACTGCAGGCAGGGCATATGCTGGTAACATCCTGTGATCTGAAGCATAGCTTGTGGTGTAGGGCCAGCAGGTGTAGTTAGTATTGAGCACTGCAGGCAGGGCGCATGCTGGTAACATCCTGTGATCTGAAGCATAGCTTGTGGTGCAGGGCCAGCAGGTGTAGTCAGTATTGAGCACTGCAGGCAGGGTGCATGCCTGTAACATCCTGTGATCTGAAGCATAGTTTGTGGTGTAGTGCCAGCAGGCGGTATTGAGCTGTGCACACTGCAGGAAGGGTGGAAGCATTTTGTGTCCTTTGCCCTGAATCACAACAACTGGCGTGGGGCCAGCAGCTGTAGTTAGTGTTGAGCTGCCCAGACTTTCCATGTGACTCCACACACTACAGGTAGGGTGCAGGTCCGGTGTGTACCGTACAGTGTTGAGGCTGTAAAGACCCTCCAAGGTGCTTTATATACTGTAGGAACTAGGGTACATGGCCAGAGCATCCCTTGCCCTGAAGCACCTCTAATGGGGTGGGGAGAGCATCTGTAGTAAGTGTTGAGCTACCCAGACATTCCATGTGGCTCTACACACTGCTGGCAGGGTGCATGCCCATTGCATCCTTTGCCCTAAAACACTGCTCATGTGCACATGGTGCCACTCTAGGCACCCTCCTAGCCAGAGTCAGGGGCCAAGGGTCATTGACGGTGCTGCCCCCAGAATCATGCTATCCTGGGTAATGACACCAACGCCCCTCCCTACTGACAATGGCAGCAGTCACCCTGCAACAGGCCCATGATCAGAAGATTTTTAAGAAAGTAAAGAACATTTCAAAAAACATTTAAAAAAAAAAAAAAAAACAGATCACATTAAAATAATACAGGAATTATATGTATCTATGGAAATAAACAGTAAGTACAAATATACTGTAGGTTTAAATAAAGAGTGAAATGAAAAATAGTTCTACAGTATTTGATGTGACGTTCCTCTGTGCAGTGCAGATCAGCTACAGGCACTGTACCAATCTACTAGCGTCCATCAGGTTTTAACCAGTCTGACATGGAGTTGGTGGAAATCACTGGGAGGGAGAAACTGGACCACAATCTACATGTGATGTATCTGGTATGATCACAGCTGTCTCATACAATCAGGGGATGCTGAACATAAGGAAAGCCTGGAAGGATTTTGTTCCACTATCATCTAGACTTCTTCAAAAGCATTTCATGAACTTTTGTCTGTTATCTTGGCTGCATGAATTTATTAATCACTGCTCCAGATCTTTATTTCCAGAGCAATAAGTTACTTTCATAATTGATGAAGTCATGACAGATTACAAATACAGATAGAAGAAATGTAGAATACCTATTAAAGTTGCAAGCAATTGCCTTTTAAAAACAGATGTCAAGTGAGCCAGGTGAGATAAATGGTTCAATAAACACTTTAGAACTAATGCAGAGTTGGTCGTAGGCATGTATTTCATATGCACATTACGCTTAGACAGATTATGTGTGTGGGTGTGCATATCCAATTGCATGCTACACTTATGAAATCCAACACCTAATGAGGCCATAGTGGTGTAGTGAAGGGCAGGAATCTATAGTCCGAGTACAAAAAGGGGCGTGTCCATGCAAATAAGGAAGAGGTAGACCTGGACACAGGCATGTATACATCTGCACCTGTCAGCATGTCTTGCAGATGCTTGTCCAGTGGTGAACAATTGTCTTCACACCATGGCAGTTCTACATAATTATATTTAAATTCTAAATAAGGACATGTTTTTTTTACATGCTATTAAATTTAAATTGTTTTGTACCTTTATTTTATATTCGATTTATTTACATGGTAAATGTGACTTTTAGATTTATTAATAAAACTGTACACACTATAATTTACCTCCAAACATAATGCTTCGTTCAACTAGCCTGCAAAAATATACATGCTGCATATTGTTGTATACATGTAATTATATACAGTAGTAGTCTCACGTTCTCTTGTGTAATTTACGGAATAGTTCATTACAAATCTTAGGGAGAGTATGCAATCCTCCACCGCTAATACCGACAGCATTTAAGAGGCAACACTGCAAAATGAGGCAGACTTTAAAAGCTGTCGGGCCTGTTCTGACGATAATGGACGTGGATTGTCGCACGACAACCATGGGCATTTTGCCCTTAGATGCCCCTTTTTCGCCGATCGGCCAATTTGCTGTGGGGCAAACCACAAACAGGCCAGGATCACAACTTTCGGGACGGACAACAGGCATTATCCGGGATTGCATACTCCCCCTTAGTCCACTTGGAAATTCTGCTTAGGATTTAAGCTTATAATACACTAAATAGCAATTTAACCTACAGGACAGTGATGGAAGTGGGCCGGTATACACCGGTATCGTATACCAGCACTTTCTTCGAGCACTGCTTTTTTTTTGTACAGAAGTACAGAACCTGGCTCCCCTGCTCTTTGGCTCCTGGCTCTGTTATACAGTACTATGCCCCACTTCATAGTGAGCTGTAATGTAACTATAGAGGGTGCACCCTCCTTAAGTTTTTTATTAATTCTTTTTTTTAAACTGTGTACCCCTACC
The DNA here is from genome assembly GCF_055691185.1 of Crinia signifera. Lineage (NCBI taxonomy): Eukaryota > Metazoa > Chordata > Amphibia > Anura > Myobatrachidae > Crinia > Crinia signifera. Next base: position 249,481,547 of record NC_139221.1, on the reverse strand, counting down.
CGGTCAGCGGCTGTGTGCTTCTGCCCACCCGACCATTCCTGCTGCTGCCAACACACAGAGGAGCAGGAGACCAGCCCGCACAGGGGAGCAGGAGAACTTACCATGCCGGGGAGCAGGAGAATGGGCAGCCGCGCTGGGGAGCAGGTGAAGGGGCAGACGTGCCAGGGAGCAGGAGAATGGGCAGCCGCGCCGAGGAGCAGGAGAACGGGTGGCCGAGCTAGGGAGTAGGAAACAGGGCCGCTTCGGGTACCAGAAAATGGGAGTAGGAGATCGGAAATTGCAGGTGAGAAGACCAGGTCGTGCTGGAGAACAGGAGACTGGGTGGCGGTGGTGACCTGTGGATATGGAGTTCCAGTGGCAGCACTGAATGGGGGAGCAGGAGTCCCGGCGGTGGCAATGAAGGTGCACAAGATTTACTGTTGGCATAGTGTAGAGGACAGACTGAGGGGGGGGGGGGGTTGGGGTGCATATAGGGGGTTAATTAGATGCCTGTCTCTCTGTCTATCCTCTCTCTCCATCTTCTCCCTTTATCCCACATCTCTCTCCCCAACAGCCCCCTCTTTTTTTCTCACTCCCCATGCCTCTTTTTTTCTCCCTCCACCCCAATCTCTTTCTCTCACTCCTCCCCCCTTGTCCACCCTCCCTTCCTTCCCCCCTATTCCATCCCCCTTCCTCCCCCTCCAAGATTGGGCCTTGAGTCAGGGACCCACCAGCCGGAACATTTACCTCCCCTCAGCGCCGTGCTCACCATGCCTGCTTCCGCTGCAGCTGGGACCCACCAGCTCCGCCCACTACCAACTGTCTGCTGCTGCCGGAGCATGGAGGAGACGGGGATCTGGCTTCCTATAGTGGCAGCTATGTTGTAAGCCCAGGGCGCTGCTTGATCTCTCCCCTCTCCACTACCACAACTCATTTCATCTCCTCTCCCCCTCTCCTCCCCCTCCATTACTATCCCACCTCCTGCTCTCCCTTCTCTGCTCCTCCTCTACTCCGCTCCCCCTTCTCCTCTATTTTGCCCCTCCTCCTCTCCTCTGTTCCCCCTCATCCTCTCCTCCACTCCTCCTCTCCTTTCCCTCCTCCTCTCCATCCTCCTCCTCCTCATCTCCCCCACCTCCCCTGCTCCCCCTCACTCTCCTCTGCTACCCCTCCTCCTCTGCTCCCCTTTCCTCCTCGTCTCCCCTTCCTCCTTGTTTCCCCCTCTCCTCTGCTTCCCTCCTCTCCCCCGATACCTCTACTCCCTCTCCTCCGCTCCTCTGCACCGGCTCCTTCTTTCCCTCCCTCTCCTCTTTTCCTCTCCCTACTCTCTCTTCCCCCTATCACTCTCCTCCCCACCACTTTCCCCACGCTCCTCTACTGTCTCTCTCAGTCTCTACCTGGCATTGTCTTTCACCGTGATACACTCTCTCTCTCGTACTCCCTGTCTCTCCCCTTTCTCTCCCTGACAATGTTTCTCTTTCTCCCCCTTACTCTTCCCTGACACCCTCTCTATCATTCTCTCTCACTTCCTCTTTCTCTGACACTCTCTCTTACTCCGTTTCACCTCCTTTCTCTACCCAACTCCCTCAAACCCCGTTTCTCCCCCTTTCTCTCCCTGACACCCTGGGCAGTATTCAATGAGAAAAATTCTCTGTGTTTTATGGCGAGTTTGTGCTTTTCTCACGTTGGACGGAGACTTTTGCTCTCAAAAAGCGAGCAACACTATTCAATGTGCACTTCCCGATGTCTTTCTAAGTGATTTTCGCCATGTCTCTTCGTGTAGCAATTCTCCATCTTTTAAAGTGGAATGTGAACTTTTAAAATAAAAGTTTTTTTGTTTTCATTTTGGTGTCAAAAAATCAGGAATTTTATTCTGTGAAAGGGTATTCTATATTTATTCATGTGCTTATAGCATATTTAATTTAAAAAATATATATTCATTTTTTTTTACACAGAGCAGCCAGCAGGGGGCCGGGAGCTGATCGGGAGCAGTGAATACACGGTCCCCTACTGGCACCCCCCGGGGGGCAGCCTGTGCTGCCTGGCTCCCGGGGAGCCCACCTCCCCCCCACATACGTTCTGGGGCAGGCAGGGAGACTTCCATCTCCCTGCCTGCCGCCGTCCTCAGGTTCCCTGCAGCGTCACCTCATACGCTGGATTGGCTGAGACTCGCCGCGAGGGACGGCGAGTCTCAGTCACATTGAATAGTGTATAAAGTGCCGTGATGGAGAGACTCCAAACATGGAAAATATCTGCAAAAACACGGCGAGCGAAAAAAAAACCGCTCGCCATGCACAGAGAAAATTGTCATTGAATACTGCCCCCTGTCTCTTCCCCCTTTCTCTTCCCTGACACCTTCTCTCTATGATTCTTTTTCCCTGTCTCTCTCCCTTTCTCTAAATAGTACTTCTCTGTCCCTGCATCCCCCCCTGTCACTCTCCTATGTGGCATAATGGGAATTTTGGCTTATTGTGTATAGCATAATGGGAATTTTGGCTCATTCCATGTGAATGTAGGCTTATTCCGTGTGGCATGAAATGATTTGTGACTCATTCGGTCTGAATTTTGACTCGTTCCGTGTTGCATAATGTATAAGGGGCACTAGTACTAGATAGTATAAGGGGTTCTACTATTGGGTTGCGCAATGTGTATAAATGGTATATGGTGTGGTACACTACACTTAAAGTGGCCACACCCCTTTTCACCAAAAGCGCACGCCTTTGGTGCGCATAGAACCACAGCCTAAATTTTTCCATACCCTCACTTCAAAATTTCCACTTCGACCACTGCTATCTCTTGACATCTCAGAGTCGCAAAGTTCATCATGAAAGAGGTTGGAATTAGGGTGGCACTGTATGAAGCTAGATAGAAATAATAAATTGTCTAGGCTACTGCATATCACATATGCATTTTAACACATGTTAAAACATATAAAGTTTCATTTTAGAAGACAGGGAGTACTCAGCAGACCAATGCTTTGGTTCTTCAACCAATATTTCTGAAGAGCTGGTAAATAGTTACCTGGTAATTTTGTCTGTACAGGACATTGTAACGAGCTGCTCTCCTGATAAAACTCCATCCCATGTTTGCACTGAAGGTCGAGTTCTAACTGGAATCGTTCCTTCACCGGACTCTATCTTTGTACGTAGATGGCCTCGAAATTTCCTTACTATGTGCTTGCACCTGTTTACTATGAAAAAAAAATCTTTGTTATTTATTTATTCACTAAACACAGATGTATTTGAAGCCTGTGGTTAACTAATAATGTCCTTATGCTTACTATAACATAAGCCACTGATAGATCAGTAGAAAGAACTTCAGTACGTCAGGGGAGAAGACTTTGTCTTCTTGTACAATGGGACCCTTAAAAAAATTTTATGGGACTAAACAATGTCCCCATTTGGCCCTGTGTTATCATTAACTAAAATTATTCCATATTCTAGGGATATCGATTTTATCTTCGGATGAAAATAATAATTCTATCCCTGAAGTGTGAACGTTAGATTTTAGTAGTCAGGTAGAAATAACTGTGGCATTACTGGGCACACTGCTTTATTTTTAAGATGTCCCATTCATATACAGTAGATGCATAATCATATTGTGAAAATCCACATGACCACTGTGTTTTTTGCCAGCAAAAAAGACTTGGCCCTATAAATCAATACTCTTAGCATTACTATCTCTGGTGGTAACTCCTCAAGTGATAAGATTCGCAGGGTGTCCATTGGAAATACTGTAGTTTCCATGGGAAAACCTATCTATGTAATAAAAGTGACTGCTGATAAAAAGTGATGATACTGGAATGTTATGAAAGTTTATATGAATGTTCAATAAATCCATATGTGTTAGTGATGAACAGGATAGAGGGAATGTGCGGTGAAAGAACGATGGTGGAGGAAGAAAGAAAGGTTGGGAGAATGAGTTGGCATTGTGAAGAGAGAGAGAGAGAGAGAGAGAGAGAGAGAGAGAGAGAGAGAGGGGGGTTGGTAGAAAGTACCAAGCGGAGAGAAAGTGGGGTGGATGGGGAAGACAGAGAGTAAAAATACATGTACTTATTAAAATGAAAGCCAGACAATGTCAGGCATTATGGCTAATTTAATTAATTATAATCTCAGGATGGTGATGATAGTGGAAAGTGAATTAAAAATAAGTTGTTTTTTTTTTAAGTATAATATAGACTCATTGGAAATGTACTAAAATGGGAGTTCTATTTCACATGGGATGTTGCTATGGGCAACTAATTCTTATTTATTTAGCACTCTAGAAGATAAGAGACATAATTTAATTGGTTGCCCATAGCCAGATCTCATGTGAAATAGAACTCCCATCTTAGTAAATTTCCCCCATTATTTTTAAATACAGTATGTTTAATTTAATTTTTAACAATTTGTTTCCACTAAAATCCACTGTGTATACATGAAGCAGTTAGCTGAGTAACGCGTAGACATACAGTAGCCCTGAACTTACCAGTATATCAGTGTAAAGACTGAGCTATATTGCTCAGTATATTGTATTGATAAATTACTAGGCTATTTGATTTTAAGCACCAACTCATTAGTTAATATAACAGCTCCTGGTAGGAAACCAACACGGTCATTGATCTAAGGCTAGTAGTTCCGGCAAAACACATACAAAAATATTTTTGCCACATTATAAATACTCTGAAAAGTTTCTTGTAATACACAATACACTCAATTTGGTATTTTATTTATAAGTAGTGTTAAAGATAATAAGAGAATAGAAAATAAATGCTATGGCTACAGCATTGTAAAAAGAAACAAGATTTACGACACGTCCTTAAGATCAAATAAATTGAAGAAAATAAGGCAAGCGCTAAGAATGCCGCCTTGTATTGTGCTGTCCATTATTCTGTTAGTTTTAGGGACAGAAACTGTTTCCCTCCCCTAGGTCCTTTGTTCTGTGGGCTGTGAATGTTCAGCTAAATAATACCTCATTTTGTAAGTAAGAAGTGAGTCATGGAAAATGTGTGAGCTACGTTGTACTGTTGTTATTGTAATTACCACATCAATTCCATCTCTAAATACAATTTACTCTGTTTCATTTTATGTGTTTAAGCTACAAATCAGCATGCAACTATATTATTATAATACATTCTAATTAACACTTAAGCCACATACGTTAAATAATGAAGTTAACATCGCTATGACCAAAAAGAGAACATTTTCAGTTTCACAATGTCTCCGAAGAATACTTCATTTAATTCTTACAATTTATCATTTTATTCAAGGCTTTATCTCAAACAGTGCAAATTATGAACCTCTATTCCCACAAAAAAGAACAATAACCTTAATTTTAAAGAGATAATGAGCAAGATAAAGACTATTCACATACAGTATTATCGCTTTAAAGTTTGGCTATTATAAATCTAAAAAGCATGAGTTGCATAAAAGGGACTCAAATAATTAGAATTAAACAATCAAAAGGAAACAAAATAATTCTGAGTAATTTCGGATGAAATACATTTTTTTATATAAATTTATGGGCATCCATGTTCCTATTAGGAATTACAACCAACCATTGGCTCTAGAGGTGTGACTGCAGCACAGTCTAAAATTCAAATATGGGACTGACACCAACTGCCAAATCAAACACTGCCAAACATCACCGGGACTGACACCAACTGCCAATCCAAACACTGCCAAACATCACCGGGACTTACTGGTCAATGATGTGGTTCCCCTATTTGATTGTGGACTGCACTTTAATTTGTACCAATTCTCAAAAGAAACGTGGTATATTTTGGCTATAGCATATTGAGGACATGTTTTGAATGATGACATTTACATAATGTTGACATGTGAAATGTTGACATGGGATTTCCCATTTATCATAATCATAACCTTAACCATAATTCAATCATGACACTAACTGCAACCAACCACTAATTTGATCCTTCATTTGAATGTCGATATTCATAATGTTGACATTCTGTCAATGTCATCATTCTGACTGTTGATACTTAGACCATGCGGTTGATATTCTAAATGTAACATGAATGTTGACTGTTGTATGGGATAGGGCAAGGCAGGTCCATAGTGTAGCGCTTGTCTTTGATGTTTTTCTGTGTCCCGTGGAGCTCCGTGCGGCTTTAGCAAAAAAACGGAAGTTCGGGGCAGCGTGTTTCCGGATCACGCTCCCGGCAACCAACGCGTTTCGAGTGTACCACTCCCTATCCCATACAACAGAGAAAGGTATTGTAGGGACATTGTAGATTGCTTCCATTCCCCGGAGCTACCTTTTCACTAATAACGCTACCACCAAGTACTCAAAAAAGGGCTGTAAACATACTTTACTAACCCCCCTTTTTTTCAACAGGCAAGCACATTGTTTTTATCATAATTCACTTATTATTTTAATCACATTACTGTAATCACTATAATTTTTCACAAGCGCCTTAAATAATTATCTTTTACCCAAACCATATCATTAAGGCTGCTCAAAACCTTAGCGCAGTTAACTAACCCCCTTGTCTATGAATGTTGACTGGCTGCATACCCTCTCCATAAATAGTTCATACTGTAAATTAAAATAAGAAATTCAGGTTTATATACAATAAATTGAATCTTACAGTCAGATGTGATCTCGTAGGGAGAGTTAATCCGGGCATCTCCACACGGCGATGTGCTGACATATACATGGAATAGAATGTTATCTTTTAACCGGAAACCACCTTCTTTTAACCGGATGAAAATAGACGTCTCCCAGTCACTTCTCTCCTTGCTGTAATGAGATGTGATAGATACATTTATGCTACTGAAACAGGATCATGTCCACTATACTTAAAGTAGCTTCTTAGTTGGCAGCAGAGATGTAGCTAGGAACGGCAGCAGGGGAACCAGCACTACAGTGATGATACAAGTTGGAAAGGGGAATTAGATCTGTGTGTTGTGGATAGCAATGGATGGGATTGCATAATAGAGGTAATTGGTTCCATTGTATTTGTATCACGCTAATAAAAAAGAAACTTAAGGTGCATGATGCCAAAAATGGGATCCAAGTAATATAATTATTTATGGATAATACATACTACATGTTGACTAGTTTCACACATTCAGGTTTTATTTTGTAGATAGATTTTATTTTAGCTTAATGAAAATTTTCTTTTAAATGATCATTATCCACAACATTATGATTAAGTAGAATTATCTGAGATATGTACTAGATATCTTTATTTGAGGATTGCCATACCAGCCATTCGAAATAGGAACACATACAATACACATAGGGGGATAGTCAATCTCCCGCCGCCATTCCCGATTAGGTGCCCTATTCAATGCTGTCTTCCCCGACAGCATTCAACAGGGATCTCGGCAGAACGTGCCCGACTTCACAAGCATTCGGGCACGTTCTCCCGAGAATGGCCGGGAATTGACGAGCTCCCGGCCGCAGCTCAGCAAATTACGCTCGCTTCTCGTGGCCACCCGCCCTTCTCAGCGCTCGGCAGGCGGGACATTGAATCCCGCCTGTAAAATCCCTGTTAAGCCAGCCGAGAACGGGACAGGGTCACGACTGTCTGACCAGCCCAACAGTTGTGACCCTACATTGAATACCCCCCATAAGCTGTTGCTCAATGGGTAAAATGTGTGTATTACCCATCATCACACTGCTTCATCTGTCACTATTTCATACTTATTTACCATCCATGGTGTTTTTTTGTTTGTTTGTTTTTTCAGAAGACTATTTATTAAAGGTTTTACAGTTTAAGGTTTAAAAAAAAAGCCTCTGTGGTGTTTTCAAACAGTTTGTTAATTTGAAATTGTTCACTATACCATGCCACAATTGTGTGAAAGGTTGTTACACATACAAAGCAACAGATTTGGACCAATTAACGGCCTGCAATTTTAATAGTTTAAAGACAGTAAGTAGAATATTTCCTTTAGCTAAATTACCCTTTTCTCATATAATACAGCACAGTTGTTTCCGCACTGAAAGAGAGAGTAGCATGACCCCCCCCCCCCCTTTAGCCAACAAAATTCAACGCTATAGGATTTATGTCACTATATAATAACCGGTTTCTAATATTTACTTCATATTTAAAAATAAAAAGTGTGTTATGTTTGTTCTTGTTCCATCCCCCTCCCCTCTTTGCTACCTGTTTCCTCCTTGTTTTCATTTGTGTAAACAATGAAAATGGCAGTTATTACAGAAACAATCTGGGTACTTGTGTACTTTCACAGCACCAGCATGGCACTGTGAAAGTACACAAGTACCACAATTTGTTAAATAAACATGTAAATAAACCATTGCTTTATGGTAATAGCAGTTTCTAGACAGCTTTTTTGCAGCGATGTCACTAGGGTTTGCATAAACAAGTGCAGCAAATTGGCAAGCATTTGCATGAAAATAGAGTGTGGCCTCATAGGGAAGAAGGTAAGGGGTCGCAGCATACAACCATTTTCATTACTCTTGGGCTGTGCCAAGCACTCTGGGAGATGCGGGGAAACCCCCAGAGACTCTTCCTGCACTGCTGACTACTCTCACGTCTGTGTTACCCCTTCGGATTGTCCGCACATCCCTTATGATGACACCAGGCATAAGGAGACTGAATGATTTCTAATGAGCATGAAGGAGAATGGATGCTGAGGTTTTTTTTGATGTGTTGACGCTTTAATGTACTGATGCAATTTCCCCTTTAAGTTTTCCTATTTCTTTTGCTGGGTATGTTAGCCTCCAAAAATGAACTGGGAGATGAGCTTTATAGTTATCAGGGGATGAAAGACAGAAAAACAATGTCCTTGTTCCAGTTTGCTGTACATGAAGGAAATAAGCTTCTAATATCTACAGAGGGTATATATACTCCATCAACGATTAGAGCTCTCATGTGTGTCAGTTCTTTGGCAAGATAAGCCCAGATTTTCCAGCTGAATTTATTAGTTCCTGTTTATGGACTAATTTAATTTTTATTGACCATAAAATTACAAGTTAATTATGATAAATATTTTTGAGCCTGGAGAACCTCTCTACTAAAATGAATATATGTTAATGATGTATTGGGCAGTGCTTTACCTAGTGCCAGCCTTTATTGTATATCAGTATTCTCCTTATGAACATAAGTAGCTAAAAGGGAAAAAGGGAAAATGAAGAGCGCATAGCCACTGAAAGTAAAACCAACCCCAAGAAGTTTTTCGAGTACATAGATAGTAAGCGAATAATTAAAGAGAACATACAGATGAAGCCAGCTTCATCTTTGCAGGGGCTGGTAATACTTTTGCCAGCCCCCACCAGAGAGACGCTCGCGTGCCCTGTGGCAACGGAGCTTGCCTCGTGTCCCCGCCGTCTCCCCCACCGCCAGTCTTCCTTGCACCCCCCCAACCCTGCCCGTCTCTCTGAAGTGGAGACGGGCAGGATGCCGCTGCCCCACCATCGAAGACTGGGACGTGCGTGCGCGTGAGATGAACACGTGTCCCAGTTTTAATGGAGTCCCTCTCTGCCAGCGCTTGCCAGAGCGGAGGTGCTGGCGAGTGCCGGCAATGAGTGAGAGGGGCTGCATCTGTAGGCATATTAACCGATATCAATGGTAAAAGGTTTACGGAGGATAAGGGAAAAGCAGAACTGCTTAATGGGTTCTTCTCATCAGTGTTTACTAGGGGAGAGCAGACTGTGGAACGCACATGTACCACAAATGGGACGAAAAAGCGGGACCTCAATATTGATTTCAAGATTGAGGAGATAATAATGAGACTCAGCAAAATAAAAACAAACAAATCACCAGGGCCAGATGGGATTCATCCTAGGGTACAAATGGAACTAAGGGTGGAACTAACGACCCCTCTATATTACATTTTTGATAACTCACTATCATCAGGTAAGGTACCAAAAGACTGGAGAATAGCAGATGTAGTGCCATTATTCAAAAAAGGGACGACCTGTCAAATTACAGACCTGTGAGCTTAACATCAATAGTGGGTAAAATATTTGAAGGATTTTTAAGGGATGGTATCCAGGATTATTTAGACCTTCATAGTTTACTCAGTACTAACCAACATGGATTTGTGAAAAATCGTTCATGCCAGACAAATTTACTAGACTTCTATGAGTAGGTTAGCAAAAACCTTGATAATGGAAATGCTGTAGATGTGATCTTCCTAGATTTTGCTAAAGCTTTTGAAACAGTACCACACATGAGGTTGATAAATAAAATGGAGGACCTGGGATTAGGGGCAAATATTTGTAGATGGGTAGGGAGCTGGCTGTGTAACAGAGAACAAAGAGTGGTTGTGAACAGTGGGGTGCCACAGGGTTTGGTTCTAGGGACCATTTTATTTAACATTTTTATTAACGATATTGGGATGGTTTTACTCAGCAATGTATCCATCTTTGCAGATGAGACAAAATTGAGCAGAGTTATTAAATCAACGGTGGATGTCGCCTTCAAAATGATCTTAACACTCTAGATTAGTGGGCAAAAAAGTGGAAGATGAGGTTCAGTGTGGATAAATGCAAGGTTATGCACCTTGGGGGACATAACCAGTGTGCTAGTTATAACCTAAGCAGGGAGACATTGGGTAATTCAGTACTGGAAAAGGATCTAGGAGTCCAAATAGATAACAAACTGGGGTGTAGTGCTCAATGTCACGTAGCAACAAAAAAGGCCAATAGAATTCTAGCATGTATTAAAAGGGGCATGGGAACTAGAAACTCAAAAGTAATTATGCCACTGTACAAAGCAATGGTTAGACCACACCTTGAACATGGAGTACAATGCTGGGCCCCACACTATAAAAAGGACATCATAGAAAATCCAAAGAAGAGCAACATAACTAATTAGGGGAATAAAGAATTTAAGCTACAAGGAGAGATTGAGAAATGTGGGTCTATTTACACTTAAGAAGAGACGTTTAAGGGGGGATATGCTCAACATGTACAAATATATCAGGGGCCAATATAAGGACCTTTCAAGTACCCTTTTTACTGCTAGAAAGGAATCTAGTACTCGAGACCACGAGTTTAGATTGGTAGAAAAAAGATTTTGTTCCCTTAGAAGAAAAAACCTCTTTACGATCAGAGCAGTCAAACTTTGGAACAATCTTCCTGGGTGTGGTGTCGGCAGAGACAATAAATACGTTCAAACTAAGGTTGGATAAACATTTATTGGTTACAAACATCCAGGGGTACTAATAGAATCAATCATAAGGGAAATTATCCCCAGAAAGTAAAAAGCTGCATCCTCCTAATAAATCTGCCAACACGTTTTAAATCTTTCAACATATTCTTTATTTCCATCACGATATATGTTTATGTTTGTCAAGATCTTTTAACCTCTTAATTTCGCAAATTGGTGGGTACCTCCTTATCAGAAACGGTTAAATAAAGATAGCTGGAGTTCCCACATTTTCTAAGTAAATTGTTCATGTAGCATTTCAATATCCAAATCTCCCAGATAGGAGTGCATCCACCTACAACTGTCTTTTTCTCTTTTCACCTTTTTGAGTACTAATAGTAACCATAATCGTCTTTAATAATTTCACAACATACTATACAAGGGATAAGCTATCAAAATCTAGGTTGATCTAAATGGACGCAAGTCTTTATTCAGCCTTACCTACTATGTAACTATGTATAAGGATCTACTCTAGTGATCCTGGACAGCGCAATAATACCTATCGGTCATGCTATTTTTCTTTGGTGTGAGAAGTCCACTTGGCCACACAACAGGCAGTTTAACCCCTTCAGTGGTGTTTTTTTAAAGGAACGCTCCCCACCGGGCGAGTTTTTCTCTGGAAAGCACTCCCTAAAAAAACCTCACCACTTTAACTCCTGGGTTTGGGCAGTGCCGCTGACATCAGCTGCTGCCTGCCCCCCCCCCCCCCCCCTGGCAACCTGGATGTGTGTGGCGTGACGCTACAAGATCATGCCGCAGACATCTGGGGGAAGGAGGCAGGGCTGGGCAGCAGGAGCTGGGCAGCTGCTGAAGCCGAGTGCAGCGCTGATCTGGGCGCCCAGTTCACTGGTGCTGCCCAGCAGGAGGGAGTGCAAGCAATGGCACTCCAGAAAATTTTACGGGTTTGCCAGTCTGCACACTGTAGCATAACCCGGAAAAATTCTCGGGAGTGTCACTGAAGGGGTTAAAAAACAACCATTAAATAATTAATAATGTGAAATTAATTATAAAAAATTAGCATTCTGAGGAGTCAACCATAACTTAGAATGTCCATTATGATTAATGTATCTGGACTATAATAAATATTCAAATATCTATATATATATATCTATATATATATATATATAGATATATATATATTTTATGTATGATATGTTATACAAACTATCAGGCACTACAGAGTTTTATGGCATCTTAATATAAAATAAATGTGTCATATGCATTGGTTACTGCTTATTTCTAGTCAATGATTTCCCTGTGTGTAATAACTTTACTTCATCAGAAACACAAGGACATTCTAAATACAGAGCAAAAGTAAATAGCCTCAATCGGTCACCACGGGAGATGGCAAATCTAGTTTCCTATCAAGCAGTTTAGATCCAATTGGTTAAGTTCTAAGTTTTTCATGAATTATGTAAATACATTTCTAAAAGTGTCCCTCGACTTGTACTAATCTAATTCTTGATGAAAGAAAATTTGCTTTCATGGACCAGACATTGAAGGATAAAAGTTAGCAATAAATTGCTTTGCCTCTTTCCTCATATATTGGTCACTCTGTATCACAGACTAAATAAATGGCTTGAAAGAAGTGTGGATCAGACATCTAGAGGGCAGATTTGTCACACAGCAGATGGTATAATGTCTCTCGTCGTCAGTAGATTTCAGTTTACCTTAGATGTAGCTCTAGCTGAGTGTAAAGGAAGTGGATGAAAGCTCTTCTCACTACGACCTCTGCATGGCAGTCATTGACCACCAGTCCTTGGTCATTAAGATGCTCTCCGTTGATACATTTGGTGCCAGATGACAGAGCAATGACCTGTGCTTGCCTTAGGTCTAAACCTGTAACATAGAAGTATGTAACACTGTAAGAGAAAAGGCTCTTTATAAGTATGTACATATCCAAAATCCTTAAAAACCTTATTCCAATTTTTTTTCAATGAAACTTTTACAAGGTGCTTATAAAATATGCATGTACACTTACACACAGAACATTTGCTAGTAAACCATTATTTATTAAAGAGGGTCAGTGTAAGTAATATCAATAGTACAGAGTGGTAGTAAACAAGAGAATGATCATCGTACAGTAAACAGACGCTGAAATGCTATTGTCTGGGTGTTGGAGAGGAGTGTGAGTACCAGTGGTGGCTCCAGAGGTGGGGTCCAAAATTCAAATAGGGGAGCCCCACCAACAGCCAGTATGTCAGTTTGGAATGGCAGTTGGTGTTTCTTCCCTATTTGAATTTTGAACTGTGCTGCAGCTCTGGAACCCCGCCTTGTCAGTACTAAGAAATGTTTCCTTATACACTGTGGCTTCAGTCGCACCAAACAGCCCCTGTCGGCGTGACAAGACACAAGCAATCCAGCTGAGCAAAGTATCTAGTGTTCTCAAAATGGCCGTCTTGTTCACACAACAACTGGAAGGGATAATTGTTTAGGGAAAATTTGGTTCCGATTATAAGGTATACAGTATCTACATAGATAGTCAATAAGTCAACATCAAAAGATTGACATTGTCAAAAGGTCAATGTTGTCAAAAGATTGACAAGTCATTGATAGTTTTTCTGATTTTTTTGGTGTCAATGTCAACACCTGAGCATGTGGACCCATAATTAGTGTAGTGAATACCCTTGGTTGGCTCATAAGCTTTGGGTCAGGTGCCTCACTGCATTCAGCACCCTCTGTCTTTCCCAATTGGAGTCCACATGGATGTTAAAATAGGAAAAATTCCAAAAAACGGATAAAACATTTAGGAAAAACTCATGTCAACCTTTTCATGTGTCGACCATTGTCATGTTGACCTTGCAAATGGCATCGTTTTTCTCAACATCGACTTTATGCATGTTGACCATGTAACCTTTTGGCCTAGACCTGTTGACGGTCTCTCTATACACCGTAGACCTATCATCCGCATACCGGACATTTTGTGCAAAACTAATTCACAGAAGGGGTAGTGGAGTAGTGGAATTGTCTCCCATCAGAGGTAGTAGAAGCTAGTAGAGTAATACAACAATTTAAACATGCTTGGGATAGCTAATGAATATGTGAAGAGTGTATGGATACCCCGGGTACTTTCCGATACCCCGGATGGTTATTTATGAATGTTGACCTGATAATTTAGCAGTCGTCTGTTTTTCTACAAAGTGCTATCACCAGTTTTCCCCTGCACCCCCATAGAGGTATACAAGAAAAAGCCTGCAGCCAACAAATGTTGTTACACTGTTAAGCAGAACACAGCCAAGAACAGCTAATACGGGAGCCCTGTCTAGTGCTATTAAGGAAAAAACCTAACCTTTCACTGTGGTAACCCCTGAAGCAGGCGCAGCAGTGGAACAATTACTGCAGCAGGAAATCGACAAAACAGCAATGCTAGACCCCTGTCGGCAGGACCCAGTCATGGTGGTAAGAAGACAATATTGCCACCAGCTATAGACGGGCGTATCCAGACACAATGCAATAGCTTTAAAATCTGTGCTTACATCTAATAGTTGTTAGATAAAATGCCCCTGACAGAATTTTCTTGTTCAATCAATAACTACATCCTTGGAGCGCACATACTATATGAGGCAATAAACATCTCCCACTGAGGGGGAAAACGACCAGGTTGTTTATGGGCTGCTAAAGTCTCTGCTGATGGTTACAGAGTCCTTATAAATGTACCTATCACTGGAAGCACTAAATAAAATCTAGAAATCAGTTTCAGTTCTTTTCCACTTTAGTTGGCACAGAAATCTCAGATAAATCATTTCCTTCCCAACCCTTGGTTCAAGGCTATAAAAGACAGTGGAATCAGTACTGCACTTCTAAAAGAAGAATATATATACTGTATTAGTTTTTTCCCCCCCAAAAAATGGACTCATACATATCTATATAAACACACATACACACAATGGTCAGACAGAAATGTTTCCAGCGTGAAGACATATTTTGCATGTTTCCTTGTTCCATGTCTTTAGGTTGCATCTTCTGAGTGAGCTGCATCCCAAAAAGCCACATTATGTAGGTGTAATGCTCCTCTAGCCCTATAGAAGTCTTCTTAGGATAATACTCTCAATAACACAGTTTGTTGTGTTGCATAATTAAAGTTACCCTGAAGCCTAACCCATAAAGACAATAA
Source organism: Crinia signifera (assembly GCF_055691185.1). NCBI lineage: Eukaryota > Metazoa > Chordata > Amphibia > Anura > Myobatrachidae > Crinia > Crinia signifera. The sequence goes on along the minus strand of NC_139221.1, from coordinate 249,466,335 downwards.
AAGAACATTTTGCATAATGATACCTTTGAGACTTGTTGAGGGTAATGTCGTTTTGTTGGCTAAAATATTCACAGGAACAATCCTGATACTGTACTACCTCGTTTGTGAAAACAAGAATCTCATCACAATGTTTTATTTTTGTTATTATCTGAGTGATGGTTACATTTTATATATGGTTAACTAGTGAAAATAATGATCAAAAACACCAGGCGGAGATGCTGGCGCTTGACTTGTCTGTGATCAAACTTTCAATGTGATCTAGTAGATGCGTTTTCTCACGATGTGGATATATGTGAAAAAAGGAGGGGAAAAAGGGGAAACAATATACATATAAATAAAGAAATATAGGGGATTTTCCTGGAACTTGTACCGAGCTCACAGTATGTGAACGTGAATAGGTGTATAAAGTTTTCTTTAAAGGTTCACCCTTATGCGCCCTCAGAAATAGTGATATACCAAAGAATACAGGATGTCCAATGCTTTCAGATGCGTACCGTTCTCACTTGGGTAACGGACGCAATCATTTTTGTACTTCACTGTGATTGTGGCTGTTTTTGGCCAATGTGGCCACTTCTCAGTGTATGCGTTTGTTATCTTTTATTAAATTTAGATTTTTACTGAGGCCAGTACTTTTTTCCTCCTATATTTATATCCCTGGGAGACCATTTAAAGAGGCTGTGGGGAGGATAAAAGGTCTCACAAGAAACCACTATGTGTATGGAGCTATATTTCTATTCAGTAAGTATGGTACACGGTTTTCTGGATTATTGAGAATTGAAGTCTGCTTGTGACATTTTATGCACCCCTTGATTGATAAAGAAACTGCTATATACTTATTGCGTCCATTACCCAAGTGAGTACGGTACGCATCTGAAAGCATTGGACATCCTGTATTCTTTGGAGAATACCGTCTTTATTGTTGTCTGTATTTTGATTGCTGATTATTAACCTTAAGGTAAGTTTATAGTAGTGTTTATCTCCACTATTCTTCACAATGCTTTCATTAAATATGGCCCCTGGTACTGCTCATAATAGATATCCACAACCTCTCCCAGACTGAACTACATGGGGAAATTTACTAAAAGATCGACTTTGGTCAATTTGCCATTTTTTGTGTGAAAAAGCTGTGTATTTGCAAATTGTGAATTTACAGTACTAAGAATTTATTTGCTTTGAAGTTGCGTGCCAAGGGGGCAGATACATATGGGCAGTGAGGGTTTAGGGAATTGATAATACAGCTATGGAGGAAGGAGGGCACATACATATGGGCAGTGAGGGCTCAGGGAGCTGATGATAATACTGCTATGGAGGAAGGAGGGCAGATACATATGGGCAGTGAGGGCTCAGGGAGCTGATGATACAGCTATGGAGGAAGGAGGGCAGATACATATGGGCAGTGAGGGCTCAGGGAGAAGATGATATAGTTGTGGAGGAGGGGGCAGATACATATGGGCAGTGAGGGCTCAGGGAGCTGATAATACAGCTATGGAGGAGGGGGGAGCAGATACATATGGGCTGTGAGGGCTCAGAGAGCTGATGATGATACTGCTATGGAGGAGGGGGCAGATACATATGGGCAGTGATGGCTTAGGGAGATGATGATACTGCTATGGAGGATGGGGGCAGATACATATGGGCAGTGGGTGCTCAGGGAGCTGATGATAATACTGCTATGGAGGAGGGGGGGATACATATGTGGAGTGAAGGCAGAGAAATGGCAGAGATCCATCCAACTCAGAGTTGCGCACGGATGCGTGTAGTGAATATGTAGTGAGTATGTTCCCTACAGCACAGTTTGCTAAAACTGTCAAAATGCACCCACATATGGGATCTTTATTTAGAGAATTTGCAGTTCATCCAATTATAGAATGACTACACGTGCGCACGTCCCCTCACATACGCAAATTGCAAATAAATAACCTTACAGATAGTAGTCACAGTTTGACTGACAGGATTCCAGTGTATAGGGGCAAAAACAAGGTGTTTTCTGGGTGCATTTTTTAGAACGCAGGAGTGCCAGGCGTTTTCTGGGTGGTTCTCTGGCATCAGTGATGACCAACAGTCTGTTTCTTTAGCACATGTGTCCTCAAACTGCAGCCCTCCAGATGTTGTGAAACTACAAATCCCAGCATGCCTTGCCACAGTTTTAACACTCCCTTATAGCAAAACTGTGGCAAGGCATGCTGGGATATGTAGTTTCACAACAACTGGAGGGCCGCAGTTTGAGGACCCATGCTTTAGCAGATTAGTGGAAGCCTTAGACTTGCCCAAATGGAAAATACTCTTTGATGTTCCGGGTTTAATGAATGGATCTGCGATGCAACGCCATTTGCAATGCCTACTGCCTACTGTTCATTATTCCTTTCTGGCATTTTTTTTTTTTGGTCGCAGGCAACTGCTCTTTCTCTAATTAGCAATCCATGCTGAATTAGACCCACGGTACTATGGTCAGCCCCAGAGGGTATGGGCGGGATGTATTAAAATACATCGCCGCCCTTCGCCGCCCCCCCGCCGCGATGCTGCCGCATATGTACTAACATATGCGGCTGGCATCGCGGTGCAATGACGGAGGCCCCCGCGATACCTGTACTCTGGTGTGCGAGGGATCTCCGTCATCTCCCTGCCGCCACGCTCTCCCCTCACGCTGGGGACAGCTAAGCATGCTGTCCCCGGCGCCTCCTCCTCCCCCCAGCAGCCGGAAGGATGTCCGGCTGCTTCACTAGGGAGGACCCTTCAGGAAGGTAAGCCAGAGGGGGGGTCGGTGAGGCGGCGGGTTTGCGTCGGGGGCGGGCAGCGAAAAGAAGCCCATAGGCTTCTATAGGGTATCGCCACCCAAAGGTGGCGATACCCTTCAATGCGGTATAATTTTTGATACATTGGAAAATGCGGTAAAACCGGTGTTTTACCGCATTTTCCATTTGATACATCTCGCCCTGTATCTGTTAACAAACAGAACTGCAATTCTCTATATCTGACAGTGTTAAAACTTGAACGGCAAAGACCAGAGAACATTTCTTCTTAAAGCTCCTTTCTTATGGTACCGTACATGGTCATAGCATCACTAGTAATTAAGTTGTTTTCTAAGTAGTTAATTTATTAATAGGCTGTTTTTAGAATAATGTCTATTCTGTAGATAATACCAGCTTGAATAAAACAAATACAAATGATATCAGTGCATAGTAAATGTACAGGCAACCGAAGAACAGCAGCATTAGAGAACTCTGGATAACACAGGGACTTGTGCTCACCATTTATCTGTGATCTAAATTCATTCACACTCTGAGCAATTGCCCATGTGCTCCAGATATGAAACAATGAATTATGTTTATATACCCTATTACAGCTGCGAGCGTATTGTTGATTTTACAGTTCTGTGTCTGATAAGCATTAACTTATTTCTCATATAGCTCAATGCTTGATTTGTTACAAGAATATATGACTTAGGCAGCGGCCATCTGGAAGGGAATGTTTTATGGGTGTCTCCATGAAAACACTGGATGTTCCCTTGGGAACGCAGAGGCGCCGATGCCTGCCGTGGGCAGGCAGTTGACATCACAGGACGTTAGCGCCCGCCCCCCCCCCCTCCTTCAGCAGTGGGGGTGCCGGAATAAAAGTCAGTTCAGACTATGCCCATCGAAGGATTTCTCTTTCTTTCGGCCGCATGCAAGGAGATGTGTTCTCGTACACACCCTGGCATGTTACCAAGGGGATTCGGCCTGGCAGTGATAAGATGCATGCATGGAAGGACTGCTTCTTAGCAGGCGGTGTTGAATCACCCCCTCGGTTTGAGAATCAGAAAGTGAGAGATTTTGGCAGCGTTTTCCCAATTTTTTTTAAAGCGGCAATAATTTCCACTGAAAAACCAGGTAGATTTTGCCATGTAATTAATTACAGCTTTAAAAAAATGGGAAACCTCTCCCAAAATCGCTCACTTTCTGATTCTCACACCATATTACATTTGGCCTTTAATCTGGAAGAGATTTGACTGCCTCTGTTTACAATGTGATCTGGACTGAGCGATCTATTAATAACAACTGCTCTGGTCTTTTTCCTTGCATGTCTTGTATGTACTGTACACTAATACTGTATGCTGACTCTGCGCTGAGTGGTTCAGTGGCGCTCAGATCGCTCAGCACACAACGATGTGTGCTAAACAATATGTCATGGCTAGTGTTCTCTGGAGAGAGAGAACACTGGCGATGACTAGATTTATACCGGATGCAGTAAAAACCGCAACTGCTCATTATACAATGTGTAGGAATATTAACATATTACTAGGACCATGTTCACAATTACTATACTGTGTATGCTTTGCAAAATGGGATGTAGCAATTAAAAGCAAGGATGGTATGGCAAAACTGTATACATCATAACACTTGGAATGTAACATTTAAACACTTAATCCATCTGAACATGAACAGCATTGTTTTCTTAAATAAAGTCCCAATTACCCATGCTTAGCTCGCTGAGACTGACTGTACATCACTATAGAAACATAGAATGTGACGGCAGATAAGAACCATTTGGCCCATCTAGTCTGCCCCTTTTTTTACCCTTCAGGTAATCTCAACCCTTTTTAATCCTTATTTCTTTGTAAGGATATTCATATGCCTATCCCAAGCATGTTTAAATTGTTCTACTGTCTCAGCCTCTACCACCTCTGATGGGAGGCTATTCCACTTATCCACTACCCTTTCTGTGAAGTAATTATTTTGAACATTTCCCCTGAACCTACCTCCCTCCAGTTTCAGTGCATGTCCTCGTGTTCTATTACTTCTTTTCCTGTGAAGAAAATTTCCCTCCTGTACTATGTTAAAACCCTTGATATATTATATATACTATACGCCCTCTGAGAGAGGACACATCTAGTTCCTTCGCCTTGTAGCTTCCTAGAATCATTAAATTATGTGGCAACATTGGTGTGGATATATGGCTGCCTGTCTTACTGGATTACAAACAGCTGGTGACAAAGCAAAACAAGGGCACTGATATACAGCTGCAGTTGATAGCCTTAGAGAAGTCACCTGCATCAATCGCTTTAGTAACAATATTTTTCTGTAATTTTAAAGGAGAGTGGAATGGATGAATTGCTCAACAAGTGTAGTTGTACCGAATATATTGCATGACCGTTTAACAATGTGAAATTTGTTAAAATGTTATTAGTTTATAAATCCATAAACGAACTGGCAATTCGCAGCAATATACAAAATAGTGTACAAGGGAAATAAATGTTCCAAAACTGTACGGTATAATCTGGGGAGAATAAATACCAGGGACATGATGCTGGTGAGAATAAAGGTAGAATGGCAAAGCCTGGAGAGAATAAACACCAGGGATGTGATGCTGAAGAGAATAAAGAGAGAATGGCATAGTCTGGGGAGAATAAATACCAGGGGTGTGATGCTGGGGAGAATAAAGGTAGAATGGCATAGTCTGGGGAGAATAAATACCAGGGGTGTGATGCTGGGGAGAATAAAGGTAGAATGGCATAGTCTGGGGAAAATAAATAATACCAGGGACATGATACTGGGGAGACTAAAGGTAGAATGGCATAGTCTAGGGAGAATACATAATACCAGGGACGTGATATTGGGGAGACTACAGGTAGAATGGCATAGTCTAAGGAGAATAAATAATACCAGGGACATGATACTGGGGAGACTACAGGTAGAATGGCATAGTCTAGGGAGAATAAATACCAGGGATGTGATGCTGGGGAGAATAAATGTAGAATGGCATAGTCTGGGGAGAATACATAATACCAGGGACATGATACTGGGGAGACTAAAGGTAGGATGGCATAGTCTGGGGAGAATACATAATACCAGGGACGTGATATTGGGGAGACTACAGGTAGAATGGCATAGTCTGGGGAGAATATATAATACCAGGGACATGATACTGGGGAGACTACAGGTAGAATGGCATAGTCTGGGGAGAATAAATACCAGGGGTGTGATGCTGGGGAGAATAAATGTAGAATGGCATAGTCTAGGGAGAATACATAATACCAGGGACATGATACTGGGGAGACTACAGGTAGAATGGCATAGTCTGGGGAGAATACATAATACCAGTGATGTGATACTGGGGAGACTACAGGTAGCATGGCATAGTCTAAGGAGAATAAATAATACCAGGGACATGATACTGGGGAGACTACAGGTAGAATGGTATAGTCTGGGTAGAATAAGTCTTGGGGACAAAATAGGGGTATGAATAAAGATAGAATGGTATAGTCTGGGGGGAAATGGGAGTAAGAATCAATACAAAAAAGTATCCCAAGTTCCCTTTTCAGAAAGTTAGGAGATGTGTTATAAAAGAAGTTCTAATAAACACAATAACCATCCTAAAAACATCTTTATTATTTATATATTCAGGTTTTGAGAAGTGAGTAAAATCTCTACTTTCCCGACCATTTTCATGTCAGATACACAGAGACTATTTAAATGGGGTAATTCAGAGGGAAATAACAGTGACAGGTAAAAATAACTGCAGAGCCCAGATCTGATTACATGTGCCGTTATTATAGTCCGGACTGACAGAATGTATATACTGATTACTGTAACCTCTTCTCTGCTGGATTGCTATATATTACCTGTGTGTGTCCAGACTTCATTTGTGCTCTGTGAATAACATTTCACTAGAACATGTTAACCCTTTGAGTGTGATGTGAGTTTGTTAATATAGGTGTGAAAATTGCCAAGCAAACATTTTTATTCATCATAATGACCTGTAATGTTTACATTATATAGGACATTTTACACAAGATTTTTATTTGGATTTATATAACAAATGTGAGCGACGCTGGCATTCTTTGCAGATCTTTTGAACATCTCTCACAGAGATGTTGGCAGTCAAAGGGTTAAACCAGGCATGTCCAAACTGTGGCCCTCTAGCTTTTGTGAAACTACACATCCCAGCATGCCTTGACATAGTTTTAGCATTCCCTAATAGCAAAACTGTGGCAAGGCATGATGGTACTTGTAGTGTTGCAACAGCTGGAGGGCCATCATTTGGACATGACTGGGTTAAACACTTGAATCTCACCTGTTATTGCAGACAATCCTCCAGCTGCAGTTGTATAAATTTTATTAATGGAATTACTTTATTAAACATTTGGAAAAGTGAATGTAACAACCGATAAAAAATATTTCTAAAAAATACGTAACAATAACAACATGTGCTGGACAGGAACTGTATAGATATTATGGCAGGGGTTTTAAGAGAAACGTATATTGCGTTTAAAGAACGGCAAATAAGTATTTGTCGTGCGTGCAGCTTTTCCAGTACTTACTGTAGATAATATACAAAGAACACTCTGATCCTGGAAATTGCTTTTAGTCACTGTGAGTACAAAGGTGCTTCTACCTTTGCTGAGCCTATGAACGCATTGTATCTGCCAGTGGTCAGTCTTTGGCACTACACTGACAAAGATAAATGTTTGACGCATTTCATGTGTCATCTTAACCTTGTAATGGTCTATCATCAGCAGTGAATTTGAGATTCAATGCAGCAGAGGCAAGGTAAGAACAGTAAGAGAAAGACAGCCTGGTACACATTGACCCTCTGCAGTTTACAGTACATTGGCAAGAACAGAAGCCAGCCATCCAGCTTACTAGCCAACTTCTTGCTTGCCAGCAGAATACTGGGCGATTACCATCTGATATATCACTCCATCCTTATCGCCGTGCGTGGAACGGTACATCCGCCAGCCCCTGTCCATTGTGCAGAGTGGAGAACGCCAGCAGGAACCGACACAAGCACCCGTGAGTGAAAGTGACGGTGGTGCACTGCAGGACCCTAACATATCCGGCAGCGTGGGTGAGAGACACGCGTAACGGCCATTACATCCAGGTCCGCACTGTCATTCTCCTCAGGTGGCCACTCCACCAAACAAACACCACACAGGACTTTTTACCATCCGGCAGCACAGGTGATGTATGCGCTCACTGTGCTATGATCCATTGCTCCTGAAAAGGAAATTGGGCAGGATTCTCTAAGCTAAAAATGCGGTAAAAACCCCGTTATCGGGGTTTTTACCGCATTTTGGGATGCTGTAAGCATCCCCCGCCGGGTTACCGCGGCGGGGGGCATCGCCAGAAAAATCTGGCGATGCCCCATAGAAGCCAATGGGCTTCTACCGCAACCCTCCGCCGCCCCGCGCCGACCCCCCGCCGCCCCGCATCGCCCCCTCACCTGTGTCCGGGCAGCACAGCGCAGTGCTGCCCGGACCTGTGACCTCCTCCCTGCACTGATCCTCTTCCGGGTGCAGGGAGGAGGAGAGCCCGGTGCAGCAGCAGCAGCGCCGGGTGTGGGAGGGAGGGGGGAGCCGCCGGGACCTGCTGGGACCCGGCGACTCTCACCGCAAAGGACAGCTCTTAACGCAAGAGCTGTCCTTTGCCTTAATTATCGCATATGTTACAGCATATGCGATAATTAAATATGCGATGGGGGGCGGAGATTCTTAGAGAATCTCCCCCATTGTTACTACCAGCATTCTACTAAAACATCCCCAGTATGGTCTGACACTAAACCCAGTCGACACAGTGTCAACATATGCAAGATTGCTAGTTTTTATGTAAATTCAGAGTGAATATTATTATCATCACCCCCTTTTTTATCCAGAGCTAAATATTTAGCTTGTTTTTATGTGCACATTGTTATTATAGCATATGCTAATATACATGTTTAATTTTTTAGGTGGCCACCCTAAATAGCTATACATATGTATACTTTATATGTTAATTAAATTGTTTTTTGATACAATAGTTTGAAGCAGTCTCCAGTCTTTTGCTATAAATGTGATCCCCTCCATGGTGCATTGGAATTTATTGTATATATATTAGCGCAATGTTCCCATTTTTTCCTCTTGAATATACATTGGCAAGAACAGCTGAAGACCTAACGGTACATAAGTGAGTTTTGTTCTTTTAGGGTTAGTGCAAGCTAGTTATGTTTTTGAATGACAGATGGATTCAGTCGGGGAGATTCTCTAAGGTAAAAATGCGGTAAAAACCCCGTTATTAGGGTTTTTAACGCATTTCGGGATGCTCTAAGCAGAGCTGTGCTGCCCGGACCTGTGACCTCCTCCCTGCACTGATCCTCTGCCGGGGGCAGGGAGGAGGAGAGCCCGGCGCAGCAGCAGTGCCGGGTGTGGGAGGGAGGGGGGAGCAGCTGGGACCCGGCGACTCTCACCGCAAAGTACAGCTCTTAATGCAAGAGCTGTCCTTTGCTATAACCATCGCATATGTTAGAACATATGCGATAATTATGATTGCGATGGGCGGCGAAGGGGGGCGGAGCTGGGCGGCGTGTTTTAGAGAATCTCCCCCAGTGTGAGCTATTTATTACAGTGATGCTTGTTACTTAGGGCCTAGTTCACTCTGCAGGGGGCAGATGTAAAATGTGCAGATAGAATTAGATTTGGGTGAGTTATTTTGTTTCAGTGCAGGGTAAATACTGGCTGCTTTATTTTTACACTGCACTATAGATCTCACTTTGAACTAAATCCCCACCCAAATCTAATTCTCTCTGCACAAGTAACATCTGCCCCACCTGCAGTGCACATGGTTTTGTCCATCTAAGAAGGATTTTGTCAGAAAGAGTGAACTAGAATAAGGCCCATAGTACTTGTTATAATGATTAAAAAGTAATAGTATTTTCCTCATCACTAGAGAGCATCAGTAATACTCTTGCACCCAAAGCCTTTTTCTCCCCTGTAAAATATACATTTTAAATATTTTCATAATTGGTAACTTCTGATATTCATTGCTTATAAATGATAATCTCTGATCTCATCACCTCAGTATTAATTAGGAACATACTGTAGGTTTTATGCTAATATTCCTCTACTACAGGATCTAGGAGAGAAAAAATACAGCGTCTGCTCTGCGAAAGAATCAACACAAGTGGACAGGAGGAATAAAGGGCCTTTTTCTGGTTCACTCTTAGAGGCAAATTCCTTCTAAAATGGACAAAATCATGTGCACTGCAGGTGGGGTAGATGTTACTTGTGCAGAGAGAATTAGTTTTGGGTGGGGTTTTACTCCAAAGTGAGATCTATATTTCAGTGTAAAAATAAAGCAGTCAGTATTTTCCCTGAACAGAAACAAAATAAGTCACCCAAATCTAATTCTCTCTGCACAAATTACATTAACCCCCCCCTCCCCCTGCAGTGCACAAGGTTTTGTCCATTTGGGAAGGAATTTGCCTCTGAGAGTGAACCAGAATAAGGCCCAAAGGCAGGATGTCATAACTTGGAGAAGTTCCTTATTTCCCATCTGAGGAGTAATAATAACTACAATAACTATCCAACATTTATCTATAAAGTGTATGCCTTGTATTTATGGGACATGAGTACAATTTGTGAAACTTATACCACGTTCATGTCAGTTCAGGTAGAAATAATGATCTGTTTGCAGCTACAGCTATTATAGACCAGACTGAAAGAATGTAAATACGGATTACTGTATTAACCTCTTCTATGCTGGGTTAATAGATCTAAATCAAACACGTGCGAAGACTTTGTATGTTCTCTCTGTGTAATCCATAGTAGAGTCCTTTGACTAATTAAGGATTTGAGTTACAACAAGTGGTACACATAGCCCAGTATAAGCACCACGAAAGCTATAGTACGCTGCTTGTTTCATTGGGAGAAATGTCCGCCCGGTGTAAATTGCACTAAACGCCGGGTCGCACCCGGCTTGAACCTGGGTCTAAAAAAGCCGGGTGCGACCCGGCGTTTTGGTGTAAAAGGGGTATTAGTTTCCCCTATTGTGTCTTACAAACTCCTGGAAGTACAGACAGAACCTCTAAACTAAACTAGTTATTTTGATTACGTACTCTCAAGGAGTTTAAGAGGCTCCAGCATCAAACATGCCAAAAAAAAAGTGTCAAAACATTTGGATGTTTTCTCACCTATGACCAGATGATGCACATTTCTCACCAGCCATGTCTTCTTGTGTGTGAAATGTGTAGCTTGTGTGAACTACATTTGTAGAAGATTCTCACCCATTTTGACACCCGTTCTCAGGCTGTGTCCAAGGAGGTGAAGACATATAGTGTGAACATGCAATGATAGAATAGTTGTTCTCTTTCAGTTGCCCTTTATATTGTACATTATATTTCAGCGTAATGAAAATACTGTGTTTTTTTTGCTTCTCTTACAAGATACAGTAACTACTGTTAATGGTTGTTTGAGACATTTGAACCTAAATGAATGTGGCTGCAGCGAAGTGCATTGATGTGAGCAACATAACATGAGACGTGGTTGGGCAACCTGATTAAAAGAGGTCAATAATATAAGAATCCAATAATATAAATAATTCTTGTGAAATTAATAGCAATCAACTTATTCCAATCCTATAACAGTAAACTATTCTATTTTTTTTGCTATTTCTTTGTATTTGTCTAATAGAGATATAAAAATGAAAGTGTTGGCGTTTCCTACCTTATTGTTGCCATTATTTTGGCTTTGAATGCCTATCTTTTATCTTTGCCTCAAACTCCAAACACTGTATTTCCTATGTAACATACTACTGTGCTAATACTTTGTCAATGAAACACTTTGGAGTGTACAAGTTTGTGGGAGCTCTCAGAATTATGTAAAAATAGAAGGGAACACATTGCCCATGATTTCAGCGCTGCTTATAAAGAAAGTTACACCCAAAGATTATGTTAGTGAATTTGAACCCACTTTGCAAAACATGCGTGGATTCCAAATGTAGGATGTATCAACTTTTCTTAAGTGCAAAAACAAGTGTAGAGTATTTAAATGAATTGGATGATAAATATTATATTTTTACAGGATAGCATGAAGTGGCCAATCCAGGAAAGTACAGATAGAGGCAGCCTCATCTAGCCCTTTAATAGGATTAAGTGAACCAGATCTGTCAGACTTAATCCTATGCTAATCCCCTACTGTATTGTTCTATGTATTGTATTGCATCTGAGAACAAAAGGCCTTGGTGAGCCATGGCTATCCAGAGAAGGCTAGCTGAAGAAGGCTCCATTTGTATGCATACTTACCGATCAGCTCCACGCCGACGTGGATAGTGGGGATATGAAAAGGTCGGAGGACGCGTACCGCCGCCCCTCGCGGGCTCGCGGCGCTCGCCACGCTTTGGGTTCACGTTTATAGTGGGGGGTGGCGTGGGGGTGCATTTAACATTGTAAGCACCCATTACGGTGCTTAAAAGCACCCTTTAGGGTGCTTATACAATCTTTCATCGTATAGGGGGCAAAAATCGCGTTAAAACATCGCGCGATGGAAATGGGGGGCGCCGCTATAATGCACAAGTACCAGAAAGCACACGTGCAGTCATCTGATTCTGTTAACAATGTCATCCATACCGGCAAGGAACACCACACTTGTAACGGTCTACTTGGGTTGCGTTATCTGTGAGTCTGACCCCTGGTGGCTACTAGGGTCATACATGGCACCAACCCAAGCAGCCTGCTATTTAAACGAGGATAACTCAAGTCATCCGACCTGGATCACTACAAAAACATACAAAGAGCCAAATCGCTGGCACTTGGCGATGATGTCGTCACCATCAAGTGCCATCAGAAAATATAACCTGGCAATGACTGGGTCCAGTCTGCGGAGTGAACGGAGTTTCAAGTTACAGTGACATGGCTCGAAACAATGTTCAATAACTTAGGTTGGACCCAGGTTAATTGAGGTTTCCTAGATACCGTGAATCATTTCATTTCACAAAGGTTGCCCAACTTCAATATATATCCACATATCTCATACCTCTTATTTTAACTGTAACCACCTACAGGCAGCTGGGTATGGATAAAAACCATATCTGGAAAGGACCCCGAAATGCTGGACCGGACAACAAGCTCTGCATTCCGGAGCTTGTAGTGTCCGGTCTGGGGGGTGTCCTGTCCAGGGGGGCTGAATGTGACAGCTGTCACCAGGGAGAGGAGAAGGGGGAGAATAAAGCCTCCCTCTATGGTCCGGGAAAGTAGCAAAAACTGGAACAGTCCGGACCGCACGGGGAGGCTGTGATCGCCCCTTCCCCATTACCTGGTGACAGCTGTCACAGGCAGCCCCCTGGACAGGACACAAGTTTCGTAATGCAGAGTTTGATGTCAGTTCCGGCATTCCGTGGTCTTGTCCGGGTCCGGTTTTTACATACTCCCTAGGCCGCAGTATCAGCCTGAAATAGCTGCAGTCAGCATATATGGCAAGAGGTGCTTAATAAACCCTAGCTAAGACAAAATAAACAGTTCAAAAATCCTTAATGGTCTACTGCAGCAGAAAGCTTCATGTCCTAATACTCATGGCATTAGGGTGACACCGTATGAAATCACCAAACTCATAGGGCACAAAAATATATATTTAGTTATTTTATCTCAGCAGGATACCTTTATTAAATGATTCCAACCATATGTTTCCCTGCTGCTGTCTCTCATGTCACTTTACATACATTGAAATAAAATACTAGCCATGTGGTTTTTATACTAGTGTGATTGTCAGCAATACAAAGGAGCTGCCGAAATAATCTAATGCAAGGCACAGAAAAATATCTACTCCGATGTCTCCCCCACCCTACAATGATTACAGCGGACATTTCAATGCCACACTTTGAAAAGAAGGCAAGGTGATAAAGACTAGCTGGACGCATTTAAACTGTCAAGATCGATCAACGGCAGATAGGAAAATAGTGTTTAAATGTCTCCCTTGTCTTGTTCACAATGATAATGTGATGCTTCCATGAGAGAGGGAGAGGGATTTTGGCAATGCAATGTGCGTAGTAAGTGGGGTACTGGCATTCTGTATTGTTTCTTGTAATTCCGCAGCCCAGTAAATGCATTCTTAATAAGAGGCTAATTGTAATGAGCTGTAATGCACTGGAAGCCTATTAATATTTCAAACTAAACAGACAATTAGTGATTAATTAGTAAAAGAAAATTAATAGGTAGTTTTGGCACTTGACAAATTGTGATGGACTGTGGGTGGCAGCACATATAGAAATAATTCAGATATTTTAAGTAAGGGAATTGATAAAAACAGTCATACTATAAGCAGACTAATGGAATGGTGTTCCAGAGACACTTTCCATGTATTCTAACGGCTGTAACCTGGGCAGAATGGGCCTCAGTGGTGTACTTACTGCAGCCATTTCCAGGCCATGATTGGGAAATAATATGGCTCAGATCATTTTATCAATAAGCTCTGACAACTTTAGTGGTGAGCAATTGTTTAATATGCACACACAGGCATATCACACACATACTGTATATAAATATATATACTGACAAAGGGGTTAGGAGCCCCGAAATGTTGAATTAACGTGCACGTTATTTCACTGTAATGGATGTGACGCATCAGTAATCACCTAGCCAGCCTGCTTCCAATCCAGGTGGGGAAAGGTCCCAGCACACAGTGGCATCCAGGGAGAATCTGAAATAGATGTGTTTGGCCCCGGCACTCAGAGAAGGAAAGTTGTGCAGCTGTGCTAGTGGTAGATATAAAACATACAGTATACAATGTGGTTCTAAGCCCACACCTGAGGATGTACATAGTACGAGTACTATCTGTGGGATATTGCTTTTAGGAAATTGTGTGGGTTTTTTATATAAAAAAAAGTACTGCACCATGAGGCGCCTCTCATGTCCTTCCTTTTAGAAATATCTTTCATACCCACAGGACATGGGTTTGTAACTAGTTGAGACGACTGTCTGATTTTAAATAGGATTTGGCGTCAGTGACCTGAGATCACATCCTCGGACATCTACCAAATAGAACTGTATTTCTAGGAAATGGAACTCACAAGTGAAAGCGAACCTTTATACAGTATATATATATATATATATATATATATATATATATATATATATATATATATATGTGTGTGTGTGTGTGTGTGTGGGTGTGTGGCATAGCAGCATACAGGTGCTAAAATGGTGTAAAATGTAAAAGAAAAAGTTTATGATATATATATATATATATATATATATATATATATATATATATATATATATATATATATAGTGGCACATAAGAAAGCTAAGATTCACTAGTGAATTAGTGAAGGAAAAAGCTGGTGGCCAGGGGGCATAGGTCAGTGGAGGGGATTTAGGAGGATTAATCAATTACCAGAGTGGTAGTGCTGTGTAGTGGACATCTAGCCGCCAGCAGAGTGGTGGAGTCAGTGCCTCTCTATCCCAATGCCTTTCTGCACTGGTTATTGCATGAACTAGCCTCACAGAGGCGCTTCTCTGGAAGCTGGTGATTGTATTGTGGCCATTCATCCTGTGACCCTTACATATTTTATATAGGAGTTGACAATGGCAGAACTTGTAAGTGGTTGGCCCAGGTGCAAAAACATAATTTGATCCCCCACCCCCCATTCACTCAAACCCATGTTCTCAATAGGCCATACAGCAGTGAGTGGCAGCAGTGGGCCCCTTAGTCCATGGGGGCTTCGGTGCAATGCACCTGCTGCACCAATGGTAAATCCACCTTTGGGTGATGATAACTATATAGCTATATAGTACTATAAAAGTATAAATGTATCATCATTACATATACTGTATGATTATTCATGAGGATATCTTAACTTGAAAAACACTACATTCACAAATACTGTACAATGGTAATTCCAATACCACTTCTGTTTCCAATACAATAAATGCCACAACATGTACAAATGTACAAATACAAATGTACAATGCTCAACATGTACAAATATATCAGGGGCAAATATAAGGAACTCTCAAGCACTCTTTTCACTGCAAGAAAGGAAACTAGGACACGAGGGCACGAATTTAGATTAGAGGAAAGAAAATTTCGTTCCCTCAAAAGAAAAAATTTCTTCACGGTCAGAGCAGTCAAACTTTGGAACTCTCTTCCTGGAGAAGTGGTGTTGGCAGATACAATAAATACGTTCAAAATAAGGTTGGACAAGCATTTATTGGATAAAAATATCCAGGGGTACTAATAAGAACCATATTCGGTCTTTTACAAGGGATAAGCTATTAAAACGTAGGTTGAACTAGATGGACGCAAGTCTTTATTCAGCCTTATCTACTATGTAACTATGTAAACAAGGTGGGCTGATATTTTCTATGCAGTAGCATGCAACTGTTTTGCAATACATCAATAATAAAATTACAATATAAAAGTTGATATCATGTATAAATATAAATGCTGTATGCTCTAATTACAAATTGAGTTGATATTTCAATAAAAATGTAGTCAGTATTTAATGGCTGTCCTGCAACTTCATAACAGGTGGTAGTGCTTTAATGGGAGCTGTCAAAGGTGTGTCATAAGTGTTAGCAATTTTAACAATTGTAAAACACTACAAAAAGATTTAAAAATTTTGAAACAGATTTCTATTCTATCCTTTTGTTACAAAAAGTACTTTTGCATGCATTGTTGTTTTTTTTTTCTTGCAGTATAGTGGTAAAATGCTATTTAAATTGACACCATAAATATTTGTTTGGTTTTCAATCATGAGATAAGATGGAATTTAATAATAAAATGGATAAGATGGAATTTAATAATAACAATACTAATAATGATAATAATAAATAAAAATTTGCTAATATTTTCAGTTGGGATTTTATTTTTTCAAATGTGTGACTCTTTTAATTAATAATGTGTTTGCAAACTACCATGTATTGACCAGTACCTTGAAATGTTAGTACCAGATATAACAACATTGTGTCCGTAGTGCTCTGATTGAGCTGCTCTGGAAGGAAGCACCTCCTGCAGCTCGGGAGATAGATGTGCAAAGATTGCCGTAAAATATTCCCCATGCAGAGATAATGTGCAATTTCCCATCACAGCCCATAACCACTGTAGTGACAACGCAGATGTTGTGTCCTCTGTTGTAAGTTGACATTTAAGTGCCAAGGCTCCTGTTACAATTGCTTTTACTGAGCAATTTCTTCTGCCCCCACAAACCTAAGTGCCCGGGCCCATGTAATGTATTTGGATGCACCATTCTATCATTTTAACATAGACAAGTACAAAGCAATGCGTTGCTATTTTGTCCAGCTACAGAGGGTTAATACAAGCTGAAGATCTGTTTTGGGGATGCAGTTATAATCCCGGAGGTCTGAATCCTGGCGTTCAGAATCCCGACCGCCGAAATCCTGACACTTTCTCCCTCTGTGGGTGTCCACCCATAGAGTAAGAATAAATTAGTGTGCCGAGCGTAGGCGGTTGGGATTCCGGTGTCGGGATTTTGAACCCAGGGATTCCGACCACAGGGATTTCGTATCAATCCCCGGTTTTGGTTGCAGCAACATGGATGTACATTATTATGATTTGTCAGCACTGTACATAAATAAGGCAATATGGATGCATGGTGATATGCTGCCAAGTTACTTTTTGGACTTTCCTGCAAGCTTATTAGTGAGATATCGATTTACGTGAGAGTTCATCTACAGATAGAATAGAGGGGCCAATTCAGGATCGCTCATTGCGATCCGAATTCGACTCCAGCCCCGACGGTCGTGTATGCACATGCGCATTTCTACGCATGTGCCTACCGCGGCAGCGAACGGCTTTGGTGACTTAGACACTCGCTAGTCCGTTCACTTTGGTGCCATGCAGGGGGTGGCAGCCAGGGAACGCCCAGTAGTTTATGGGAAACCTCGTGAAAACTCTGGGCGCTCCCCATGGAACGCCGATGGGCTGATGCCTGCTCAGGGCGGCTGATATCACATGACGTCAGCGCCTGCCCAATCTTCAGCAATCTGCAGAAGGAAACCATCAAATGATTTCTCCTGCTAGAGGCCACATGCGTGGGGCCGTGTTAGCGAACACATCCCCTTGCTTGGCAGTGAAGGGATTCGGGCGCCGGGGGGAAGGCGTTTGGTGGGGCGGCGTTAAGGTGCTCGCCAAGCAGTGAATGACTGCTGCTTAGCGAGCCAACCTGAATTAGGCTCAGAATGTGATGGCCTTGCAGGTAAATTGAGCAGGGTACTCTCTATAAACTCACAACAGCACACATTTCTCTGTTTGTGGTTTTCCTAAGGATGCTGCATTGGGAAATTGGAAGGAAAACCATTAGCTTCAGTTACAGAAATAATACTACTTTCATTTCTTTTTCCAAAAGGACTCAGCGGGTCGTCATTTTAAGTACTAAATGCATAACTATTGGGTCTTGCTTTGACTTTTCATCTTTCATGT
This sequence comes from Crinia signifera, assembly GCF_055691185.1. Taxonomy (NCBI): domain Eukaryota; kingdom Metazoa; phylum Chordata; class Amphibia; order Anura; family Myobatrachidae; genus Crinia; species Crinia signifera. The sequence continues at coordinate 249,448,172 of NC_139221.1, read as the reverse complement.
GTCTCATAAATGTACAGTAAATCTAAGGAACTGAGGTTGCAGGTGTACATTGCACGCTGGACATCTATTAGCTCTCTCGTCCAATCCTATTACAGATCCTATAAGTTCAGACAGTAACCTATAAATTACAAATCAGTCCCATAATCAATATGCATTACTTTTACTTTACCCAGCAAACATTTATTACAATACACTGTATAACCGACATTATAGCAGCGCTGAGGAGTATTTTATGGTTGTTAAAGTGAGAAACATTGTAAATCAACATTAAGTGGAAATGGATGGCATTTATTATTTTCCCCTGCCCTGTGAAATTCAATTCTGATATTGTCAGGGTGCTCTGATGGAAGTGGTAAATCATAGTTACAAAACTGTAGGAAAGTAAAATAAAATAGAACACACACAATTTTTTTCTGAATTTGGAACTCTATCAATCTACTGTATATATAGAGATATGTGCATGGTTTCGGTTCTACTTCATCTGTGTGTTTTGGCTTTGGAAAAACCACCCTCAACTGTTTTTGCTCAGATTTGGTTTGGGTGGATAACAGAAATGGATAAAAATCGATAAAAGCAGCTAAAATCATGTCATTTTTGCAATTCAAAACCTGAAATTTGTGTTTAGAATATGAATCTCAAACCTGGAATTCAGTTCGGAACGGATATTCAGAGAATCAATCCATATATATTGTGCCGTATATGAGTGCCAATGCTTATTCAGAGTTTTACCATACTGTACAGAATTTACAGTAAGTAGTACATTTTGTTTTACTCTGGACAGAGGACTCAGATGGCTCACAGACAGTGTCTAGTTAGACAGTCAATAGTCAACACCAAAACATCAACATGCAATATGTCGACTTTGGCAAAAGATCAAAACAATCAAAAGGTTGACATGGGAATGGTTGATACATGACAAGGTCGACATGAGTTTTCATGATTTTCTCCAGTTGTTGGGACTTTTTTATGCTTTACCATCCACGTGGACTCTAACTGGGAAAGGTAAAGCGCAGTATGCTCTAATGCAAAAATGCGGTAAAAACCTGTTATTGGGTTTTTTACCGCATTTTGATGTGCAGGAAACCAGGCACGCTGGGTTTTTGCTGCGGGGGTTATAGCCATCAAAATCTGGCAATACCCCATATAAGCCTATAGGCTTCTTGTCGCAACCCCCGCTGCCCCGCATGGACCCCCACCGCCCTGCACCGACGCATGCAGCCCCCCCTCACCTGAGTCCGGGCAGCACACTGCCAGCAGCCGGGTAAGGGAGGGAGGGTGAGCAGCTGTGGATCCACTCACCCTCCACTGGCTGCTTCACAACAGGCAGCTCTTATGGCAAGAGCTGCCCTTTGCTAAACTAATCGCATATGTTAGAGCATATGCGATTAGTATCGTTGCGCTAGCCGGTGGCGGTCACTGGCGGCGGAGAATAGACCATCCCGCCCATAGTGTGCTAAGTTTATAGAGGCACCTGGACTGAAACATGGCAAGTGAAGTGAGCCATCCAAGGGTACACACTGCAATAATTGGGGATACACATGCTGAGGTGTTGACAATGGCACCAAAAAAGCAACACTGAGAAACTTGAAGCTGAAGATCCCAATTTCAATACCAGTTCCTTATGACCCTGTACAGTGGTATGTGTTATGGACACCAAGTTCAATGTTGCATTACATAACTAAAATAAACTAAACTAAATAAAATATGATTGTGATTCATGAAATTTCTTGGCACTGCATCATTTTGTCAATAGGAAGTAAAGACATTGCCTGGAAGGTGTGAATGGAAATCTTTATCTTCATACGGAACTTGTATAATAGAAGCAATATCAAGACATGTTACAATCTTGACCTGTGTGACTCAGCAGTGGTAAAATATACTTTTTAAAATAATCTTACCTCTGGTCATAACGATAGCTGCAAGGGCTTTGTGACGTGTGCACACCGAGAAGTTCTCAGTAAGCTCTTGGAATTTTTGTATTGCCAGCTGATATATGGAATCTGCAAAGTCCTAGAACACAAACACAAATGAGAGTGAATGACAGCTGGCTTGAAACAGTAATTTTAAAGAATTAGCCCCACTGGAGCTATGAGAAAAAGTGGCATTGCCAATAGTAACCAATCAGAATTAAATTTAATTTTCAACTTATAATTTTTCCCTGATATTCATTAATGACCCATGTTGTCTATGATATAATCAATCAAGTTTTTCTTAAGATTAGCCATTGTAAACACCAGAGCAGTGATATACACAGTGAAGCTGGGAACACACTGGTCAAAATATTAGCTATTCAATTGGATATATTGTGACGCCATCAGCAGGTCTGTACCCACGATATGTCTGTGAATGATGTCGTTCGAAGACATATTGATATATGGTCGATACTGTATATCTTCATATGGGTTTTGATTATAAGGCCAACAGTAATTAGATTGACAGTATTCTAAAAGGTCGACATGCACAAAGTCAACATGGGAAAAAGTTCAACACATGCAAAAGGTTGACTTATGAAAAGGTCAACATGAGTTTTTCACTGTTCTGGTGTCAGCTTATAAATTTGGTCACATGGGACACCAATTAGTGTATCACATACGCTTGCTTTAGTCCACAGGGATGGTAAAGTAGGAAAAGACCCCCCCCCCCCCAAAAAAAAATGTTAAAAACAATTTGCCGTGCTCGACCATTTGCTTGCATTGACCTATTGTCCATGTTGACCAATAGTGATTGACCTGTTGACAATGCAATTCGACCGAAAGTCCGGATCCCCTTCATATACAAGTGTGTCAGCATATCTGGCTGTGTGCACGTGGTCTGCTGACAACTCATATACTCGCTGTGGGAGGCCATAGTCACAGCTGGGTGGGCAAATTTAATTGGCTGCCCAGAGGAATGTCCTGACTGGCACTTTGAGCGGCCAATCAGTAAGTGTTTTCTTACTTGGATAGGCCGCTCAATTGGTTGGAACCAGCTTGAAACTACAAAGAACAAGGATATTTAGAATGTGTCCAAGGGGTATATGTAAATTATAATTTTTTACCTCAAAATTTAACATGCCATTAATAATACGTGAAAATGTATAGATTGACCTAAAATGTGTTGATTGTTGCATCTTGCAAGATAAGTAAAACACACCTTCTATAAACAATCAATACAATTTGCATGGGGGTGCAATGATTTGCGCCTGTAAGCATTTACGGGCATGTGCAGATGCTGGGTGCGAGCCGACACAGCTAACTGCTAGTTCGCCCTCCCATTTGCACCTAGCAGTGCGGGTGGTGGGTGGCGGCGACGGGCTGCACCCAATGGAACACCAAGCATTTCATGGGTGTTCCCATGAAAACGTTGGGCGTTCCCATGGAAATTAGGCTGTTACGCGGGTGCTGGGGGCGGGCAGCAGATGTCAGCTGCCTGCCCTCTACCCGTAACATGCAAACGTAAGACACCAGAGAGTGTCTTAGTTTTGCGCGCACCTTCCAAATCGATGTGGCCCCAGCACCCAAGGCTGTGAATGGATGTTTATGCAAAACATCCATTTGCAGCCCTGCAGGGAATTCACAGAGCGAGGGTGGGGCAGGCGGCTGTGCGGTGTTTCATCCACATGCTTGTGGACCAGAATAAGGCCCCATACTTCATGAATTGAATACTGCAATATTATAATTATATAACCAACTAAAAATGAATTACTTATTATAATATTGTTTTTATTACCTCGAACCATATTAAAATAAAACTTCAACTTTCAATGAAATACAGTCTTCAGACAAAAGAAGATATGTAATAGGCACTCACAGCTGAAAAGGTCAGCACGGGAGAGAAAGAAATAATCCATAGAAGGAACACAAAATGTTTTCCTCTAGGTCTTTTTCTATTTCAGAACTGTTTTATCTTAATGTTTTACATAGAGAAACTATTCATCAATAGCTGTTTACTGAGTGCCTGGAGCACTTCTTTCTAGCTGCCAAATGCCTGCTACATAGACTGAGCAAATCAAACCTTGCAGAATATTGCGGCATATCAATTAGATGCCTAATATCAAAGATAGACTAAAATCATATGAAAGATACACTTGATCAGGAAAAGTCATGATGGCTGGAGACTGTAACAAATCTATGTACGAGCAATCTCAGGGTACCTGGTGCATTGAGCCAAAAATGTCAAAAGGTTCTATGGGTAAAGTATAAATTGCCAGAAGCCTCTTACAAAGCCTGAAGCTCCGCATACACACTGCTAGTAGAAGCTTTGGCCATGCTCTTCTTATGAGAATAAATAAACACTGTAGTGGAAGGTTCATTTTAGTACTTAAAAATTCTAGGAATAATTGTGTCATGTACAAATAATATATGTACATGTAACTTTTAATGTTCTGATAAACTTATGTAGATCAACAATAATTATAATTCTTATAGATTTGATAGGGATGGATAAGGAATGAATGTCGGTAGGCATGACGGCGGTCATAATACTGATGCGGCATTCCCAATGGAGGGAACTGCAACAGAGGTCAGGTAAGTAAACTTACTTTCCCCATGTTCCCCTCAACTCCAACCCTCCCCACAAACTAACCCTAACCACTACCCCCCCCCTTCCCCCACAGCCTAACCTTAATGCTCCATTCTAACCTTAACTTCTGTACCCCACCTTGTAGATGCCATAATACTGGTACAGGAGTTACTGTAGTTCATGTACATGCACACAGAACAAGATGCACTTATTGGCTGTGTCTTATCGTGGGAAAGACAAAGGCAGGTATTCAATGCCGCGTGCGAGGGGGTTAAACAGCGAGGATTGCAGAAAACCAGCGATCCTCTGTTTAACCCCCTCACCAGCCGCTCGCCCTATTCAATGTTCTGGGGAAATCCTCGCCGTCATAGGAAGGCGAGAATTCCCCAAAACAGCGAGACCTGCGGCTAATGCAGAAGTCTCGCTGCTTTTGGAGCCGCATACGCCAATTCCCCCTCGCTCAAAAAACGGAGCGAGGGGGAATTGGCATATGAGGGGGGGTGCGTTGAATACTGACAGGGTGAGTGGTGACAGCGAGCAGAAATCCCTGCTCATTGTCGCCGCTCGCCCAGGGCATTAAATACACCCCAAAGGCTCTGCTTGGCCTGCCCATTGTCTTATTTTCACTCATTGATAATATGTTTTGTTTTATTGAACATGCTCTTTAGCCCCTGCTGCCATTTACAATTAGGTTTTAAACCAACAGTATGGTTTTTCACCCTCCAAACCGCCTTGTGTTATATACCGTGATTTGGAGGGAAAAATCGCCAGAAAGTAGCTGTGAAAATGTCTGCCCCATTACAGTAAACAATTACACAGTTATTATGTGTTGCCTATTGCCTCCTGTTTTGTTCTAGTTATATATGTATATGCTGAAAATTTCATCAATAGCCTTTTGGGTAATACTGGTATTCTACTCTAGTCAAAAATATATTGAATCAATAGATTACACAAAAGAAAGCCTTTTAGTAAACAATTTTTATTCAGCTATGGCCTCTGGGTTTATTGGATAGAATATCTGAAAGGTTAGATTTGCATATTAGTAGGAGCAAACACTACAGGAAAGTTACAACGAAATGTGATTTTGTAAAAGGACATCATTTTATTCACCAATAATATTGTTTTTGTATTACAGTGCAGCTTTGCATATCAAACAGAATGGCCAATTTGTATTTGGAAACCACCTATAGTCCCATGGCAAGAAGACGACCCAAATAGATCTAAAGGAATATCTCACCAATTCACTTAACTATGTATACAGGGGAGCTTTAAGCGAGGAGAGGACCCCCGTTCAGCCTCCGCAGCGGGCCCTCTCCTCTCTGATGGCGAGTAGACTCTGGCATTATGCTTAAATCTACTGTGCATACACAGGTCTCCGGGAACATGGTACCCACACCTTGGGGGTCATTCTGGTTGACAGGCAAGCTGCGAATTTTGCGGCGACTATACAAGTTGCCATGTCCGTTCGCAAATGCAGCCTGCACATGCGCATAAATGCTTATGCGCACGGGCAGTAGCAAAACAAAATGCTTGGGGCGGGGGAGTGTGAGGATCAGAATGACCTCCCTTGTTCCCAGGGACATATCCAGTGTGCATGCACAACTCACTCAGAAATGGCCAGGAAGACCATTTTTCAAGTGATTTGCGTCTTCGATGCCACGCGGGACTCCGGAGTGGTAAGTATAATAAGTGGGTGCAGTGTGTGTGTGGTGTGGGCCCCTGGACACAGGGGCCCATGTGCACTGCGCACACTGCACCCATTATAGAAATGCCTGTGTATATGTGTTAAAAATCCCCATGGCTCTTTGATAAGCAAAACGGTTGTGGTTGCTATAAATAAGGTATTAGAAACAAAGTACAGCAATATGCACACATCTCTATATACAAATGTATCCTCATACACCTTTGCAGTAGGAACACTAAATATCCCCTCTGTATACTGTCACATAAATTTGTTAAGAAAAAGTATTACCATCCCCAGTGCCAGATTAAGCCTTCGAAGGGCCCGGGCACTTTAGACAGGCGGGCCTCCATGGGAGAATATTACACTGTCAAAACACAGAGTTAAGGCAGTATAAACTTGGTCAATGGGCAACTGCAGGGGGGGGGGGGATAGATATATATATATATATATATATATATATATATACATCTCTCCACTCTGACTGTGTTTTATTCATTTGGATTCTGAATCTGCTGCAGAATTGTGAAAAGGCACCATTCGGAGAGGTGTCACATTATGCCCCTGGTTTGGAAATCGTGTTACATGATTCATCAAGTGGAGTATTACAGTGTTGCCAAAGCAACAACGGTGACTACATCACCCAAGTACACTCCCTAGAATGTGTTCTTATTGTATCTGTACCTAAACTAGGTGTAAAAAGCTCATTGATCTTGGTGTATTACCCGTGAAGAAGTCCCTAGGGGACGAAACGCGTAGGGTTTCTTGTATGATCAAACTGCACCTATGGTCGGAATTCTGTACTGCACAACAATGATCCACCAAAAAAATCTTTGTAAACATTTCTAAACAAATGTCTTTTAAATTGTTTTATTGTATGGAATAAACATATTCTGTGTTACAATTGTGGACTGGTGAAACAACTTTCTGAGCGCACCTCTACATTTTCTTCTCTATCTTTCACATTAGACTCCCACTAGCGGCGGGGTCCTAGAGTAGTGCTGCTCACCAACAAGCGCAGGAACAGGTCACAACCCCCCTTCTTTCCATATATATATATATATATATATATATAGATATGTCTTGATAAAGGGCTTTGCCCGAAACGTTGACGCAAGCCTGTGTTGATTCTGTTTTGTTCTATAATTGCTGCCGCCGTGCAGACTTCGTTTAATCTTGTGAGTGCCATCTGCAAATTTGTTGCTACATCTTTCCTTTGGAAATTGAGAGGCACCGCAAGTAGTTGAATCCTATAGAAGAGTGCCAGGACCCCCTTGCCCTATATATATAGATATATATATATATCTATATATATATAGATATATATATAGATATCTATACATATACAGAAGTACCAACACACTCGCCATTCCTAAGAATGGGGCGCAAACAGCACCCACTTCCCAGGATGGGGTGCAGTGGCCTGTGACCACACACTCACACACACATATATATATAGTGAAGGAACAGATGGGCGTCACTCTGGGTCTCATGTAAAAAGGTGATACTTTAATGTGTTAAAACGGTCAACGCCCATTTGTTCCTGCACTGTGGAGAGCGGGGAGTGCTGGATATTCTACAAAGCTATATATATATATATATATAGCAGTTGAGCTTTAACCCAAGAAAAAAACACATATTCATTTTAGCTATGATGTGTAAGCAGTTGCCAGGTTCCTAAGAAAACCAGTTGTTAGTGTAGGACTTGCAGTAAAATGGGGTCCCTTGGTGATGGGCTGCAAGCTTAAATGCATTGATCAATTAATTAACTAAAACCCCATTATTTATTTAATTGATTATTTGAATGTTAAGGTGAGTTAGTTTGTTGTAGTGAGTGCTGGGCCCCCTGTGTTTGTGTTTACTAGAGTGTGTGGTCACAGGCCAATGCACCCCATCCTGGGAAGTATCTGGGGTAATATAACAAACTATCAGGTACCCTCTTTGCTCTGAGGGCAGAGACTAGGACACGTGGAAATGCACTTAGACTGGAGGAAAATAGATTCCTTACCATTAGGGGGAAAGTCTTCTTTTCAATTTAAAGGATTAAATAAGGCTGCACAAACATTTACTGGAAAATAAACATGCAGGGGTACCGGGGGTCCCCCCTGATGGTATCCCTGACTTCAGACAGTGGGGGAGGGTAGGGATGCAGGAGCAGGCAGAAGATATCACATGACATCCGTGCCCGCCCCAATTTCGGCCATCACCGTGACACTATAAAAGGCATTTACCTGCTCGCTAGGAAGTGGACATATACACAGCAGGTCTGCATCACCCCCTAATTTGGAGAACATTTTTTCATATAGAATAAATTCTCTGGTCTGTAGACCACTCTTCCTCTCCTCGCAGCGAGGCCCATTTCTAGTCTGCAGATGGAGCGTACATTAGACAAGCATCTTGTGTTCTGGGTAGACCATCCAAGGGCAGCACTTTAAAACCAAAGTGTACCATCAAATGTTATTTGTGAAGTACCTTAAATTTTATGGCATTTTAAAATAAGTGTACAGCTGACTATTCTAAAAGTGTTGTCTGTCACCAGTGACTGTAACTTTTATAGGGACGATTAGCATATGAAAGCAATATCTGTCTAGTTGCAAATTGTAACATGAATTGTAAATACCTTTATTTTGCACAGTTCCATGTGCTTGAGTTTCAGAACTACTTCCCAGCATGCCAGCAGGCAGTGACTCTGTACGGGTTCATCTGCCTGTGACTGTACTGAATGTAGACAATGTTTTGCATTAATGTTTGGCAGTGTATTCCATCTACATTAATACTATAGGGTCTACATTGCATCTGGCAACCAATAACCAGATGGACATTTACCTACTGAACACTAACCCACAAGCATATCTCTACAGGGATATATATATATATATATAAGATTGGCTGCAGTTCTGAATAACTCAACATAATGATGCAGCGTATTCGGGTCACAGCCTTGTAACCACTCCAGGACAAGCCTCAGGTGTCAAGCTGCTGTATTAGAAAAGATATTAATGGTGCAAATGGGTTTTCGTTAACTACATAAAACCTCAATAATGCGCCCGCGCTTGGGAATGGCTGATGGTGAAAGATATTGCTTTGTCTATAGTGCCAAAACAGACACATTAAATTCATGTTACAGATATCCCTTAACAATACATTCCACCTGTTTAAGAATAAAAATGACTGAATGAATTTTCTGGCATTTTAATAAATGGATCCAAGAAAAAAAAACATGTCGATAACATGTTGCATAAGCCAAACAGTGTGCTTGAGGCTGTCTTTAAGAACATTGGTCAGCTGCAGCAATCGATCAGCTGGCAGGGGGGTTTCTAGGTATTTGGAAACCCCCCCTGTGTGTGCGTGTGTGGGCCCCCTTCTCTCTAGCTGGCAGTGCAGTACTAGACTGTGAGGCTGGGAGACCTTAACGCTGTGAGTCTAGCATGCATGCACAGGTCTCCAGGAAACTGGTGCAGCAGCCATTTTCCTGGTGTTATTCCTACCATGCATGTGCAAAATGCAGGAAAAATGGCCACTGCATCATTTTCCTAGAGATTCGTGCAGCTCTGCTGCCGAAGTCGCGGGACTCTGAAGGGGTGCATGCTGTGCAATGTGGGGCCCCTTGGATTCAAAGTGTGCATGGCATACCTTGAACCATTATAGATATGATTATCTCTCTCCAAGATTCTTTGATGAATCTTCCACATGAAGTGTAATTGCTGCATTATATAATTCTTACTTCCTGAAAAAAACTTTTTTAGAAGACATTTTTTTGTGTTTGTAGCTAAGGGGAGAAGGAGGACATGAGTAAATTGAAGAAACAATATATTGTAAATAAAAGAAATAGGGAGCAAACCTAAATAGCCTAGCAGGGTGGGCAGTGTCAGAACTAGCGACTCGTAGGCCCAGGTGCAAGAATATGCTTTGGGCCCCCAGCAACCCATACTGTAACTCTAAACTTCTAATCCATGGCAGGAGAGACATCAACACAACATGCGTGGCCTGGTGGTAAGTGAGTTTGGCCTACAAACCCAGTCAGTAAAAAATAAAAGCCCAAACCATTTTGTACATCCCCATTTAAAACATTTTTTTACACATATCAGCACTGAAATCCCCCCACACCTTCCGCATTCTCTGATGCCCCATCTTCAATTTGTTCATTGCGCCCTGAGCTTTCTCTTACCTCCTCCTCTGAGACAGGGCCTTTGCTGGACATGCTGCGCTGAAGTCTGGACTCGGAGCTGCAGGGTGCTGCTGCGGGCAGACGGGTTTGTGCACGAGAAAGGAACAGTGAGGCCTGATTGCGGAAGCCACCACAGCAATGTTATTAAGGACAATAAAGGAGGACACTTTTCGAGGGAGGACAGAACTTACAATAGAAGGACTGTCCTCCCTAAAGGAGGAGGGCAGGTCACCTTATTGTAGCTAAATACCGTTTATACATAAATAAGCATGTACTGCATGCATACAACATATTGAATAGCATGATGATCTATTCATTATATATAAAATCGACTGGATTTGAATAAAAAGGTTTCTGGACTGTTCATAATCTCCAAAAGGCATTATGCAGAGAAGTTCTCCTCTGGATGGTAAGGGCACACTTTAAGTAGTCATTACAGACTTATTGGATTTCCTTTTTATATTCCTGTCAGGGTTCACGCTGTCTTTTAGCCTAATAGTTGCGGATTTCCTGCTGTAGCAATGCTAATGGCCTGATACTTGATTTGTAGGGGCATATGGCAATCTGCTTTTCATACTATTGAAGTGTTGGGTCTCTCCTCAGGTTTCAAATTATCTGGCAAAGACTTTGTGATGAGCGGAACCTCTTAAAAAAACTTCTATTTGCCCAAGGAATTCAGACCTTCTGTTTCTTTGACCAAGGCAATAAAATACACCCATTTTACAGCTGTTAAAGCAATGCTATCCTAAAAAATATAATTTTAATGAAGCATTTAATTTAACTGAAGTTTGAAAGTTATTAAAAACATAATTTAAAGTTTGAATTATATTTTAGATTTTGCCGACATGCTTATCTCTACTTTATTGATGCTATGAAATGTCAGTATCCATAAGGAGGATATGTCATCAAAAAATCATCTTTAGTAACACACACCATAGAGCACAACAATGACATATGCATTTAAAAAACACAAATTGAATAAATCAATACGTAAATGAAAACATATTTTATTAAGGCCTAATGACGCAGCTTCTGTATCCAGATTTAACTTAAGGCTGTTATCACACAGGTCACAGGTATTTAGGACTGGATTTTTCTCTCGGGTAAATATGTCAATCTGAGGCTAACAACCTTGCTTTAGTTAGGAAAGATAGTTTTTCTGCCACTCTAGTTCCGAATACTTCATGGGCTGTTTTGTTCCCACTTAAACCCCCTATGGGGCAAATTCCATTAGATCAGGGAGGGGGAACCTTTGGCCCACCAGCTGTTGTTGAACTAGACATCCCAACATGCCCTGTAACAGTTTTAGCATGGCCAAATAGAAAAACTGTAGCAGGGCATGCTGGGATGCATTAGATGGTCTGTTCTGGGTAAAGTAGGAGAAATAGGCCTTAACCGCTGCCTCATGCAGCTAAAGGTTTGAATGTAGGTCCCTGTTTAAAAGGGGTGTGGTATGGCGGGCCGACAGTCAGTATTCCGACATCAGAGTCCTGACTGCCGGTACTCTAACAGGGGGGGCAAAGCAATGAAGCCCCTTGCGGGCTCGGTGGCTTCCTGTGCTCGCCACAAGTTCTATTCTCCCTCTACGGGGGTCGTGGGCCCCCACAAGGGAGAATAGCCCCTGTCAGTCAGGATCCGAACTGTCAGGCATTTAAACAGTCAGGATTCCGATGTGGGAGTATTGACCATCGGAAACCAGACTGTTGGGACGTCATCGGTACCCGTTTGAAAGATCTGTGTAGTTTACCAAGGGGAATAGACCATGCAACACAAACAACAATTTACTAAGGGTATATTTATTATGGGAAATAAACCCTAGCTCAAGCTTCTCTTATTTAAGAAACCCTCCAGCCAGACATACTGTATCTCTATTCCTGGGTATTGCCAGCAACAGCTTTCACCAGCTACATCCGGTGATTGCTTCTCTACACAAAGCACACAGCAACCTCCAAAGAAGGATTGCAGCATGAATCTTATAGGCAGAATGGAAATATTAGTTGGAGGAAAAGTAAGTTATGCCTTCTTTTCAATAATCATTTTGGCTGAAACTAATTACAGATTGATTATTTGCACTGGCATCCAAATCCACTGCACATGCGTAACCTAACAAACTGGGTCAAGCATGTATATTATGCTCTACTTTGGCCAGGTGCAGTGGTAAATTCAGCCATACTGCCACAGCCATCATTGCTGATGAACTGTGAATTATGGTAATTGAACACCTGTTGGTGGAGCACTGCAAATCCTACATGTTTTTGCCCTGAGTTTTCTCCAAAACTGTGCACATAGGTTGTGCAATAGGCTAAACTCGATGGACTAACGTATTTTTTTCCACCTTAATTACTACAGTTACTATGTCACATAAAAGTATGGGTGACACAAAGTTGTATACATTTTAATAGCATGAGTTTGCAGGAGCCTTGACTGCTTTCCCAGGGGAGTGCCACCGGATTTTGGCGAGCCTCACGGCCATTTTGGAAAGTATGCAAGTATGAAGTGGAATATCCACATTGTTCTCATGCACCCAGTGTGGGAATATTTATGTATGTTTCCAGTCTAACCCCACACTAAGGCCTAAATTCTGATCTCATAGCAGTACAAATTTGTTCTCAAAATGGGCAAAACCATGCTGCACTGCAAGTGGGGCAGATGTAACATGTGTAGAGAGAGTTAAATTTGGGTGGGGTGTGTTGAAACTGAAATCTAAATTGCAGTGTAAAAATAATACAGCCAATATTTACCCTGCACAGAAACAAAATAACTCACACAAATCTAACTCTCTCTGTACATGTTACATCTGCCCCACCTGCAGTGAACGTGGTTTTGCCCATTTTGAGAACAAATTTGTACTGCGATCAGATCTGAATAAGGGCCTAAGCCCATGATGTGCTGTATATGTAATATCCTTATAATATTGTGTGTGTGTGTGTGTGTGTGTATATAAGCAAAAGCTTCAAAAGCTAGTCTGCTACCTTCTGTGTTTGTGCATGTGTGAGCAATAGATGTAGTTTCACTCTCTGCCAGCAGATGGCAGTGTTTCAGAGACTCACGGACACTAGACATATATATAGATGATATATATATATATATATATTCACACCTTGTTCACACCTTGAAAAGGGTGCTTCGTGCCTCGAAACGTCGAGCAACTGATGTGACCTTTTGTTTTGCAAATACAGACATTCCTCACTTAACGACCTACCTGTTTACCGACCACCCAGACTTACGACCCGGGCCTTCGTTTAGCGTCCGTGCTGTGACTCCTCGGACTTACGACCCTGCCTGCTCTGATTTACGACCTGCCCACCTACCCTCTCGCAGTTACGACCTGCCCTGCCTGTTTAGCGACCCGCGTCTCAGAAGTCTTAAGGGGTTTTATATATGCTCGTTTAACAACCAATTCACTTAACGACCGGGTCATAGGAACGGAACCTGGTCGTTAAGTGAGGAATGTCTGTACAGTTTTCTTTGCACCTTTAAATCCGCGAGTGCCGCCTTGTTCTTCTACGGATATTTGTTACTTAGCTTTGGAAGGCACCACGGTACTTCAAACCGCAAATCCGAGTGCCGACCTTACCCCGCATATATATAAATATATATATATATATATATATATATATATATATATAAAAACAGTGTAATGCGTCATTCGTGCATGACCACAAATTATATATATATATATATATATATATATATATATATATATATATATATATATATATAGACACACACACACTCAGCAAAATAAACTTTCCGGATAACTATAATTGTACACTTCATTGTAGTAAGTGAGATGAGTGTGTAATAAAACGGTATTGTGAAGGCATAAAAATAAACCCTTCTAGCAGTAAAGTATGAATTATGGTCATATTTCTGCCGGCTGATGCACAAAATCTACAGAATTTCCTCCAAGCAGTCAGCTGTACCAATGAGAATTTATGAGTAGGCTGAAGGAGGAAAATGATAACGGATGAGGAGGGGTCAGGTATTTGGAAAGATACAGCACAGTCATCTATCTGAGCTAATAATTCTGTTTGAATGAAAATTACATTACAAGGTCATCATCTTAAGCAGATTTAGAACAGCCGCTCCTATACAGCTGTTCTGGAAGTACAGTATGAATGCATTTTTATGCCAGAAGATTGTCAGGGCATCCTGGTTCTTGTGGTTCCATGCACAAGCTACTTGTTTTCTAGTTTTGATTGTAGAGTATCATGTGAATCAATTTACACATCCCAGACCATATAAAGTCTTCTTGAATTGTGTTTGTAGTGTGCGTCCCTGCCTAGGGTGTGTCTTGTTCTGGGGTGCCTGTGACACCTGCCACCAGAGAGTTATGGAGGGAGAGATTACAGCCTCCCTGTATGGCCTGGACCATTATGGTTTTTACCCCAGACCCTACGGGGATGGGATAAAAACGTGAATGTGTATGGACTGGATTGTGAAAGCAAACTCTTTATCAGGGTCCGTCTGAGACCCCGGCATTTTGCCAGCTTTATAGAGCCAGCAATTTCCTAGGTTACATGTAAAAGGGTAAGTGGGAGATGTATTTTCAATGGTCACAAAAAATTCTGTTCATTGATACCGATCATCATGACTTTACCGTCAATGGGGCAGATGCATCAAGGCTTAACAAGAGATAAACACGCGGGTGATAAACGTCCAGCCAACCCAACTACATTGACTGATGGGAAACCTCTGAACATTGCAGTTTTGGGAGGATTCAGCACAAAATACTTTTGATACATCACATTCTAAGGGACCGATTTATCACTGGGCGCATTTTAGCCGTGAAAACTAGTTTTTTTTAATGATGATATTGCAGCAATAACAAGGTATGTATCAGGGCAATAGGTATCAAGTATTAGAAGCAGGAACATGCTTCATATAGTTGCACTGGAATCATTTTAGATCATTCTCAATAAATGCATGGATTGCCAATGGAAGCCCCTGGGAAGAATCCCTGTAGTCCTGACATGCCTGTGGGACCGCCTGTAGATGTGAGAGGGTAGAGGGTGACAGGCTGGCGATGTGGACATGTAAGACGGACACTTTTTGGAAATTTTTCCAGGGCCATGTTAAATTCTTAATGCGCCCATGACATCAGGGAAGGGCATTGATTAATTACCTAATTAATAAAGTCGCAGACACAACTGCAAGAAAAGTCACAAAGACTGCTGCAACTGTGTCTAACTCAGAATTAGGCCCTGTGAGGAGGGAACCTGCACCTTCAAAAGACCACACCCCATCAACAGACCCCACCTCCATGAGGGCTGCTTCCAGAAATTTCCCTGACTTGTTTTCCAATCCAGCCCTGAATAATTTTATCATAGGGAAAACAAATTTAAATGTGAATTCCACCTTCAAAAAAATAGCATCTTCTAGGTACTGTAGATGTGTATATACATTATCCTAGTGAAAAGATCACTCATAAATATAGTTGTATGCAATGCAGAGACCTCAGCTTATCTATGGATAAATGGCTATAACAATGACTGTAAAGGCCCATACACACTGGGCGACTTTGAGCTGAAAGCCGCTCAATACACCAAGTTTGAGTGGCTTTCAGCTCAAAACCGCCCAGTGTGTATGGCCCGACGATGAGCGGGGGTGCACGCTCCGGCATCATCACCGGGAAAAATGCACTGCGCTATGCAAAGCCCCCGGCCCGCCTTGCTGACAGTGCCGGGCAGGGGGAAAGCCTCTCAGTATGTATACGCTAAGCAGCTTTCCCCCCAAAATCTCCCAGTGTGTATGGACCTTTACAGCCCATATTTAAAGACATATATACAATGTTCACTTAGAAAAATGATGTTGCTACCACTAATTTATGTACAATTGAAATACAAAACTGCTTACTTGTGCATCAGACAGGTAGAAAATAAAAGTTACAAACTTTATTAAACAAATCTAAAAATGTTACAATATTTATTTCATATTTTCTCCCATTTATTTTAGCTAAAACAGACCATTATTCGCTACAATAACATTTATATCTCACAGTTTAGAAACGCCACACGACCTATGCAGCACGGAGGTCTGACCACTACTTTCCGATTAAACTAAAAGTAATTTATTTTTGTTTGTGCTTAGCTATTACTGGCTAAGCCCTCGCCACAGATATATATCTCCATTTCTTGTTGCTTTTCCATCACTTGTCATTTTTTTTGCAGAAGCAAAACAGAAAGTACAAAATATACTAATCTCAGCATCAACCTTGGAAGATGCAGCCGTGTGCAAAAGTTTTTTTTTCCTGCTTCTGAAGCGATAAAATCTTGCCTATAACCATGTCCAACCTTTTCAGCAGCAAGTCCAGATGGCTTTGCAGCCTGTATAGCAGACTTTACCCACTGAAGCCTCTCTAAGTGGCAGCGTATCTTGGTCTCTCAGTTGTGGTAAATGCACAAAGAAAGTGGTCCTGAAAATCGCTTGCATTAAAAGTCTTCAGGAGTAAACACTCAAAAAAAAGTAAATTATACCTGTTGGGCTGATGCTTTTAACAGCACAAGAAAGCATAAAAAAGATATACTTCCAAACACAGGAATATTAGAGTTTTAGTGTGCAGGCAGAGGAGTAGCTAGGTGGGAATGGGATCATTTGGTCTACAGCAAGTTGGTTGACAATCATTAGGTCGACACCATTAGGTCAACATGGGGATAGGTTGACATGGTTCTGGCTCGACATATCATTTGGTCGACACAAACATTAGGTCGACATGTTCTAGGTCGTCAGTCAAAAGGTTGACATGGGGTTTTTGACTGTTTTTTTTACACGGATGTCAACACAGTCGACATGGACACTGGTTACAGTGCAGCGCGTCCCCTCGCATGGCTCACTGCGCTTGCCATGCTTTGGGAACTGTGCCTTGCTACGCTCGGCACACTATTTTATTCTCCCACTACGCCCTAGTGGATGGTAGGTCATGAAATGTCGGCACATGTCGTGTTGACATGGACACCGACACGGTGATGACCCTTACACATTATGCCACACAAACCATAATACCCATTACACACCATGCCACACAATCCATAATGCCCATTTCACATTATTTGACAGTCTATAATGCCCATTACACATTATGCCACACACGTAATGCCCATTGCACATTATGCCTTTCACCGTAATGCTTATTTAATACCATAATCCTTAATTTACTTTATGCCACACTGTGATGCTTATTTAACACCATAATGCTTCATTAACTTTATGACACACCGTAATGTCCATTGCACATTATACCACAAACTGTAATGCTTATTTCATTTCATGCCACACACCATAATGCCCTACAGATTATACCACAAACTATAATGATTTTTACATTTTATTCCAAAAAATGCCTATTACATATTATGCCACACACTGTAATGCCTAGTACATATTATGCTACATACAGGTATGCTGCTGACACCATTTTATGTCCCACATACTAAAATGCCCCTTAGAAATGATGCCCAACAGTAAGGCTTAAAATTACTCTTTGCAAGGTGTTTCATGACAAAAGATGTATAGTCCTGCATCTTCTTTTGGTGGCAACAGAGATCCCGGCACTTCTTGGTAACACTTTTCATGCAATGAGATAATTAAAACTTTGCACCCCCCATGGCATATTAATGCCACTTGCACAAAATGTAGTGTAGCTTACACATATAATACCTCCTATAGTGATGGTTATGCGCCTAATGCCCCCATGAAGTGTCGGTTAAACACATAATGCCCCCAACAGTTCCATATACACATTTAATGCCCCCTGTAGTGTCTCTTACACTCATTTTGGAACTTGATTTAAATATGCTGTTACATTGTCCTCAACCCTTTGCGTGCCAAGAGAATTTGTCAAAATAGGTGTGAAAATCGCCAAGCAAACTTTTTTATTCATCATAATGACCTGTAATGTTTACCTAATATAGGAAACAAACTTTTTTATTCATCATAATGACCTGTAATGTTTACCTAATATAGGAAACAAACTTTTTTATTCATGACCTGTAACATTTACCTTATATAGGAAAGATAATCTTTTTTTACACAACCTTTTTTATTTTAGCAGATGTTGCGCATCTCACAGAGATGTTGGCACTCAAAGGGTTAATTTATAAATTAGGATGGGACTGTTCTATAATAAAAGATTTTTCAGGGCCTCTTATTGTCTACTCTCCAACAGTGCCCCTTCATTTTAAACAAAAAGAAATAGATACTGTATACAGTAAAGTGTTACTGGGGCTTACCCTTCTGATTTCAGGTTCCACAAGAAGGAAAGGTTTTGTCCTCTGATGTAAACATCTGTGTGTCACTAGCATTTCTTAAAATTGACATTTCTGGTTGGTCCTCCTTTTGCTCAAAATTAGATTTTCTTTTCCTATTTATTCTTGGGGGAGCATTGGAAAACTGTGTCCAGGTCGTGCCACTCTCACAGGAATACACAAGCAGGGCCCTTCTGTGCAGCCATGGACATAGTGGGCTGACTTGCTACAGAATGTTACCATGGGGGTTATTTTGGTTCACTCTTTCTGACAAATTCCTTCTTAGATGGACAAAACCATGTGCACTGCAGGTGGGGCAGATGTTACTTGTGCAGAGAGAGTTAGATTTGGGTGGGGTTTTACTTCAAAATGAGATCTGTATTGCAGTGTAAAAATAAAGCAGTCTGTATTTTCCCTGTACAGAAACAAAATAACTCAACCAAATCTAATTCTCTCTGCACATGTTACATCTGCCCCCTGCAGTGCACATGGTTTTGTCCATCTAAGAAGGATTTTGTCAAAAAAAGAGAACTAAAATAACCGCCATGTGCCTATATTTCTGCATTTGTTTTTAATGAAAGGTAATATAATGTTTCCTTACTTTGGATAACTACCTATATTCCTTCATGTCTCTCCACACTGTTCTCCAGATTCTTTACTCTTCCTGCCTGGTCTACATAGACTTCCCCCCTCGACTTTATAAAGTAAGTCTATGTAGATAACTTTCTGCCCACACCTCTGGTGTCTCTAACTCCCTTAGGACTCCATATTGTACCCAAACTATGGCCTGTTTAGTGAGGAGTAAATTGAGGGAAACATGTTTTATAATGTTATATTTATCTCACTGTTATCTTGGGTGTCATCACCTCCCCCTGGAGAGGCTACTTTTGCCGCTACCGTTTTTCCTGGCTGAGAGTTGACTGGCTCTCCATATTTGTGGGGGGCAATACTTTTGTTTGGCATTAAAATTTGTTTTATTAAATCTCATCCTTTTTTGTTCACAGTCCTGACTTACAGGCATTTCTCTCCCTCCTCCACTCCAATAGGTCCACATTCCCTTAGGAATTCATTGAAGTTTATAAGGTCAATGCGAAGGGCAACTGTCTCGAAAATAGGTTGTAGAATATGCGCTCTTCGAGCTCTCTAAAGCTGATGAGGTTTTCTTGAAGGAGGCTCATTTCAAAGCCAACTCTGCTTCCAAGTATGACTATTATTTTCCTCAAGTGCTTTATAATAATAACCCCTTTGCCAAGACTAAAGGGACCTTACGGGGGCAGAATCACGGTACTTTCATGTTTGATGTATCGCATGCAAGTCGGATTCCGACTACTACTCAGGTTCAGTGCGCACAGGACCACGCATTGGACCTGATGGGACATCAAAGGCATACAATTTGGCCCAATTTCTCATCCTGATCCATCAGGAACAGGGGAAATCGGCACAAATCAATGTACTGTAAGATAGACTTTAAGATGTAGCTATGGTCGTGATGTGATCCAATGATGTGCAAAATCATCCATTTTGGAATTAGGCCCTTTGTCCTGAATTTTGGGAAGAATGATACCAAAATATAAGTTTTAACAGTTTATCTGGAGTAAAATGCAGTCAAAAGCTAAATCTCATGTATACTAAATATGAACAACAGCAATGAAAAACAACCTGCAAGTACGGTACTGTAGACGCTGTCACAATGCAGTCTCAGAGGTCTAGTAATAATAATACTTTTGCAAATGTACACAATATCCTCATCTATTTTCTGCTGCTCTAGGCTCACATCATGGTTGAGTAAGCGCAAAGCATACTTGGTGTCATTTTTGGCACGGTCACTGTTTCTGAAACCTCCGAGCAAGCCATACATCATGAAATATTGATATGGTTCCACTACGCTGCTGCACATGACATTTGATGTATGGCTTTAGGTGATTCTTTTTTTCCTCATAAGTCTAAATAGTCAGCGAAGGATCAAAAGCAAAATGTCATTTTTACACTCACAGAGTGAGGTGGTGACATAGCCCAAAAAAATATCAGCTGCGTGACCGCCAAACCCAGCATTTTGTAACCTTACTGAGCTCAGAGGGCCTCTATAATTAGTCATCTCATAACGATTTCTACCGACATACAAATATTTATCGTATTAAATATCACCATCCAGAATATTGCACTCATTTGGGCTTTTCACGTCCCAATGATTTTGCATTATTCCCATCGACTGAAATAAATGAAGAAAATGTTTTAGACTACACATGAAAGCATGTAAAAATCAATAACTGGATTCTAAAAGGATTTAATATGCCTTGAATACATTCATTTCAAACAGTTTCCTTAAATAGCTTTCTTCCCAGTGTAACCTATTTTTTTAAGTCAAATATAGAGTATGAGGGCTATAATTACCATTTTAATTATACCTCAATCATTAAATCTATTTTGCATAGAAATTAAAGCTTTTTATGTTATGATTTCTTGGTACCATGAGTAAAAAAAATATTACCGAGCAATTAAGAAGAAAGGGTTTATAGGCCTTGGAAGATTTTGTTATTTATACATTTCTATGAATAATCAGAAAGCCAGATATCACATTTACAGGTCCATAATAACCAGTGCTCCATTTGCTAGGAAAATACTCAACTTTAGCAGAAAAGATTTAATTTGTTTAAGAGAATATTTTAGACAATGAACATACCCCTCACCTGTCCCAAGTTTGTCAATAAATTCTAGATCTGAGTGGATCATACAGTACCTCCAGCCTATGATTGGGGTATTCAACATGATATGCTCTTTCTCTGCTGCACTGTAGCAATAAAATGGTGTGTTGTAGCTGGGTTGAAGCCAAATGGATTATTTATAATGGGTGCAATCCTACCCCTTCGGTGCCTCACCGCAATGGGAGTAGCACTGTTGGAGTCACTGTGTGTGCTGCACTATTTTTCCCGATCTGTGCTTGAACATTAAAGTATGAGCCCTCTGGTAACAAAATCACTAACGTATGCGATGAGTACCGCAAAGGACAGCTTTTCCGATAAGAGCTGTCCTTTGCGATGCCGCACCATCCCTGGATTTCCGGGTCTGAGACCCGGGAGTCCCTCTATGCTGGTGCAGAGTGACGGAGCATGCTGGGAGGGATCCATGGTGGATCCCTCTGACAGTGCTGTGGAGAGAATCCCATAGGATTCTATAGGGTATGGCCAGCAAAAGCTGGCAATTCCCTTTTGCAATGCTACCCCAACTGAGGGGCTTTATTGCATACGAAAATGCAGTAAAACCACTGATAATAGGCTTTTTACTGCATTTTCAGTTTAAGAGCACCCCGCTCTGAATGTCATGAATATGCCCAGATTGGGTTTTGATTTCCACTATTTACCATAATGAATATATATATCTATATATATATATATATATATATATATATATAGATATATATATCGCCATTTAAAACCTTTATATACAGACCATCTATCGGGCAAATCAAGGTTTACAGAACAAAAGAAAGATCATAAATGAGGCCACTGTAAATAAAAATGCTAAGCAAATGACTCCTATTTGCCATTTCCAAGGTATAGAAGGCCTACACAATGAAAATGAACACCAAATCATAAACTAAAACTCAAGAGCCATCTAAATCCTTTCTTTCTTCCTTTGGAAAATGAAAGAAGCATATGTCTGTCAACAAGAGAATGGTGAGACACAATGGTTTAATTGTGATAGGTGCAGGGTGTGCACTACACACGAGCCCATGAGTCAAGACAGGGACAGTTTAAAGCTATCTCAGAACATCCAGGAAGTTCCCCAATCTAGGGAGGCTCTCCTGAATGCTAGGCATAGTGGGCAAGTCTCCTGGAGTCCTCTTGCTGCCGCTGCCTGGTGGTTTGATGACCTGATCCACCACATCACCCACACCACCCTTTTTGTTGTGCAATACCCTCTGGGTTTCTCCCTTGGAGACAGCCAGTATGCCAGTAACTCGGGGTTGTATACACCACTATGGTATAACACATACAAATACTGGAAATATGAGTACTGTCCTAGTACTATTACATTGTAGTAAATGTAAGGGATTTGTATGCTACCCGGTGTTCTTTAGAGGAGAAGAGCTGGATTACGTAGAGTAAGCACCACACCTTTAGGTGTCCTGTGACAACAGGTCAAGAGAATATTGATTTGATATTGAATGAAAATTTCGATCACGCTTTCTTATATAGTTTCCAAAATATAGAAAAATTAATCAACTCAAAGAAACGAAAACTTTAATTTGAAGACTCCAAAGAGAAAATATCTTTGTGATGTAGCCATTAACAAGTACTAAACCATAGACATAAGATGTACATTACAATTTCCAGATCGTAGATTTTTGGTTGGTAAAATTAAAAACTTATTAGAAGTCAATTTGAGAGGGGGGCCCTGAGATTTTGACTGCCTAGGGTCCTCCACAGGGTTTAATCCGGCACCAGAGAGGTGCAAATTTTATTTTACTTTATTCTTTTTTGTTGTTCTTTTTTTTCCATCCCTGGATAATATTTCATGGCTCTGGAAGGGTTTCAGATTCTGGTAACCTTTTCCACAACCTCCAAAGGCAAACCAAGTCACCTGTCTAACAAATTTGTTTTATGTGCTTCCTGGCAAGAATCAACTCTCAGCAATACAGATGCTTCCTAAATTCTGAACATGTATCCTTACCCTTTGAATGCCTACAGGGCTGTAAGTGATCATCAATATATCTGCATTAAAATATCTGCTTAAAATGCCAGCGTCACTCGCTGTGACTGTTCTTTTAGTATAAATAAATACAAATACAACCAAGTCAATTAATTGAAGTTTAGTTAAATATTGCACCCAAAAAAAGAACAGTCGCTGTGAGTGGTGCTGTATATTTTTAACGGATATTTTGAGGACATCTGACAGCAAAGTTGGTACTCAAAGGGTTTAATAAAAAAAAGTTTGTTTGGCAATTTTCACACCTATTTTGACAAATTTCCTTGGCACTCAAAGGGTTAACGAAAAACTGTGCAGATGCTTTCATTTTACATTGCAATATATGTTAGTGATTTTCCAGCAAATACAATGAATTAAGAAATTTTAAGAACTCTAAGCTCAAGCAACAACAACAAATTAACTTCATTATCTCCAGCATTTGTGTTCGTTTAATGATTGAGACTTTATTTAACACATTCAGTGATTAATTAAACAATTAAATATCCTTACGTGGATCTCATCATCTATCACAACATGTTCTGTTTCTATGACTAGTAAGTGTAAAGTAATATTCATGAAGACATATAGTTGACTTTATACATATCATAATGCAGAGAGGGTGTTTACCTGACACATTTCACTGGTTCCCCCTAGTTTATTGTTTGTTTTTTTTCCATTATACCACTATGTTTACTTTATCATTATGTTTACTTTGTTTATCATTTCCTATGTTCCTATTTTGGTACTTATCCTTAATGGCTGATATGCTATAATCCGCCATCGCTGTTTGCAGGTAATAGGCTTGCCAGGCCTTATATAATTAGCCCCAAAAACCAGCACCTGACGCAGCTGATTAGTGATTTTTGTCAGCAAAACCCCCGAAAGCAGTCTCGTTTCCAGCTCAAACGGGGCTGAGCGGAAACACAGGTTTCACTGAGCCTGTGTGTTTTCAGACTAAGGGGGGTATTCAATGTCAGGGTCACGGCAGTCGAGCTTGCTCGACCGCCGTGACCCAGTCCCGTTCTCGGTCAGCTCGACCGAGAACATGCAGACGGGATTCAATGTCCCGCCTACTGGGGAGCGAAAAGGGGGCGTGGCCGCGAGTTGCGGCTGGGAAGAGGCGAGCTGCAGCCGGCAGCTCGTCACTTCCCGGCTGTTCTCGGCAGAATGAGCCCGACAGCTAGTGATGTCGGGCTCGTTCTGCCGAGATACCCTGCTCAATGCTGTCGGGGAAGACAGCATTGAATAGGGCCCGGCGGGCATCTCCCCGATGGGAGGTGCTCGCCGGAGATTGAATATCCCCCTAAATGTGTCTTTTATCGTGCAAACAATTAGGATAGCCCAGTAAAAAACATTTTCGGAACATCAGGGAAAATAAAATGTGTTCACCGGAGGGGGGGGGGGGGAGCAGGGCAATAGGATACCCCCCTATGAGTATGAATTATAGTCTACATTACAGTACTACAGTACTATACATCTCAAAGTTTGCAGTAGCAGTACAAACAGGGGCATCAGCTCTTTTCCATGTGTGCGATACTGTCATTGCAACCCTTTTCCTTTACCAGCGAGTGCCAATCCTTCCTATCTTCCTATCTGCCATTTACATGAGAATAATTTAATATAGACTAGGAAAGCAGACTTCTAACTGCTGCGATTTGATTCCATGATTGACTGTATTTACATCTCATTGTGGTTCTTTAAGTAGGTTTTGTGTGTCCGACCTGTGCAAAATCATCCATTTCCATATGATTGGTGGAGTTTATGAAATACAGTGAGGTCAGCATTTTTAGACTGAGATTTAGGTTTTCAATTTAATGCAAGGCACATCAGGATTTTTCTCGCTATCTAATAATACTGCTGGTTCCAGCTGAATACTACAGACCATCAGGTCAAAGGGACATTTAAACGGGGGATTTGACTGTGAAAGTTATTATTGAAGATGACTTGAATCGCATACTGTTTGGATTCACTTTTGTATGAGAAATAAAAATAAAAATGGTGTTAATGTATAGTACTAAATTGGTATTAATTGCCAATGTGTATTGAATAACTTAAGGGCACAATTATGTTTCAATTACCTGCCCCAGCTGTTGCTGGGGGACTCAGTTATCTTCTTTGATAAACTGTTGTTGCTTGCATTTGAAATGTGATCAATAATATTTAATAAAACATCATGAATAGCCTTATGCTGAACAGATGGCTCTGTGTTGGTCCAGATCCAAATCTTGTTTGGAAATAGTATCTATCAAATGTTCACAACGTTTGATACAGGCCTTGGTCTATTGGTATGTACACACGGGTACAATCAGCATGAGATTTTGACTATATAGTCCAAATCGCATGCAGATCACACAGGTTTTTTTAGATTGCGATCCCGACGCACGATCCCGTGGCAGCACAAATCTAAACCCAGATAGACAGGGCAGCAATGACTATATAGTGCAAATGTGCACTATATCCTCCAAATCGCATGCATGACGGGTGGCTTGCCATGCGATTCGATTGCATCAGGATAGAATAGCAAGCCTAATCGACCGTGTGTACAAACCATATGACACATCACCTAAGTCCAATCGGTACTTACATATTATCTGGACTCCCATGTTAAATGCACCCCATTTTTTCATACCCCTACTATCCAACTACGCATGGAGTTGATTTTATATAGTGTGGCGAGCGCAGCGAGCCACCGTGCCCGAAGCATGGCGAGCGCAGCAAGCCCCGCGAGGGGACGCGGTCTCATAAGAAAAACGGGAGCCCAGATATTACATAAGTACCATTCAATCTGAGGTCAAAGAGATGCAGAGCCTACAGTACATGATTATTTATTTTATTATTTAATGTTAACATTTTTATATAGCGCCAATTACAGTATGTTATGTAGTGCTGCACAAAAAATATGTGGTTATTGACAACAGTCCCTATTTGGTGGAGCTTTCATCCAAACGAATAGGCAAACATACAGTAGGAGGGCTTTGCGGGTTCCCGGAATCTCTGCTCCTCTTGGCCAGTGGCTCAAATTATGACCGCATTAGCAATACGATCACAACTAGAGCTGCTGCCATGTAATGCAGTGTAAAGGATAAAGTGGAACTGCTGCACATGCCCCCTGTGGTAGCAGCTTCTTCTACCAAGTTTTGTTGTGTGTGTGAATCTGAGTCTTCAGTCAGTGCACTGGACCAGAGAGCAGTTACCAGTAAGAAGAGACAGGAGTGTTATCATGGTATGGGAGAATGTGATCTTAGAAAGTGCAGCTTCTTTCCCCTACAAATTCTGCGTTTGCCACTCAAATGTCCCTACTCCAGTGGAGCTTATGTCCTTAATTCTATATCACACAAGGCCACAGACCTTAATGCCCCCCATACACGGTCCGTTAATCGGATCCGTTCTGTGCTTAAACACCACACATCGGATCGGATCGCATGCCTAGTGCATGCAGTGTGCATGCACTGCGATCCGATCCGATGTATAGCTAGTACAAAAAGTATGTGCAGCACATACTTTTTGTACCGTACTATGTGATGCGCGGGAGCGCGCATCGCATAGTACAGAACGGAGCCATACACAACGGACCGTGTATGGGCTCCTTTAGTCTATTTTGTCAGAAGACAATAAATCATTCCTGTGTGTTATTGCACAATGGCTCTTATTCTAGTTCACTCTTTCTGACAAAATCCTTCTTAGATGGACAAAACCATGTGCACTGCAGATGGAGCAGATATAACGTGCAGATAGAGTTAGATTTGGGTGAGTTATTTTATTTCTGTGCAGGGTAAATACTGGTTGCTTTATTTTTACACTGCAATATAGATCTCACTTTGAGGTAAAACCCTACCCAAATCTAATTCTCTCTGCACAAGTAACATCTGCCCCCTGCAGTGCACATGGTTTTGTCCATCTAAGAAGGATTTTGTCCGAAAGAGTGAACTAGAATAAGGCCCAATGTGAGAAAAATAGAGCACTTTGGAGCAGATTTATCACAATCTGTATCAAAGGATGCGGAAGTTATGTGATAACATCACCCAAATCTGTATTGTGATAAATGATTACATTACATAGGTGTATAAATAATTGCATGCAAGGACATAGCTTTTGAGTAAGCTCTGTCCCTGTTTTAAACAGTGATCAGAGTGTGTGCCCATTTGGAAATACATAGCTTATCACACTGGCTGGATCACAGAACAGCTTTTTCCGCATTCGGCCAGAGAAAGCTTTGAGGGAGGCAGGATTTTTATCACAAGGCTCACTGTGGTGTTTGTATACTTTTTTAGAAGTAAATTCAGCCAGATTTCATTTCCCATTATATTGTAAGTAAGGGAAATGCGATTTGGTTACTAAAAAAATTAGAATTTAAGGGTTTGGAGCTTTTTTTCATGAAAACTGCTCCATAAGCCCTTTAACCCCTTCCCGACACAGCCTGTTTTTGCCTTCCTGACAGAGGCCTTTTTTTTCAAATCTGACAGGTATCACTTAAGTGGGGATAACTTTTTTTTGCTCTTACTTATCCCAGTGATTTTGAGATTGTTTTCCCGTGACACATTGTACTTTAAATTAGTGGTAAATTTTGGTCGATACAGTTTTTTTTTTTTGTGAAAAATACCAAAATGTCGTAAAAAAATGGAACATTTTGCTATTTGCAAAATGTAAAATTTTCTGCTTGTGAGACAAATAATCATACCACTCAAAATAGTTAATAACTAACATAAACCATATTTAAACTTTATTATAACATCATTATTTGAACCTCCTTTAATTTTTTTGGACACTAGGGGGCAGCAGAGTCTAAATTTTACACATCACACAGTTTAACGCTGCTTTTGGCTGTTCACGTTTGAACAGCCAATCGCAGCGATCGCCCATGACGGGGGGCATCGCTGCCCCCCCTGGGCAATGAGGGAGGATGTCTGCTGTCAGGGACAGCAGACATCCTCCCTCTGTCACCGCGTCTGTAGACGCGGTGACAATTCAAAGGCATGACGTACATTTATGCCATGTGTCGGGAAGTACATCCCGACCATGACGTAAATGTACGTCAAATGTCGGGAAGGGGTTAATACATTTAGGTAATACTAAAATTGTTTGAAAAGGGCATGGAAATACCCTGTTATATAATTTGAGTTTTAAAATAGGTTAATAAATCTGCCACTTTGTCTTTTTGTATTTTTATTTTGTATGCTAATCGTTTGTTATTGTATTTAAAAACCTTATAAAATCTTTTCATTTGTGTACAGATTTGACCAAAAAAAGCTGGTACTAGACATGTGCGTCGGACCATTTTTGCTGGATTTGGATTTGGTTCTGATTAATCGTCCAGCTTTGGATTTGAATTTGCCAAATCGCCATGATTGGCTTTGGATTTGGATTTTTTTACCCAAAAATTTACGAAAAAGCTATAATTACATAATTTGGGCCTTTTTTGTCCCTAAAATATTATTAACTTCTATAGCAATAATGTCAACATACATTTTTACCAATTCAAGTAACATTAAAGTATAAATCCTAAATAATAAGAGTATATAGTAAAAGTGTCCAAGGACAAACCACGTGTACTGGCCTGGGACTGGTATATGCTCAAAAATAATATGCTTAAATAAAAAATACATACTACATATGTTTTCTTTACTTCCTCCTAGGTCTGATATAAAGTGGGGTATTCAATGCCACAGCGAGCGGCCGGCAAGGGGGTTAAACAGCGAGGATTGCTGAAAACCAGCGATCCTCGCTGTTTAACCCCCGCGCCGGCCGCTCGCTCTATTCAACGTACTGGGGAAATCCTCGCCGTCACTGTGACGGCGAGAATTCCCCAAAACAGCGAGACCCGCGGCTGCTGCAGAAAACTCGCAGTTTTTAGCCGCGGGTCTCGCTGCTTCTGGAGCCGCATCCGCCAATTCCCCCTCGCTCAAAAAACGGAGCGAGGGGGAATTGGTGGATGCGGAGGCTGCGTTGAATGCTGTCAGGGTGAGTGGTGACAGCGAGCAGGAAGCCCTGCTTGCTGTCACCACTCGCAAACAGCATTGAATACCTGCCACTGAGTGTACTGTAGCTGGAGTTTTTGGACCTTAGCAATCCCCACTGACATACACTGTTGCTAAATGAGTCATTTAATGGCTAATTCTGTTTTATAGACAAGAAGTGATGTTGTGTTTCTTTATCCCTGTGATACTGACAGCTGTTCTCTTGTTCAGCAAAACAACAACAAATACAAAAAGTATATTTTATCAAGCAGCTACAGTGTCTGAATTGTTCAAAATATAAATTGTACAGTAAATTGTGGGGGAAATTTACTAAGATGAGAGTTCGATTTCAGATGGACTGTTGCTATGGGCAACCATTCAGATTATGGACCTTGTTCAGATCTGATCGCAGTACAAATTTGTTCTCAAAATGGGCAAAACCATGTGCACTGCAGGTGGGGCAGATGTAACATGTATAGAGAGAGTTAGATTTGTGTGAGTTATTTTGTATCTGTGCAGGGTAAATACTGGCTGCATTTGTTTTACACGGTAATTTAGATTTCATTTTCAACACAACCCACCCACATTTAACTCATATTACACCTGCCTTACCTGCAGTGCACATGGTTTTGCCCACTATGAGAACAAATTTGTACTGCGATTAGATCTGAATAATCTATTATCTTCATGAAGGTGCTAAATAAATAAGTAGATTTGGATCGGTTGCCCATAGCAACCTCTTATTTGAAATAGAACTCCCATCTAGAACATTATGAAGTGCTAAACTGCCTCTGTGCTGGGCACATGGGTTTGTGTGGCAACATGTGTCTATTACAGTGGCGGTTTTTACCTATGGGCTGCAGGGCTGTAGCCCCCCCCAGGTAAAATCCGCCACTGTAGTGAAACCAGATGCAGTCTGTGAGACTGCACTGGCTTCACTGTGACTGGCAGTGACGTCCAATTGGAAGTCCGATCTGCCAGTCACAAAGGCAGTCCCGTTGGTGTTCCCTCCCTCCGGGATGCCTTTGTGCGGGCTGCCGTGCAAAAACGGCGATTGCGCATGCGCAGTACCTATATCGGTACTGCACATGCGCTGGTCCCGTTGCCTGTAACTTATATTGTACAGGCGCCGGGACCAAGCTTGCTTCTATGGGCTGTTGCCCAAGCAGCCCATAGAAGCTGGCCGCATGCGCAGTACATATGTATGTCCCAGCGCCTGTCATCACAGCACAGGTGCCGGAGGAGAGAGGAAGTGGCAGCAGCGGTGGCGGCAACAGGGAGAGGAGGGTGCCTGAATCGTGGTACCCCTGCTGCAGCCAAAGGCAGCCCCCTTCCCCAGCCGCCACTAGTCTATTATCATCAGGTTACACTGGCAGAAGGCAAGAGTTGGGCATTTCTGATGATGATCCAGATGCACTAAGCTTCAAAAGTCCCCTTCAGCGTGCAATGTCCTTGTTTATGAAGCATACTGTACATTTTGTCTCAATCCATGTGGCATTATGTGAATTTTGTCTCAATCCATGTGGCATTATGTGAATTTTGGCTCAATCCGTGTGGCAATTTGTTAATTTTGGCTAAATATGTAAGGCATTATGTGAATTTTGGCTCAATCATGTAACATTATATGAATTTTGGCTGATTCCATGTGGCATTATGTGAATTTTGGCTCAATTCATGTGGCATTATGTGAATTTTGGCTCAATCCATGTGACATTATGTGAATTTGTCTCAATCCATGTGGTATTATGTGAATTTTGGCACAATCCATGTGGCACTATGTGAATTTTGGCTCAAAATGTGTGGCATTATGTGAATTTTGGCACAATCCATGTGGCATTACGTGAATTTGGCTCAATCCATGTGGTATTATGTGAATTTTGGCTCAATCCATGTGGCATCATGTGAATTTTGGCTCAATCCATGTGGCATTATGTGAATTGTGGCTCAATCATGTGACATTATGTGAATTTTGGCTCAGTCCATGTGGCATTATGTGAATTTTGGCTCAATCCATGTGGCATCATGTGAATTTTGGCTCAATCCATGTGGCATTATGCAAATTTGGCTCAATCCATGTGGCATTATGTGAATTTTTGGTACTTCTTTCCTAGCACGGCGCCACCGATTTTAATTGTATTGATCGCGGCCGCAAAAATCGCGTCGATCGCATCGCATGCCAACCAAATCGCATGCGATACGATCAACGCGATTTTTGCATTTCAATCAATGTAAAATGGTCCCTGAGACCCAATTTTACATTGATTTCAATGTAGAAAGCCCCCAAACCCCCCCTTTTTCACTGCAAACCCCCCCTCATGTGTGAAATGGCCCTACATTGTTAACGCCACCCCACTATTGACGCCAACCCGAAGCGTGGCGAGCGCAGCGAGCCCGCGAGGGGCGGCGGTACGCGTCCTCCGACCTTTTTCATACCCCCACTATCCACGTCGGCGTGGAGTTGATTTTATAAAGTGTGGCGAGCGCAGCGAGCCACCGAGCCCGAAGCGTGTCGAGCGCAGCTAACCCCCGCGAGGGGACGCGCATAACTTCACAGGTATACGCGTCCGTTTGCCACACTTTATAAAATCAACTCCACGCCGACGTGGATAGTGGGGGTATGAAAAGGTCGGAGGACGCGTGCCGCCGCCGCTCGCCAGGCTTCGGGTTGGCGTCAATAGTGGGGTGGCATTAACAATGGAGGGGCATTAACCATACTTAATACCGATGAGGGGGCATATGCAATGAGAAATTGGCCATATTGGCTCATTTCCCATTGTTCCCTATGTAAAATCGCGTTGATCGCGTCAATCGCATCGCATGCCAATATAACAACCACTGCTTTAAAAGTCCATACACACTGAGTGATTTTCGCCCGTCTGAGCAATTTTGGCAGGGGTGGACGACGCTATGGAAAGCCATCCACCCTGTCGCTTATCTGCTGGTAATACCAGCAGATGAGCAGCGGACGCTGGGGATGATGCGGGAGCACACATCATTGCTCACTACTCATCGTTGTGCTGAAAGCAGCTCAAACGACAAAACTGTTCAAATCACTTATCAAGCTCCTCACCATTACTGCACATTTGACTAAAAAGGAGAAGAAACAAGCAAAAAGACAAGTTTGAGCATAAATTGGGAGAAAATAACAAAATAAAAATCCCTACACCTATTTTATTATAAAAAAACTTGTAATAATGTTACCATTTTATGTGCAATTAATCAAAGGATAATATCTATACTAAACCTTCGCAGCATAGGACTTTAATCAGTCACCAGCATCTCTATATATTCAATAAAATATTGTCACTATGATACTACAGTCCCTTAGACAATGACTGTCATTTTGTTTTCATTTCCAGGTGCGTAGAGGCCTGACCTGTACATCAGAGTCACCATCGCTACAAAAGACCGCGGTCAGCTCTGTGTGAAATATGTATTACTACCACATGTTTTTTGGCCTGTTGCGTGATTCATCCTGGCTTACACTGGCCCAGGAGACTTCTGTTTTGCCGGGGTCACTAGCTGTTTGTTACAACGACTCTTCTCTTGTCGAAATAATTACAAGAGGATTTCACAGTTTTCATCTGTGCAGAGGCACCTTGGGAGTCAGAATTGGCTACTTTCTCTTTCCTGTGTCAGATATTCCCAGTAAGGTTGTTTTTGAATTACCACTTGAAAGAAATATTTGCCAGAACACAGCACAGAGCGGCGTTAGTGCAGCTTTGTTAAATTATTCTCCTTGGAAGTGGTGGTAAAAGCGACTGACATATAAAGTGTATTATAATGCTCACTCGTATGCAGCAGGTTGTTAGAGAAGGTGCTGCTGTAATCCTCTGTCATTTTGGAAGGTCGGATATTTTTCGTAACAAAGAAAAACAAACTGTACGGTAAACTATTCAGGATTTGAGAGTTCTTTTATGTTGAATGTAGTCTTTGAAAGGTTTTTTTTTATGGCTTAGAAACTGTATCCATCTGCTCTGCATCTAATAATAATACAATTTCTCATCCTATCTGTATATTCACTGTCTACCTCATCTGTGTCACCCCTGTCTGTACGCCCCTCTCCTTCAGAATGTAAACTCTCATGTCCTTCATTTACTTTTGCTTCCTTTACTTGTCCTATAATCAATTCCATACTCCCTCAAATGTCACCTAACCCTTGGTTTCCAACACTATCATCTATATATGTCTAGTGTCCGTGTATTCCCCGGAACTCTACACCCTTATAGCAGGGAGTAATTCTGCTTCAGGTGCCGCTCTCAGGGGTGACAGCCCCTCACATACAATCTCCAACAAAAGGAATGCGCTCTGAAGGCTTGTTCAGAAGGTAAAAAAAATGTGAAAAACTGAAAGTCGATTCGGTCCATGAAACGTTGACAATAAATTGTGGATTTTTTGCATTCCTTTTGTTGGAGTTTATATATATATATTTATATATATATATATATATATATATATATATATATATATATATATAGGGTTTTTGCACTTTGATAAAGGGGCCAGAGAGCTCCAAAACATTGGTGAAGAAGTTGCCTACAGTCTCTTTATTTGCGAGTGCCACCATCACCCTCCCCCGCTGTATATGGTGACAGGAGGCTTCTTGTCACAGAGGAGGGCACCGCATAATTCTGGATCATATTGATTAACTGCCATTAGTTTGGAGTGCTGCCCCCACAGATATATATATATATATATATGTATATATATATATATATATATATATATATATATATACATACACACACATGCACACATACTGGTTATGGAAAACATCAGTACATAGATCATTTCATTGTATAGTAAGAGAATGTATTATTTTGGGAAAAAATTCTACCAGATTGCAATTAAAATATATATTTTTTCTTAAAATAGCACAACAAACAACAGTAAATTGTGTGAATGAGTGAATAAAATAGATAAATAAAGCATACTGTACAGCAGACGGCAGCCGTATGGTTATTCATTTAGTTTGCATAGCAGTTTTCTTGAGTGAGCAATACCAGGGAAGCTCCTTGTAAGAGGAAGTAATGAATTAATCAATTAAAGAAAGGGAATAAAACAGTCTATGCAGGGCCAGGATAGTTAATTTACAATATGTATTTTGGCCACAGTGCAAATGCAACAAAGAGGTTGAACAATTTAATCCACGTCTGTCATCAATCTGTCAACACTAAGTATTCATTTTATAATGATGGCTAAGATGTCCTTTTAGCAATGCATTATGCATAAATGAATTGTCGTGAACTCTTTTGTATTACACTCTATCAATCTATCTGACTGAATCATTTATTATAGTAAAGGAAAATGCTTTATACCAGGTCTAAAGCTATTATTTTAATACATAGCACTGTTTAAACTGCTTGTTTAATCCTACATTTAATAGAATCTGTTTACTATACTGTATATAATCTTTTTTTACACCGCATTTTTTATTTGAATTTATGTAACAAATGTGAGCGACGCTGGCATATTTTGACCATCTCTCACAGAGATCTTGGCACTCAAAGGGTTAAGGCATTGGGGGATATTCAATCGCCGTCGAGCACCTCCCGTGGGGGAGATGCTCGACGGGCCCTATTCAATGCTGTCTTCCCCGACAGCATTGAACAGGGTTTCCTGGCAGAACGAGCCCGACATCTCTAGCTGTCGGGCTCGTTCTGCCGAGAACAGCCGGGAAGTGACGAGCTGCCGGCTGCATCTCGTCACTTCCCGGCCGCAACTCGCGGCCACGCCCCCTTCTCGTCCCGCTGCAGGCGGGACATTGAATCCCGCCTGCATGTTCTCGGTCGAGCTGACCGAGAACGGGACTGGGCCACGGCAGGCGAGCAAGCTCGTCTGCCGTGACCCGAAGATTGAATACCCCCCATTGTCTTGTTATGGATGACGACATGCATTTATGTTTTGAACTATGTCAATGAATGCCTGGCGTGCTGAAATAAAACACCCTGTATATATTTCAAAATGCAAATTTCACAGATATAAAAATGTAAATAAAGCATGTACTTACTTATTTGATTTAATGAAATCAGCATCCACTTACATACCCTGCAAACATGACCTATTCCACCATATACAAAATGCTCTGTTCGTGGAGCAATGACCAACATTCAAATAGGGGAAACACACCAAATGTCACGTCAATCAACGCTCACTGGGACATCTGGTGTTGCTCCCCTATTTGAATATTGGAATGTGCTGCAGTCCCACCTCTGTAGCTGCCAATGGCAAGGAAGTCCAGGAGCAGGGCATTTTGTACCTGGTGGAATGGGTCATGTTGGAGGATATGCACTTATGCCCCACAGATTGTGAATCTTTGTTTTGTATTTGAGGACTACCCCGATCTTAATTAGTATTATAATGCAATATATAATCTGATATATATATATATATATATATATATATATATATATAATGCAATATATCTCAGTCTCATTTAGTATTATCATGCTTTTGAAAAACCATTTGAATTAGTGATATGATGCAATATACTGTATACCATAATCTTAATATATTTTGATGCAATATACTGTATAATGTTCCTACAGTAAATGTCAGCATGCTAAACAGGATCATTGTATGTAACAGGATCATTCTGTATATATGTTCATTTTATGAACTGGTAAATCCCTAATACATTAGGCGGCTATATAGTGGACTGATAAACACTTGTTATTTATTACTATTATATAAATAGTCATCTGGCTTTTTTAATTTAATCGACTAATGGAATTGCTTTCTGAGTTCTTGAAGCTTATCACACATATTAGCCTTAATGTAATAAAAACCGTAAGCCTGTGCCACAATAAATGCAATGCTTACATGTCAGATGAAGTGGTTTATATATATGTACAGTATATATACCTCACATGGAAGTAGAAGATCAGCACTCACTTGTAATTGTAGAAGAAGGTTTATTCAAACATAAACAAGGATGCTGTGGGGAACCCAACAGCTATTTCAACTGGCAAAATCCAGTATTCATCAGCTCTGCAAAGCTGGGCAGGAGCATAAATACATCTTTTTTACACCTCGTTCTAGACCAGTGACGTCGCTGCTCTCACATTTTTATCCCCCCCCCAGGGGTGCGCGTTCTCCGAATGACTTTTGTGAATGACCATTTCAACCATCAAAATGTAGGGTCTTATTCTGGTTCACTCCTTCTGGCAAATTCCTTCTTAGATGGACAAAACCATGTGCACTGCAGGTGGAGCAGATATAATGTGAAGATAGAGTTAGATTTGGGTAGGGTTTTACTTCAAAGTGAGATCTATATTGCAGTGTAAAAATAAAGCAGTCAGTATTTTCCCTGCACAGAAACAAAATAACTCACCCAAATCTAATTCTCTCTGCACATGTTACATCTGCCCCCTGCAGTGCACATGGTTTTGTCCATCTAAGAAGGAATTTGCCAGAAAGAGTGAACCAGAATAAGGCCCTTAGTAAGAAAATCATTACTGTTCTAAAATATCACATTGGCAGCTAATTAGCATTTGGCTAGTATGTAATGCATCTACATCCCAAAATAAATCATGGATTCTATGCATATTATAAATTACATTTTTTCAATTTTTTTTTTAAGTGACTGTTTTTTTTGTCCTAAATTTACTATTCCTTATATTCATTAATGGTACAATAGCCCTTAGACCACGTTGGCATTTTAGAGCACACCATTATTTCTGATTCGCAGACAGAGATCAGTCTGGGTCTTAGATAGAGTAAAAGGATAAGAATCTGTCATATAAACGGACACATTTCCCCTGTGTTATCTGATCCATCAGATGATTTAATATTTCCATTATACAGTCAGAACCACAGGTCTTCATAATCAGAAGATGCAGTTTGGGAATACATTGGCTTAGGTCCTATTTGTGTGATAAGACTTCATGTAACACCTCAGTGCTGTTTACTGTTAGTGATCTTTGAACCAAATCAAAAATAAGTGTTTTGTGACCACAGCCGATTGCTCAGAGAGCAGAGAGCATACAGTGCTGCTCCTGACTGGTAAATACCATGGAGAGAGGCACAGTGGTATAACGTAACTCCTTAACTCCTTATTAGCAAGCATGCTGGAGATTGCACCAGTGTACTGTACATAGATTCTGTGCTCAGCTTTCATTGAGGTTCAGCTAAATAAACATAGTAAAGCTGTTTGCACATTGGGGATTATTCTGGTTCACTCGCAAAGGCAAATTCACTCTCAGGTGGGCCAAACCATGTGCACTGCAGGTGGGGCTAATGTAACATGTGCAGAGAGAGTTAGATTTTGGTGGGGGGTGTACTTCAAACTGATATCTACATTGCAGTGTAAAGATAAAGCAGCCAGTATTTACCCTGCACATAAACAAAATAACTCACCCAAATCTAACTCTCCCTCTGCACATGTTACATCTGCCCCACCTGCAGTGCACATGGTTTTGTCCGTCTGAGAGTGAAATTGCATTTGCGAGTGAACCAGAATAATGCCAAGCACTAGATGACAACCGTCGGAGCAATTCATGTGTGGCTCCATTTTGGTGCTCACAACAGTAGGAGCTGACATTACTGTTATGTTGTGCCGTCTTTAGATTGGCTGGTGACTAGTTATAAATATTTCTGCAAATTAAACCTCACAGAGGGCCAGATGCACTTAGCATAAAATGGAGAGTGTTAAACAGCCAGCCAATCAGCTCCTAACTTTCATGTGTTTGAAAAATGACAGGGAGGAGCTGATTGGTCGGTTTGTTGTTATCACTTTTGAAGCTTAGTGCATTTGGCCCTGAGTCTGAGATCAAATCGATTTAGTTCAGGTTCAGGGTACCAATAGAATTAATTCAGAGTATAATAATAATAATAATAATAATAATAATAATAATAATACAAAAAGTATTCTCTCCTCAAGGTTTCAGACTCTTTCAGTAAAACATTGCTTTTACTTTTATGCTCACTAGAGGGCGCCATTGATCACACATGCACAGCTATTTCATTGCATTGTTGAATTTGAAAGAGTGTTTCAGTATTCTTTCGGCAGAAAGGCTATTTGAATAATTACTGGCTTCATAAGGAGTTGAATACTAGTAACAAATGAGGAAATGCAACTCTAGTGAATTCGCACAGTATGTTTCAAGCAGAGCTCTATGGGAGGGTTCACAGAGAGGCAAGACTACAGACCTCAGCTCTGTAAAATATATACTGCTTAACTACTGCCAGTTTATGTTCTTTTCTCTCGTTCTCCTGCCCTCTCCACACTGCTGGATTATTATATGTAGTGTTAAGAAGTAATTATGAAACATCATTCAGTGTAATGACACAACAGAAGTTCAGGAAAATACAGAAGCGCTTGTTTGACCAAGTCTGGCTAATTCCCGAAACTGTAAAACTTCTACTTCTCCCCTCCTGGGGTTTCTGGTTTTTCAGAAATCACTGGGAAATTTACACATTTTATTTTTGAGTTCCTAATTTCTGCTGTCTCTGCATAACAATTAGTTTTGTAGTTCATTAACTTCATTATTTTAAATAATTAATATGGAATAAATAATTGAATGCGAATTAATTCAAGTTCCATATACTTAACCTCTTTGTCTTTACAATGCAATTACAGCAGCGCACAAAGGGGATGATTCATTAGCGATCGGACGGTGACGAATTCAGCCCCATTCCGATGTTGGGAGGTCTGAGCATGGTGTTCGCACAGGTAGGGGAGGAGGTGGGCAGTGAACGGGCGAACACTGGCCCGGAGTAGGAGAACGCCCAGCATTTTTACGGGCATCCCTTGGAAACACGGGTGAGCCGATGCCTGCTCAGGGCGGGCAGCTGACGTCACACAATGTCAGCACTGTTTCAGTCGGCGGACTCCGACGGGAAAATAAGTCAGTTTAGACTG
This sequence comes from Crinia signifera, assembly GCF_055691185.1. Classification (NCBI taxonomy): domain Eukaryota; kingdom Metazoa; phylum Chordata; class Amphibia; order Anura; family Myobatrachidae; genus Crinia; species Crinia signifera. The sequence goes on along the minus strand of NC_139221.1, from coordinate 249,409,075 downwards.
ACTTTAATTACCGAAGGGGAGAGAAAACATTTGATGGTTGAAGACTGAATGATTTCTCTCCCCTTTAGCCGCATGGCAGTGGATGTGTTCATCCCCTCGCATGTTACCAAGGGGATTCGGCTGTGGGGGGCTTAGCGCACCAAGCTGAATCAGGCCAAAATTGTGCTGCAGATCTCGCACTCTATTCTACCATATGGAGTAAAGAAACAGCCACCATCCTCCTTGTTAATGCACTAAGGACCCTACTGTATTTATCAGCAAAACTAATTGTGAATGATAAAACTCATTGTGCATGGTGCCTGGCCAATCAGCTATCGTCTCTCATTTTTCAAACATATGGCTGTTAGGAGCTGAACACATGACAGTTGGGAGCTGATAATGGGTGGACTTCTGTGGACAGCAGCACCTTCAGACCCCTGTTTAATTAATGTTGGACAATGGAGCCATTAGTATTAACAGCTTACAAGACCCAGTCCGTCCAGAGGCAGGGAAAGCACAGTATCTCCATTATTACACTCATAAGAGCTGTTAACATTTGTGTCAATTTAGTTTTAGTTTTATTATTTCTTTTACTTTATATTATTTTATAATAATTTGTCTTTCTTTTTCTTCTTCTCAATCATTTCATTCACATTCTTCCACATATAGCGCTCTACTAATTTTCCATTCCATATAATCCAAAATTATACTGGTAGGCTAATTGGTTCCCAACAAATGAACCCTAAAATGTCTGTGTGTGCGTGTACATGTGGTAGGGAATATAGATTGTAAGCTCCACTGGGGCAGGGACTGATGTGGACGTTCAAATATTCTCTGTAAAGCCGTGTGGAATTTGTGTGCTCTATATAAGACACTGTTAATAAATAATGAATAAATAAATAATCACCTCACATACACTTGTGCAAATATACACACTTACCGATTGGCCACTCAATGTGTTGGTTAGGATCCCCAGCTGGGTGGAAATTTGCCCACCCAACTGTGACATCAGCCCTTGCAGCAACTGTATGGGTAGTCGGCGGTCCATCTGTACACACAGACAAATGGGCCAGTATACTACAGTATATAAGCAGATATATCGGCCATCCGATATGCTGCAGGGTGACATGTCTATGAACGATGCCATTCACAGATATATCTGGGCACATACACGCCGACAGGCTCACCATATATTTGCCAATGTGTGCCAAGTCTGAGCTCCTAACTGTCATGTTACAGGCTGTGTTTAAAAAATAACAGCCTGGTTGCTTATCACTCTCCATGTTATCAATTTTTGAAGCTTTGATACATCTGGCCCTATATCTTGCTATCTTGTCCATACTACAAACAGCTGTAAAAGATCCCATGTTAAGCGACGCTGCGATCAATAAGAAAATAATTATACAGTACTAATGTCATCCGTAATAACACTTCATATGGATTGTTATTATGAATTAATAATTAGTAATAAGTATAATATATTGCATATTTGCATCTATCTAGAGAGAGATCTATATATAGAGATCTATTGGTACTTGTTTCCTAGCACGGCGCCCGCCGGGTCCCATCGCATACCTTAACTTAAGGTATGCGATGGGACCCGACCGACCCGATTTTCGGGCTTTAAAGACGTTTTTAATACAATTAAAAAAATCGATTGCATTGCATGCCATTATAATGGCATGCGATGCGACGCGATCGACCCAATGTAAAAATGGTCTCCGAGACCCGATTTTACATTGGGCCCAATGCTAAATGCCCCCCAGACCAGATTTTTTATTGTAAACCCACCCTGATGGTTAATTATTATGTCAAATGCCCCCCCATTGTTAACGCCACGCCACGATCAACGTGAACCCAAAGCATGGCGAGCGTAGCGAGCCTGCGAGGGGCGTCGGTACGCGTCCTCCGACCTTTTCATACCCCCACTATCCACGTCGGCGTGGAGTTGATTTTATATAGTGTGGCGAGCGCAGCGAGCCACCAAGCCCGAAGCGTGGCGAGCGCATCAAGCCCCGCGAGGGGATACGTAATACATGTGAAGTAATGCGCGTCCCCTTGCGGGGCTCGCTGCGCTCGCCAAGCTTCGGGCCACACTATCTAAAATCAACTCCACGCCGACGTGGATAAAGGGGGAATGAAAAGTTCGGAGAACGCGTACCGCTGCGATCTCCACGCTTCGGGTTGACGTTGATCGTGGCGTGCCGTTAACAATGGGGGGGGGGGGGGGGGCATTTCACGTAGTAATTACCCATCAGGGTGGGTATTCAATTAAAAATGGGGTCTGGGGGGCATTTAAAATTGAGTCCAATATAAAATCGAGTCTCAGGGACCATTTAACATTGGTTCCAATGTAAAAAATCGGGTCGGTCGCGTTGCATCGCATCGCATGCGATTTGGTCGCATGCAATGCGATCTGCCCGATTTTTCGGTCCCAATGGCATACAATTATAATCGGTGGCGCCGTGCAAGGAAACAAGTACCGATCTATCTATCTATATATATATATATATATATATATATATATATATACAGTATATATATATATTTATATATTTACTTTTTTTGTATTGTTTTTGTTTTATTTGCAAGTTCTCTGCAATCAGATTAACAACAGCCTCTCCTAAACTCTTAAAACAGAATTAAAAGCTCTTAATTGCATTGTTGGCCATGTGTTGTAAATGCATCTGTTACAGCAATACAACTGTACAGAATAATTAATTGCACCATTATACGTTGCTACAATGTTATTCAGAAGGGATTGCTGTCAGTATGACTAAGCCCAAGCTACATAATGCTTTGATGGACAAACACAATAAACAACTGTTTCATTTTATGTTGGCCAACAGCCACCAGCCCCATCATGTGCTATTATACAGATTCTTATATTCCATTCATTTGCTGTATGCAAGGCCGATGCCAGGTATGGCAGCGCCCCAGGCGGGGGGAGCTCCCCGCCGCCTCCCGCCGCTCACCTGCTCACCTGGGGGGGGGTTGATGCGGCCGCTGAGTCGCTCCACAACAGGGGGAGGAGGAGAGTTGCTGCGGGTTGCTCCACCTCTCCCCAACACACACACTCCACGAGGGGGAGAGTTTACAGCCGAGGAAGGGGAGGGGATGCGGCCGCCGCTGCCGAGTCCCTCCACGAGGGGCGGGGTGTGGGGATGGTGCAGGCGTTGCTAACTCACCAGGCTCCATGGGGGTTTGGGGACGGTGCGGGCGCCGCTGTGCTCACCCGGCTCCACGGGGGGTGGGGATGGTGTGGGTGCCGCTGCGGCACTACTTCTCAACTTGCTCCATGAGGGGAGCTCCCAAGTACCGCCCTCCAGTGGCCGGCGCCCTAGGCAAATGCCTAAGGCTGCCTAGTGGTGGCGCCGGCCCTGGCTGTATGCAATGTCACCTACTGGGTTGCTCCCCGTTTCTGTTATCCTGCTGTGATACCCTGTCTTTCTGATTTTTACTTGTGGCAGGACCAAAATCTAACAAAGTCCTACCACGTCATCATGTCCCACAAACATCTATGTATGAACATGGTACTGCCCATTACAAATGTTGATTGTGCACTTTCTTAAATGGGTATATACCTTATAATCAGTTATTTAAAGGAGAATGTTTCAGGTTACTGTATGTCCCAGCCTTTTGTGTAGTGATGTCTGCTTGTAAACACCTAGAAAATTGGATAGTGTTAAGGACGTTCATACTATACATTAGGCCAGTGGATCCCAACCCTGGTCCTCAAGTACCCCCAACAGTGCATGTTGGGGTTACTTGTGGACCAGGGTTGGGAACCACTGCAGTAGGCTGTGGTATCGCATGCAGCTTTGCATGCAATACCTCAGCAACTCCCCACAGGGATCTGCAGGGCAATATCCTTATTGCAGCATTGAAAATCTCAGGATCCAATGTGATATGCACTGGATCACACATTGGCTTGGAATCTTAAGTGAATGACATAGGATTGTTCATTTTCAGATGTTTTAATAGCCTGATGCATTGAAATGTGTTGAAAAAGTGTCATATCGTGTAAGTGTATGGCCATCTTTAGACAGGAGCTGATTGGTTGGTACTTTATCTCTCTTCAACCTTCAATAAATTTCCATCCTAGCTCACTAACCATTGAATGATTTCTCCACTGCATGTAGCCTGCACATAGCCCTGGACTTACCAGGTGGCTGCGATGGAATCAGCCTGTTCAGAGCCGGAACTGATTTCACACACCCTCCCCTAAAATGCTGGGGCACACCTGCTTTTCTCTAGGCACGCCTATGTTTCTTTCTGGCACTCCCATAAAACGGCCAGTTACCACCCCCAAATATTGTCTTCCTGTCAATCACCTTGCAATCGGCCAGCGAACAAAAGATCAGCAGGATTTTATTGCATGGAAGCCTTGCGCATGCATACTGCAACCTTTAAGCATGCGCACTCTATCGATAATCGGTCGCTGTGAGAATTCACACAGCAGCGATCAGGTCTGAATCAGACCCACTGTTTAGTTGTTTGTGTAGGATATTTCCTGGAACCCCAATTTAACAGGTAATATGTCTGAGCTTCCTGAAGGATTCACATATGGACAGTCTTGTTCCAATGCCGAACACAAACATCAGGGATATCTGTTTTGTCTTCTTTGTAAGTTATCCAGGAATTAACAATAGCTGTAGTACTGTATAAGAGAAATGGGTACTCAAACTATTGCTATCACAGCATTTACAGCTTCATGGGTGTATTCCTTGTATGGTAAAGCGGGAGGTTAGCATTACCAAGCACAAGGACCATTTTTTTCCACCTTTTAAATTTTTTATAATAACTGCCATAATACTATATTTCTAAATTGTTTCAAGTACATTAATTAATGCATGTGCTCTCTAGCCGTTGAAATGCTGTTTTGTTGAGTGAGATGGATTAATATTAGAAGAAGATTATAAAAACAATCTGTAAGCTGGTCAAAGCCAGAGGGGGTCACCTTGATGTTTCCGAAATGAGGAACGACACGTCAGAATGATATCAATATTCTTCATTGAGGGATAATAAAAAGCTCCCTGTCTGTTATTTATCAAGTGCTGCAGCTGACTGTGCAGATAAACTTTATCCAGCTGGCTGATGGTACTTCTCTGGTAAAGGCTACATGAGAATGTGGAAGAAATAATGTTGGTACTTGTTTCCTAGCACGGCCACAATCGCAGGCATCGTGTACCTTTAAGTTAAGGTACACGATGCCCGCGATGGACCCGATTTCCGTTGAAATCAGGTCCATTTTGCCAGCAAAGGCAAAATCGGGGGCATCGCATCGGTCGCGTGCATTAACATGGCCCCCGACGCGACCGACGTGATGCCCCCCGATTTTGCCATAGGCTTCAATGTTCAAATATTTTTAACATTGAAATCGGGAGCATCGGGTCGGTCTTGTGCCATTATAATGGCACAAGATGAGATGAACTTGATTAAGTCCATTTTACATAGGAAACAATGTGAAATGGGCCAATAGGACCCATTTCACATTGTATATGTCCCCATCATGGGTTACGCAAGGCCATTGTGAGCGTCACCCCACGATTGACATCAACCCGAAGCGTGGCGAGCGCAGCAAGCCCGCGAGGGGCGGCGGTGCGCGTCCTCCGACCTTTTCATACATCTACTATCCACGTCGGCGTGGAGTTGAGAATATAAAGTGTGGCGAGCACAGCGAGCCACCGAGCCCGAAGCGTGGCGAGCGCAGCGTGCCCCGCGAGGGGACGCGTATACCTGTGAAGTTATACGCATCCCCTCGCGGGGCGAGCTGCGCTCGCCACGCTTCGGGCTCGGTGGCTCGCTGCGCTCGCCACACTTTATATTCTCAACTCCACACCGACGTGGATAGTAGGGGTATGAAAAGGTCGGAGGACGCGCACCGCCGCCCCTCGCGGGCTCGCTGCGCTCGCCACGCTTCGGATTGGCGTCAATCGTGGGGTGGCGTTGAGGGGGTAAAATTGGGGGTCTGGGGAATAGTTTACATTGAATCCAATGTAAAATAGGGTCCCAGGGGCCCTATTCACATTTGATTCAATGTAAAAATCGAGTCGATCGCATTGCATGCGCAACGCGATTTTTCCGACACGATCACCCCGATGCAAATCGGTGTGGCCGTGCTAGGAAACAAGTACCATAATGTTATTTCCTTTATTCCAATTTTCCTGTAACAACTGTTACTCCAGTTTAGTCAAAAGACATACTGGAACCTAGTACCAACCAATCAGCTCCTGTCATTTTCAAGCACCATCTGTAAAATTACAGTTACTAGTTGATTAGTCATACCTCCCAACTCTTTCAGTGCCCTGACCGGGACCCTTGCGCGACGCAGCCGCACGCCATGGCAAAAAGGGGACATGGCATATATAAATGAGGGCGGGACATATGCAAAGTATGCCCTCCCATTGGGCCACGCCCCCTTTTCGCCCTCTGCGTCTCTGAATAGACACTGTGCACATTCATGTGTCTATTCCTTCATGCAGGGGGGACTCCCAACTGCTCCCCCACCCCACACCATGGGACACTGCTGGCCATGGGCGGAAAGATGGGACCGTTCCCAAAAAATGGGACGGTTCCACCAAAAACAGGATTGTTTGGAGGTATGGATTAGTTATTACTTTATCTTTCCACTTTGTCTCTCCATGCGCTTTAATACAGCTAATCCTTAGACTGGTGTGAATGGTTACATATTCTCTGGGCAATATAAATAACCAATAATAAGAATATATATGATTTTTGATAGAGGTTTACCATGTGATTGTCATTAAGATTGGGGGAGGAGGGGAGGTATATTAAATGTTGGAGAGAGAGATAGTGCCATCCACTCTGCTCCTAAATGTCATTTTCATGCTTTGTTTGGAAAATGGCAATTGGGATCTGAAGAGATACTACAGCATCACAAGGAATGGGTCAACCCTATATCCACGTTTGGGGTTAGTTGCATTGTTCTTTATTATAATTTGTCTCTATACAAATGTCCGTCCACCCTGTTTGAGTGCTGAGTACATAACTTAGCAACAAATGCTTTTTACAAATAGTCAGTTATTGAAACTTTTAACAACCCTATTCACCACCTGTCTTTTCAATACAATGTCATATAAGATGGAAGATGTCACAAAGGAGACTGCAAGGGGTGGTGTGACTGTTGTAGATGAATAGTACAGAACTGTTGCCCTAAGACTTTTACACAACTTCATACTGTTGACCCCATTCCAGAGTGATGCAAGGTGTAGATGGTTTGGCCAAGTACATTTTTTAAACTTTAAACTCACAACTTTAACTTATATCCAATTGTACGCCATCAATGAGCAGATTAGTGACCACATACTGTATATACATGTTAATGGGGAAAGCTGCGACTGGTCATCTTGGCTTTGTCGGCTATCTGACCACAAATGTTACTTTCATTACTTAGAACTATCATTTTGGAGTCAAAACATGGTACTGCAGCCAAATCTGTACTCGTTTGCCAAGCATGAAGCTGCCAACATGTCAGGCCCAAGGTGCAGAATGGGTGCAACTGTGAGTAATGTGATTGCATATTGTGGCAAAAGGGACAGTGTCGCACCCCGGTCTTTGGACCAAGCTTTTACACCGGCGGCTGCACCTCCTGCACGACCCCCCCCCCTCCCCCGGCAGAGGCGGTTCCCATGGCTCTTGGATATGACATCATCTCCAAGGGCTGGGACCACCGATCTATACGCCGGGCCCCGAATCGTCGCGGTCGGGGCAAGCCCAGCACCAAGGTAAGTTGCTGGGCTGCCCTCAGCTCCCGTGCACCCCCCCCCAGTCCTTCTCTGGGAGGTGAATGGATGCCCCATCCTACTTGCGGACCCTGCAGTCTGCAGGTTGGAATTCCCTCATTGATGTAAACGGGAGCGGGGTCGGATGACCCGGTGCACCTGTTTACACTGCCCTCTACCCAGGTCCTAGCCGTGTACTTCCTAGGTCAGGACCTGGGTAGAAGTCCTGTTTAAAGGGAAATGGCTTGACCCATTTACACCACCTCTGACCCGGGTCTGACCTGCCAATGACCTGGGTCTGACCCGCCGCTGACTCAGGTTTTTGTGGCGGTGTAAAAGGGGCAAAGGAACCAGGAGTGTTTAGCTTCAAAGTCCAGGGAAGTCACTCATTTGAAGGATAAAATGTACACTTTACTCGCTTGTCAATTTAAGTGTGTCTCTTTCTGAAGCATGGCAGCCTTGCTGATCAAATCAGAACACCTGTAAAAAGCTCCCTTTTTTAGGCAAGGTGGGAGTGTGGTTCACCTGTCAGTCTGGGAGGGAGACGAGGAATCTACAGTCTGTTTGGGCCATTTGTAGGTCTTTGTTAGTAAGTGACAGTACTGTGAATGATCACTCTCTGACAGTAACTGGTTTGGGTTCATCCTGTAAAAACAGTGGTGAAGAAGTTCAGGAAGTATCTGTCTAGATTTCTTAGAAATCAAGCAAACAAATCACTTTCACATACCCTCCAACATTTGAGGGGCAGAAATCGGTACACGTTTAAGAAGGGGCGTAGCCACAGGTAAATTGGGAGTGGTCACGGGTAAAGTGGGCGTGGTCACCCCCCTTTCCGAATGTGTACTGGGCAGTTTTTTCCCCCATATTATTCTTGTGGCCCGAGACAGTGGTAACACAGTGGCCCTGGGGGACATAAGGCATCCTGCCCCAGCACCTGATGCAGCTAATATCACATGGTGGCTTGGTGGACTGCTGGCATATTAAATCAGTATATTAAATATACTTATTCTAAAAATAAGTATATTACATTTGCTGATTTAATATGCCAGCAGCCCACCAGAAGCCACCATGTGACATGAGCGGGATGTACTGCAGACAACATGCTGCCGGATACTTAGAGACACTCTGTGCTGGGGTGATAATGTAGTGCAGCCTACAGTACACCTACTTCAATGCTGCAGACTCTGGAGGATGATTTGTTTGATTGTGTTTGGCAGGCTGCGTCCTCCTGAAAACATCCCCCCTCATGTGCGCCCCGGCTCGCCACTACACCCCTCTCTGGTCTCAGAGATTCGCGCCCTCATCCTTCCTCTGAGTGAGCAGGGTGCAGTGCTGACGACACGTGACGTTGCGACGTCATGCAATGCACGCCGCCCGCAATGCACTCATGGGAACGGAGGGGGAGAGGGGAGCCGGCGCACCACAGCAGGGCAGCAAGCAGCGGGGCCTTGGTGAGCGGAGGAGGAGGAATGGACTTTTCAATGGCGCACTAAAAAAACTGTACATTCGGTACAAACTGATTTTGCCGGTACAGACTGTTAAAAAACGGTACGGTACCTGCAAAATCGGTACAGTTGGAGGGTATGCTTTCAGTGTACACCCTATAGCAATGGCGAAGCGCGGTCCCGCATGTCCCTATTGCCGGATCAGATCTGTTGTGCACAATCACTTTGCAGGATTTTTTTCCATAGCACACATCGCTTAGCACACATTGTTTAAAGTGTGCATGGGCGATCTAGACACCGGAAAGTTCAAAGGGGTGCCGGATGAAGGCCCGACAGTCGGGATGCCGACAGTCAGTACTCCAAAATTGGAAACACGGCTGTTTAAATGTCCGACAGTCAGGATCTTGACTGACAGGTCTTTTCTCCCTCGTGGGGGTCCATGACTCCCATAGAGGGTAAATAGAACTTGTGGCAAGCAAAGCGAGCCACCAAGTCCGCAAGGAGTTTCATTGCGTTGGACCCCTGTCAGAGTACTGGCGGTTGGTATTCCGATGTCGGTATACTGACTGTTGGAATCTTGACTGTCGGGCCACCATACCACACCCATTCAAGGGAAATCGCCTACCCTAAATCGAAAAGCGAGTATGGGCCTTAAAACTGTATATTTGGCTAAATAAAAATGTAAATTCAGATCCAAACACAAATGTTTATTATTTCTTCTTGTCTGTAATAATAATATGAATCACCCAGTATGTTTAATAATGAAAAACAAGATTACAGGAATTTCAAGAGATTAACTGAACTTCTAAATATTCAGAAAACGACACAAGGTAGGAATAAATTAATGCAAGCCAATGCTTACTTGCTTTAAGAGTAATGTATTAAGGAATCTTTGTCTCATGACATTTACAAAATGTTGTTCTAGTATGATTCATGGGCTTGTTATGGGCTCTATAACATTAAACTTTTTATTTATATACTCAATAAATGCAGTTCAGTCAAGTGTTATTTTATTAAAGGGACAAGCATTTCCATTTTAAAATAAAAATTGTCTTATACCCCGTTCTCACTGCAGGCAAATTCCCGAGTCTAGCATGTAGACCCGGAAATTTGCCTTTTAACACAGGTTTTTTTGCAGTGTGAATGGGTCACCTACCCAGATCTCATACACGGGTAAAACCCTTCTTTTTATGCAGACATGGGTTGACCCGTTCTCACTGCATAAAAACTCGTGTTAAAAGGCAATCACCCGGGAATTTGCCTTGCAGTGAGTACGGAGGTCCGTCCCTGCAGTCCCCGGCATTTTAATGCGGGGTAAAAGCCGTAAATTTCTCACTCGCAGTGAGAACACGGTATTATTGAGCTAAGAAATGTTTATTATTATTATTAATAACAAAAATAATAATAATTATAATAAAATTTAAATAATTGACTTTACCAAAACTTCAATTTAATTTGGGGCCTGTATTGCTCCAAAACCTAGTAAATTGTTCAAACCACCTGCTAGACAATCCGATCGACAGATGATTGCTTATCCCAGGCTTTCCCAACCTCGGTCCTCAAGGCACAAAGACAGTGCAGGTTTTAGTCATATCCTGGCTTCAGCAGACTTGGTTAAATCAAAATAACTGAGGTACTAATTAAGTCCCCTATGCTCAATCGTGGATATCACTAAACCTGGATTGTTAGTGTACCTTGAAGATTGCCTGGTTTAACACAATATTTATTCCCTGACTACTATACAAACAGGCTTGAATGTTATCCAGTTTCCCAACCTTAGTAGCCATACTGTATACTGTATTTCTCTTTGGCCCCTTGTGATCAAACATATTGGGTGAAATGTAATAAAATGAGAATATCAGAAGATGAGAGATTTGGTAAGAAATCTCCAGATTTTATTTTTTTTAAAAGCGGCAATCATTTACTCTGCAAACCCAGCTTGATTTTGCAGTGTAAATGATTGCCGCATTAAAAAAATGGAGATTTCCTACCAAATCTCTCACTTTCTGATTCTCTCATTTTATTACATTTCACCCATAGTTTTTCAATGAGTCTTAAGAGGAAGATATGCATTTTTCTACAGGGATGTACATACAGGTGCAGGCAATTTTGACTAAACTGATTCTTGCTAAGTCCCTGGGTGATTTTGACTAGGCCAATATGTCCATAAGCCAAATACACAAAATTGCATTGCCTGTACTGTTTATCCTGCTGGGCGATAACGACACCGTGGGGCCATGCAATGCTATCGCCTGCAGTGTACATAAGGTGCAATCTACCTAGTCGAAATTGCCTGGCAAAATCTTATTGTGTGTACATGTCTTAAAAGCCCTGATAAAACACTCTTAAATTAGCCCTTTTTTAAATAAGCCCTGATCCTAGATTCTCATCTATTGTGTTGTTATCTGGAGTAAAACAATGTACCAGCCAATCAACTCCTAACTGCCATTTTTCAAACACAGCTGATTGATGCATTATCACCTTCCTGTTTATCACTTCGCCAGGCTTAATACATTTGCCTCAATGTTTCCCCGACCCCGATCCACAAGGCACACTATCAGTCCAGGTTTTTAAGCTATCCATACTTTAGCACAGGTGACTAAATTAGTGCCTCGCTTATTTGAATTTAACAATCCTGTGGATACCCTTAAAACCTGGACTGGCCGTGTGCCTTGAGGACCAAGGTTGGGAAACACTGACTTATAACATGTTATAGAATGAATGTAATTTGCTATAAACAGCTGTAAAATCATGGAAAAATTGAATTCCCGCTTCTCTTTGATGTTATGTTTGCTTAATCATCACTGGCTTTTTCTGCTTAATGATGGTGATAAAAGAGTATTTAATAAGCTTTATCCTAGCTCAAAGGATAAATGGTGCTTTCACTATAAGACAGTGCTATTTTAGAGAACTTGCTAATAAAAATCAAAAGTTAGCTCTCCAAAAAGTATTCCCGGCCAAGCGGCTACACTTCTTAGTTTGCATCATAACTTTAGGGGTTTGTAGACCTGATCGCACAGCTTGCGAAGCCTCAGGCCGGGCAATAATTGAACAACTGCGCATGCGTACGGCTCATGTTGCAGGATTAACTAGTGCATACACACTATCCAATAATCCGCTAGTGCCGGGCTTTACATTTCCTTCCATAAGTAGAAACATTCTCAAACTGCTGCAAACTAGTAGATAACAATTCACATAGAGCTAAACAGACACTACAGAGACAAAGAATGCCACAAATCACTAGAACACATAATAATTCACAAGCAGGATGCATGTTTATGAGCCAATGACCATGTTTCTTTAAACATTTTAATAGGTTGCAAATCCCGCCATTTAGCAGTTGGAGAACCAATGTGAACATCTGTCTTTCTGAGTGGGCTGCAACTATGTATCATCTGCTAGTGAGAGCTGCCATCATTAGTGTTCACACTAGGCTGTTTTAGTGGGGCTACCCGATTTTTAAAGGGCAAAATGCGTCCTGCTCGTTTTGCGGCACCCTGCTAAAACAACCTGGCCCGTCGGCCCCCACTGCGGGCTTCTGCATGCCCCCAAGAGAGATTTCGGTGGGCCCCCACATTGGTGGTGTCAGCGAATGGGCCTGCCCACACTGGTCATGTCGGCGGGCAGGCCCGCCCACATTAGTGACGTCACCGGATGGGTACGCCCACATTAATGATGTTGGTGTGCAGGCCTGCCCATTTTAGTGATGTTGACGGGCCCGCCCCGCAGCATTCAAAGTACCCCTTTTCCTCCAGCACCCTGCCCTCCTGGGATGCTGGAGGGAAAACTAATCATGATTATTATTAGCATTTGTTCAACCCTATTATTGGTGCAATACATATAACTACTTGCATAAGACCAATCAGATCTATAATTTACTAGGATGCAGTAGAGAAATTATAGATAAAGGGGGTTATTCAGGTTGATTCGCAAGGCTGCAAATTCGCAGCCTTGCGAGTCCACCAAACCCCGCCCGGCGAACGCACGCCCCCCCGCCGCCCCAGCAAAGTGCGGCTTCGCCCGCACAGCAGCGAATGGATGTTTTGCATAAACATCCATTCGCTTTGCTAGGGTGTCCGCCCACATCATTCGATGGTCGGTGACCATCGAATGATGTTTAGCATGCACGCTTATATAAGTGACTTTTGAGTTACTTACATTTGCGTGCACGCTGGCGTGATATGGGCGGGCAGCTGACATCCGGTGATGTCAGCTACCCGGCCCACACACCCGCATCACTGCCTCATTACCATGAGAATGCCCAGCGTTCTCATGGAAACGCCCATGGAACGCTGGGCATTCCCATATGGTAATGGGGCAGCCCGGCGCTCCCCGCCCATCTCCGCCCCCCCCCTCGCTGCCATGGGTGCGCGCACCCGGCGACCCGAAAGGTCGCCGTGGGTGCACGCACCATGCGCCTGCACATGCGCAGAAACACGCCTGCGCATGCACACAACATCGGTACTGCGTGCGAATGCGCGCAGTACAGATGAAATCTGAATAAGGCCCAGAATCCGGTTGGTTGCTATGGGCAACATCACCTATTTCATTTTTGGAAGTTTTAGAAAATGTACCCATAAAAGTTTCTAGTGCCAATGAGAGTGCCATCTTTCTCTTACTGACATCTTTTCTGGTTGTTAATATCCTGGTACAGTTACAGTTAAATGTTAAATGTTAATTTAAAATCCAAATGGGTTCCTCTGGCACGCAGTGGTCTCCTCCACCATCTTTTACACTCAAGTTCTTAATTAAAAACTGCTTGTAAATCAAACTCTAAATCACGTCTGCATATTATAAGCTGATGAAATGAGATCTTATGCCCTCTTTTAACTCATCAACATTCATTAGCATTTAGCAAGCCCACATTAGCAGTGACACATCAGTAAACACTTAGTACAGTGATCATTTCTTAAGAGTGATTTTTATGAACTTTAAATGTAGCATCAGAAAGATGGAAATATTCTGTTTTTGGACACTAACTAGCATACAGTACCACAAATAGCTGAAGATGAGCTTGTATATGGGGCATACAGGCGTTCGACTAGAAGAAACCCAAAGGGATCATTATGAGTTGCATGTAACTTGACGCAAGAAAATGTGTCAACTTCATCCCAATCTCAATACAGGCATATTGTATGTGTGCAGATAATTTTCTGCGGTACAGTACAAGAAAATGTGGAAACCCAATTGATTAGAAGCGCTAATGTCTATAAGGTTTCTGTAAGATACCTCACCAGGTTATGCTTACTGATGACTTTATATAGCGTGGCAGGGACAGTAGGATTTCCCTGTTTAAGGAGATAACAGCTGTTAAATGTGGATCCAGTCCATGTTTTTGTTGAGGTCAGGAATGAACTGCCGCTAAGTTGATTAGTTGCACTTGTTAGCTGCCTTTAAGAGCAATGCTCCTGGTGCTCATTAAGCCTGCCAGGCAATAGGCTGGGTGTCTGGGGTTACGATAGGAGTCACTGGAGTTTATGCTATGACCATGGTCAGAATGAGGCATAATGAGCTCACCAGGCAGTGCAGAGGTAGTGGATAATGATTAGGAGTGTGGTCATCTTCCAGAGGTGGTGTGGACAGCCAACACAGAGGCTTGGCTAACCTTTTGAGCGTACATGGTCTTTTATCCTTGCTAAATATAGTCTATGCATGATAATGTACCAGATAAATAATAGCCATTCAGTATAATGTTACATATGTACTGTATAATGTACAATTCAAGTGCACTATCGGAAACATGATTCACAGAGGAGACGGTGGGCCCTTAGACAATGGGGCCCACCAAGGGTTCACCTGTACCCTTGTAAGCTGGTCCAACTCTTGCTATGACACACACTAAAATTATCCAGTAAAAATGTATATGTATACAGAGGGTGCAGTCATTCTCTTGGCGGTCAGGATGCTAGCGGTCAGTATACCTATGCTGGTGTCCCGAGCACCACCAAAAGACTAGCGTTGGGCCCTTGAAAGGATCAAGATGATGACACAGAAATACCAAAAGCCAGCATCCCGATTGGTGAGTATGTGGGGCGGGATTGGGTCAGGCTGAGGAAGGGGGGCTAGGTTTAGGCACTACTGTAGGAACTAAGGGTTAGGCTACAGGGAAGGAAAGGTTAGGGTTAGGCTGCTGGGAGGGGTGGTTAGGTTCAGGCACCAAGAAGGGAAGTTAAGGTTAGGCTGCAGAGTGTGGAGTTCAGTTAGGGTGGTAGGCTGCAGGGGTTAGATGTAGGTACTAGCGTGAAGGATTAGGTTTGGGCTGCTGGGGGGTGTTGGGTATGCTGCTAGAAGGGAGGATTAGGGATATTGGGGCAAGTAAATATACTTGCCTAAAACCTGTTATGATTCTCTCCATCTGAATTCTGGGTCCGTATATTGACCACCAGTCAGCCATATGTATCCTGTATAAAGTATCTAGTTTTATACTAGTATAATAATAAATACTACATGAGGAGAGCAGAACAATATTATCCAGTGCATGCAAGAACCATGTTGCATTCAAAAGGCTATTATACAGGGAGATATATGAGAAGATGTGATTATTTCACTACTTCCCATCACTGCATTATGCATACAGGCCTATATAAGTCTTTTCTCATTTCAGAGTCATTTTAAGACTTAAAGTTCTACAAATTTAATGACAAGAACATCTGCACTCCAAGTATTTAAGGCTCTGTTTTTCCTTTCCAAATTTCTTCTTCTTAGCTGTCAGTTATCCTCAGTAGTTATAGGTGACATGAGCTGTAATATCCTGCCCTAAATACTGTGGCTGATATACAGAACTGTAATCTGTAGAAGATGAACAATTTATTTGAATGAGTCTCCAATAGGCTAAAACTTCTGGATTTCTCAAATTATCTATTGCACAGACATGGGCATGACAGTAATGACAAATGTAGTTCATGGTTGCCCATCAAGCGATAGATGAAAGAGAGAGAGAGCGAGAGAGCGAGAGAGAGAGAGAGAGAGAGAGAGAGAGAGAGAGAGAGAATTTTGTATTGCTCTACTGGTTTCTGTAGAGCACCAACCCAGATGCTCCCTGCATTAATGAAGATGTTTACATGCTCACCTAGGTTGTCATTATTTGGAATTAATTAAGATGGTTCCATTAGCTGAGCAAATAGGAGAAGATAAGAGTGTACAAATTCCCAGCTATTTACACCTTGTCAGATAGGTGGGAATTGGTTTGGAGTTGTACAACATAATGTATCTATGAAATGCGCTAATGTTGCTTACATTTTAATGACATAGTTGCAAACATATCACTGCATTTTCCAGGAGCTGAGCATCAGTATTCTGCAGTCTAGAAGTATTTATTGTATTATTATTATTATCAACATGGCATGGCTACTAACAAATTATAACTGTATGGTGTTTAAAACCTTTATATTCAGTAAATCTTCCATGAGAAATGCAGTCTCTCAGCATCAGTCAGTATAACTGTAGGGGTAACGTCACTGGCATTCCAGCTCAGACACAGGAGCAGCCACTTTACTCGACAACTGATAGTGCCAACCAATAGACCAGGGACAGGATGCATTAAAGCGACAATGTGGTAAAAATATCAGTTTGGGCATTTTTGCCACAAATTTCGAACACACTAAAGTCTGCACACCAGGGTACCGCTGTGGGGGTGTTGCCAGTTTAGGAGCATATGGGCTTCTTTCCACAGCGATGTTTGAGAGATCCATCACGGATCCCTCCCAGCATGCCCCGCAGCAGATGCCGTCATATTACACATATTCTACACATAGAGGAACTTTCAGGTCTCAGATCTGGAAGGCCAGTGCTGGAGTCACGTTGCAATGGACAGTTCTGACTGCTAGAGCTTTCCCTTGCGTTACTAATCGCATATGTTACTGTATATGTAATTGTTAGGAATGTGGTAGTTAGTGAATGCTGGCGATGTGAAGCAGCAGATGTTAGTGCATCCCCCTCAAGAGTCTCCAGGGACATTCCATGAGAAGTACATATGGCAAGTACTGTAATCCAATGACCTTATGGGTGTTGATCAATGACTCAACAGTGTCTAGGTCAACAGTCAATAGGTAGTTGCCAAAAGGCCTCTTCAAGCATCCTCAAAAAGTGTCTGCTGTAAGGGGGCGGACATTTTGTGAGAGCTATTTTTTCCATTATCGGGAGTCAGCCAGGAAAAGAGCTGGGACCGCAGACAAGCAGATCTGTGGGTCCCGGCCACTCACCCGGGGGTGGCAATGGCAAGCAGCGCCAGCAGGGTAAGGCAGCAGGGCAGTGCAGCACATCAATAGCCCCGCAGACCCCCAGCGCCCACACTTACTCAGCACCTATTTTTACGCCACTGGTATATACAGTAGGGCTATGAGTAATGTAAGACAAAAGCACTGGGTGGCAGTAGCAGTAGGCAATTAAAAGTACTGTCAAATTATTAAAATGTAAATAATAATACAAGTTGAGTATCTCTTATCCAAATATCCGTTATCCAAATTATTCTGAAAACCATACATTCCAGATAGGGGGGAAAAAACTGTTTTTTTTCTTGCTAAAAGCCTACTGTAACAGCACTACTGAGGATATGATATGCAACTGGCACTACTGGGGACAGCTGTAACAGAACTACTGAGGACATGATATGTAACTGGCACTACTGGGGACATCTGTAACAGCACTACTGAGGATATGATATGCAACTGGCACTACTGTGGACATCTGTAACAGAACTCCTGAGGACATGATATGTAACTGGCCCTACTGGGGACATCTGTATCAGCACAACTGAGGACATTATAAGTAACTGGCACTACTGGGTACATCTGTAACAGCACTACTGAGGATATGATATGTAACTGGCACTACTGAGGACATGATATGTAACTGGCACTACTGAGGACATCTGTAACAGCATTACTGAAGATATTATATGTAACTGTCACTACTGAGGGCATGATATGTAACTGGCACTAAATATGTGCAAGAAAATGATTGCTTGGTATTTAAATTCAGTATATGAGATAGTACACAAACTCTGTTTCATGTTTTGAAACCTTGTTTCATGCAAAAACAAAATATATTTGTGTGTATTTCGTGTGATTGATGTGCTTGTACAACATAAATGCAAGATACCTCAAGATACATTATTGAAATATAAAAATATTCTGAAATACGGAATAATCCGTTATCCAAAATTGTTCTGGTCCCGAGCATTTTGGATAAGGCATACTCAACCTGTATAATAATACATTATACACTTATAATTTTTAATAAATAAAATATGTTACTGTTTTTTGGGGAAAGGGGTTTATGACCTCTGGTCTTCATTTATTTTAAATGCATTGCTTATCTATCACATGTGATTATATTACATTTATGGTCATGAGTGCTAAGCAGAAAAAACATGCAATGCGTATCTTGACTTAAAAGGAAATTAGTGTTTAAACAGCATATTTCTTTCATGGCCCCTTACCTGCGGCAAATGGTTACATTTACTCCTGTTGGGTATGTGACTGGTCAGCTGAATATTAAAGAGAGTCTGCAGTGCAGCCTGTGCTGCCTGGGCTTTGGCCAGTTTCTTGCTACGTCCCGAACCTTCAAATGTCCTCCCATCAACTCTCATTGCCATCACAAAACGTTTGATATGTTGTTTCTCCACAGTCTCCGAAAGGCAGACGTACCTCAGCCCAGGTCTCAGCTCATTTAGCATCACCACTGGGTTCTTCTCACTCTCAGCTGGGGATGCCATCTTGCGCTTGTTTTGTTTAGCATGGCCCATTAAATCCAATGTGTGACAGACTAATCTCCCATGTCGATATGCACTGGAAAGCAATTCATTACTAACTGGGCTATAGCCTGTGAAGTGCTCGCTGTGTGAGGATGGTTCAAACTCTTTGAACAGAGTGTCTGGGAAGTCTGCCTGGTCAGATGTGAAGTCAGTTGATGGGTTGATGCAGTTTCCCATTGCAAAATGAGCCTGACACGCATTTGGAAACTGGACAAATGACTTTAGAGCCAACTCAGCTGCCCTCATTTTTGCTTTCTTTTTTGTAGGTCCACTGCCCTCGAATGTCAGTCCATTTACTTCCACCGCTACTGAGAACACCGGGGCGTGCACTGGGCCAGTTTGGGAAACTATTCTGTATTGTAAATCTGGTTTTAGTTCATGAAGCTGGACAAGAGCGTTTTTTGGAGTTACGGACCATGAAAGTTTCTTTAGTATAATCTGTAATTTGCAGAAATGGCCGCTATTTCCTTCCTCCAGCGGCCTCTTTCGTTTCATACTGGCTGGCCCAACTTTTGGTCTGTCAGAAGATAAAGCAAGGTCCTCTCTGTTTCCAACATTTCTGTTCTCTTTCACCTCCGCACTGCTTGTGCCTATGTAGAGCAGGAAAAATACTGCACATTAATACCGTGAATGAAAATACAAGTCAGACATCATGATTAAATAGATTTTTAGCTGCAAAGTTTAGTGCAATGTAGTCATGTTTAATGGGATTATGACATGGTCTGATCATCTAGTATCCTACAGCAGAGATTATGGAGAATATTTATCAAATCTTGGAGAGAGATACAGCCAATCAGCTTCCATCATTTTACAGAGTGCGCTTGAATAACAGTTACGGGGCCAGATGCACAAAGCTTCAAAAGTGATAAAATGGAGAGTGATAAACAGCCATCCAATCAGCTCCAACCTGCCATGTAACAGACTGTGTTTGAAAAATGTCAGGCAGGAGCTGATTGTTTGGTTGTTTATCACTCTCCATTTTATACCTTTTGATGCTTAGTGCATATGGCCCACAATCTGATTGGTTATACTTTCCCTCCAAGGCTCCATGAATATCCCCTTTTATGATTAGTTTATGGAAAAAAGCAAATAGAATTAATATTAAAAGTACAAAAATTACAGAACTTTGTGTGGAAAATAGAAATGGTATTTTAACACTGGGAATGGATGTACAGTCACTAGGCTGAGCGCATATGGTTGACATGCCATAGGTTGACAGGGTCAAAAGGTCATAATGGCAAAGGTAGATGGGTGAAAAGGTCAATATGTCTAAAAGGATCAACACATTAACAGGTCAGCATGGAAACGGTTGCCAAGAAAAAAAAACGGTCGACAAATATTTAATATTTTTAATAGTTTTTATGCTGTCATTTTTTTTAAAGAACATGTAACCGCAATTAGTGTACCATGCCCCCTCACATAGCTCGCTACACTCATCATGCTTAGCAAATGTGGATAGTAAAGGATGAAAAAGTTGAAAAATAGATCTTGTCGACCATATGTGTGCCTACCATTGTCACCACTTGCACCGGTCATCATTTTGTGCCTGGTTCCACAGGGCCTCAACGGTGAATTTGAGCTTAAACCATTTCTTGTGTAATTTTTGGTCGCCTCACCTTTAATCCTATATGTCTTTTTTATGTTTGCCATTTTTCTATTTTTACTGTATCCTTTTTACAAAAAATCTTTTTAAATGTATTGTATTAAAATATTTACATATGCATTTTCTTTTTTAGATCGATGTCAAAATATTTTGTCCTGGACGTAAGCTTGATGGCCGTTGCAACTGTTGCGGTGTCTAAAATTGCTTAAACTACACGGCTTAACTGCATCTTTATAGTGAAGGTTATCATTTACTTTCGCAGTACATACGCTACAAGTCTTTGACACGCACGGCCATTTTATTTCTGCTTACTTCCGCGTTCCACACGCTAGCAAGTCCGTGACACGCACGGCCATCTTGCTCGCGTCATAGGTTACCCGGACATCCGGAGTAACGCTAATGGATTTGATTATGGACACATGTTTTATGACTATATATATGGGATGTGGTTCCCCATACTCATTACACTCCTGACGAAGGACAATCGAAACGCGTTGAGTGTATTACTTTGGACATTTCCATCGGAGGAGAACAGCTGTCGGTTCGTGCGGTGTCCCTTTGGTTCTTCTGGTTCCCTGTTCCGGACGGGTATCTAGGACTCACCTTCAGGATCCGCTCACTTTCATCTGGACCTTGCTGTTTTGCCAATGTGGAAACCTACCATGCTTTTATAACAGTCTACATATTGTAAGTGTGGATCTGTCATATTAAATCTCTTTTAAAAAGGATAATTTGCACTATCTTTGTATCCCTCTATCTCCCCTCACACACATCATTGTGTGAGGAAGGGAAGTTTTGTATTTGCAGGTTGATCTGCTGGAACAAAAAGTGCCCAAAAATTGGGGATATCCATTTTTATTATTTACACTATGGTTAATTACTGAGCGCTATTATTTTCACACCAACCCCTCTTTTTTATCATTTTGTACCTGGCAATCTTAAGCAATGTCGACCTGTTACATGTAGACCTATTCACCATGTCAACCTTTTGTCACAGTCAACCTAATGCATGTCAACCATATGGGGTCCACCTCTAAACATTCAACCTTATTAGGGACGACCTATCATTCAGATACTTTTAATACTTATGATTTATGGACTACTGTATGGCCAGCTGGTGCCTGATTATGATCATGCTGTCATGATTATGGGCCTGTGTGTATGTGGAGGCCTGGAGCTGGAATTCCATTTGGCCCACCAGTGGCTGCTCCAGATGTGGGACTGCAGCACAGTTCAAAATTCAAATAAGGGAGGAACACCAACTGCCAGTGAGTCAGTTTGAAATAGCAGTAAGTGACATTTGGTGTGGCTCCCCTATTTGAATTTTGAAATGTGCTTCAGAACCCCCTTCTGGAGCTGCCATAACAATATATATTTTACAAAAATGTTTTCCTCACTTTTTTTATCTTGTGTTAAGATTTAGCACACATTCCACTTATATAAAAAAAGATAAATCCTTGTTATCATCACACATTTCAGGAGCACAATTCTGCCTTTTCCTTTACACTATAAATGTGATTGAAATGCATCGCCGTCATCAGCCTGTGTTTATTTCAGAGCATGTTCAGTGAGAATGAATGCATATAAACATATGGTAAGTGGACTCTGCAATCTGTGAGGCATTGGGCTGTAGCAGCACTGCCACCACCTCCTTCACCAGCTCTTTCCCTGCAGCCTGAGGCTAGATCTCACCCCTGAGCTCCACCTTCCAGCTCCTGCAGTGTGTGTAGAGAGAGACATCACGACATCAGGTGCAAAAGCAGAGTTTCAGGTAACTTCAGTGCTGTGTCTGTGTGGCATAATGTGTAAGCTGCATTGTTATAGGCATTATGTGTAAGGGGAACTACTACTGTAGGAATTATGTGTATAAGGAGCACTAATGGAAACTGTTAATAAATAAATAAAGTATAAATAAATACTGTGAGCCTTATGTGACACTAATAATGTGGGTGTTATATGTAAGAGGCACTATTAGTGTGGGAATTGTGTATAAAAGGGACTAGTGTGTAGTGTAATGTGAATAAGTGGTAATACTGTGTGATCTAAAGTGAATAAGGGACACTGCTACAGTATGTGGTGTACTGTATAAATCAGAGGCACTACGTGCAATGTAATGTGAATAAGATTGTGCTACTGTGTGGTGTAATTTAAATTGGGGGAACTATTGTGAGACCACTCCCCTTCCTTGTGAGACCACATAACCTTTTTTTGCTCATTCAGTATGCAATGTCCCTTTATAGAGTAGGGTGGACACACCTAAGCACTGGCCCTGCCTGATGTATATGCTCTATAAACCTGCGTAGGTTTACCTCTTCTTCATCCTCATGATGACCAATCTCTAGTGCA
Organism: Crinia signifera; assembly: GCF_055691185.1. Classification (NCBI taxonomy): domain Eukaryota; kingdom Metazoa; phylum Chordata; class Amphibia; order Anura; family Myobatrachidae; genus Crinia; species Crinia signifera. Next base: position 249,386,203 of record NC_139221.1, on the reverse strand, counting down.
GCATATTTCCTGCATTTCCAGCATTCTCAATGATCTCCAGGATAAACATGACCCAAAACATTTTCTGTGTCATTATTGCTTTCTGCTTGGGACGATAATCTGATAAAAATATGCACCTCACTCCAAACAATTATTTAGTTATGGTTCTCTACTATAAATTGATTTAGTCCGTGAAATGTAAGCAGACGTGCAGGAGATTTGGAACAAAATTTCAATGTCAGTAGAATTTTTTCCTATTATGTTAATATTAAGCTATTTCTTTTGTATTTATATTGATTTTCAGTAATTGCTCCTCTTTCTTGCCACATAATTAAGTGTAACACTGATATATTGTAGTCTTAAAATATGGTTTAAATAGAACTTGAGTTAATAAAAGACATACTGTATTCACAAGGGCAATAAACATGACAGCAAACTGATTAGCGTTCAAATGTTATTAAATTCCCATTATTTTGTTTTTGTTACTAATAAACGTATCTGTGGTGGAATTCAGTTACACAAAGACACAGAAAAGTAACAAACAATGTGATGCAAGTACTGCACAACCAAAGATCTAAGGGACTGATTCAGATTTGTATGCAAACCTGATGGTTTATGTACAAATCCATTGGTTAGTGGTCTGCATAATGTACATGACCTGCTCTGTGCATGTATAGAATGGGTTTTGAAATATCTTCTGGAGCTTCACTTGGCCACAACTGATTGATATTCTGCAGAAGCAGCACTCGGATGCAGATGCATGTAGGAGTCATCAGAGTCTCCTGCATTTTGCCAACCTGTGCCGGAAAGAGCAGAGGTGCCTCTACCACAATTTGAACATAGCCTGAAGGGGCAAGGTCTCTCAGGGAATGGGTGTGGCTATACAATAGTACCCTCCAATTCAAAATACTCCACACAGTAGTACAACCGTATTCACATTTCTCTGTAGAGTTCCTTATTTACATTACACTGCACAGTATTACCCTTATTCATGTTACATTACACAGTAGTGTAGCCATGCTCATCTTGCTGTGATGCAGATGCTGCATCAAGACATGATGTGCTGCAACTTCTCACAGCCAGCAATCACTTCATTAATTTCAAATGGACATATGTTTATAACACAGTAGTACCCGAAGTGCACATTATTTCACATAGCAGTACCCTCTGTACATGTTATGTCACAAGTAGTACCCCATGTACACATTATGCCACACACTAGCACCCTTTGTACATGTTATGCCGCATAGTATTTTCCTTTGTACATGTTGCCACACAGTACTCCCCCTTGTACACATTATGCCACACAGTACTCCCCCTTGTACACATTATGCCACACAGTACTCTCCCTTGTAGACATTATTTCATACATTAGTACCCCTTCTTTGCAATAAAAACACTAGTCCTGTTTCCAGACTGGTTAAGGCAGAGGGGGATTTGAGACATTACAATTCAACTATTAAAAGTGGAAAACAAAAAACGATATTTGAATTTTAATATAACAGGACTTGTGTTTTGTGGTCTGTAATTGACTAAATGAACTCTGTAAGTCCCCCCATGCTGTGTCCCATTTGCTCCCCAAATTCCTTCCTTAAGGATGACTTTCTAGATGCACAGACACTGACAATACTTCCGCTCTACAACGTCTCAGCACTGCAGGAAAGATATCATGACGTCTCTATCTGTAGCTTGAAGGCAGAGCTCTGTAATGAGCTCTGGAATAGTGCTGACAGCTCAGCAGCAGCAGCAGCCAGTCACACCACTTAGTAAAAACATTAAAGCAGGTATCTGTCAAATGGTCAGGGTGGCAGAGGCCAGTTTGTGCCCATTGGGTATCCTGCACTCTGTTTGGCAGTACTCACCATCCTTGTTATGGCCCATGGAAGTTATTTTTACACAAGCCTCCTGCATCATTTGCATTTTATTTGTATGGAATTGCACAGCCTCTTCTCTACAGCTGGACATTTCCATGCGAAACCAGGACCTAAGTCTCACAATTTATTTCCTGGCTTTATCATACCTATTTACCTGGCTTTAACTTACCTTTATCATCTTACATACCAGGAGGGGTAAAACAAATGATTGATAGTCTCAAAAATCCATAGGCTTAATATAGTATTAATGGTACTATATTGTAAACTACTGAGGAGGAGAGGGATCTAGGAGTCACTGTTTCAGGTGGCTTAAAGGCAGGTAGGCAATGTAACAAAGCAATGAGGAAGGGAAGTGAAATGATTGGTTTCATAGGGAGAGGAAATAGCAGTAGAAAGAAATAAGTAATAAGACAACTGTATAGGTCATTGGTACGACCTCATCTAGAGTACTGTGTCCAGTTCTGGAGACCATATCTCCACAAGGATATAAAACATTAGAGACTGTAGAAATAATGGCATCTAAAATGGTGCATGGCCTACATCACAAAACTTACCCAGAAGAATACAAAATCTCAATATCTATAGTTTGGAGCAAAGAAAGGAGGGGCATGATATAAACTTTCAAATATATCAGAAAAAATTACTTTACAGAAAGGGGCAAAGACATTAGAACAATTTAAATATGCAGGTGACAGACACAAGGATATCCTTACAAAGAAATAGGGTTCAAATAAGGTTTAAGGGCAACAAAAAAGGGGCAGACTGTATGGGCCGAATGGTTCCTATCTACCATCTAATTAAATGATTCTATGTTTTCATACCTTCAGCTTACAAGGTCACAACTCTTGATGGGGGCTTACACAGGAAGGGATTCATGTCTCTGATCCTGATTCAGAGCTGTATGCAATATCAATGTTGTACACAATGAGGCAATTTCTTTTCCACAACATGGATCACTGAGAGGATTTAGTGACAGTTAGGGAGCATTTGTGAGAGGTCACAGGGGACTGGCAACTCAAAAGCAGTTATTTCAGGGGCATATATTTGCTTGCAACTGTGATCGCCTACACAGTTAAATGGTTGTGGCTCAGGGGCATAGGAATAGGGGGGCACAGTTCGACCCCCCACAATGATTTCTGTTGGGTGGGCAAAGACTGTGAACTTGAACTTCTACAGAAAAGATAATAGGGATGAACGAAATAACAACAGAGACCTTTAGTGCACTTTGCCATCTGCAAATGGGGATCATTAGCTCACTGCGCATTCAATAAATCGGAGGTCTACCATGATACAGAGACACCTCGCACAGGTCCTGATGTTCACTAAGAACACACAGCTGCACTGACCTTGTATAGTACAATGTGTTAAGAGAGTTTGTAACCAGAAATGATGATGGGATGGCTGCATCACAGTGATGTCAGGAGGGGTAGGGGTCCAGACTTTTTTTGCAAAACTAAAAATTATGCTGAATCAGGCCTATATTAGCAGTCTGTGATAACGGCTACATCAGGAAAGCATGATACAGTCATAATGTCAACATGTATTATTACAACATTGTTGACACTTCAGTGTTGATAGCTATGATGTCAATATTGTTGAAATGTTGACATTGAACATGCTGGCATCTGCAAAATGTCGACATGTTCACATTGTCAACATGTAAAACGCCAACATACTGCATGGACCAGCAGCGGAGGAATAGGGTTAGCCAAGTAGTTCCAAAAATGTGTGCCATGGCACCACAGGGACACTTGCAGGGGTGCCACGGATTATTGGTCCAGGACCAATTTAATTTATTTATGGTCAATGAGATAAACAAGACCAGTGATGGTTGCTGCCAATAGTAAAACGTGTACAAACAGAATCATTCTGGTCCCTCACCAAAAAAACAGTTTTTTGGTCAAGGGGTGAAGTGAAAAAATTCTGATACCTTAAGGTGCCGTTATTCACAAAAGTGTGGGAACTACTGGGTTAGCCTATGGCACAGTAACCTCTATGTTGACAAAATATACCAGACCCGTTGACCTTTTTGGGATATTCCAGCAGTCAGAGAGGTCATACTGTACAGTAGAGATGACGAGTTGCTCAGAACTTTAGCTGTTAAGGGGTTAACATGCAGAAATAACTTTTATTGGCCCTAACATCATAACTCCCTGGTTAGTTATATTGAAAATATGCCTGGAAAAATAAGAATAAAAATAAGTAATATTTTTGAATAAATATTCATCTTAATATATTTTCAATTCGATTAGTTTGGGAGCAAAAAAAGTAATTTGTAAGACACAAAAGAGAATATTTGCTGTCATACTGTTCCAAATGTGACAAATATCCCAAATTATGTTCAAGTTTGTCATCACCTTATAACATCCGCCACTGATAGAGTTAGTCCAATGTACAGTAAGCACCAGAGTTCTGCCTGTCCTGGACTGTTTGTTCCAGCTTGTGATCAAATTTCAATTAGAGCAGGTGGAATAGCAGATCCCTTAAGCATAGAACATTCATTAATCTGTGTAAAATATGCTGCACAGGTGACCCAAATATACAGCATAGATGGAAAACGAGAAACCTACTTACTCATTAACTCCTTTCTGTTTATGATCATAACCAAAGAACGTTTGGCTTTGGAAAGCTGTACTGTAGCTTCCCACACTATGTTCCTGGGAGTTACAGTAGATGTTGAGGAATGAAGGAGAGCTATGTGCCTTTGGGCCTGGTGATTACGAACCCATGGTGGTGTATTATGAAACCATTATACGCCCATTAATCTTTTTCTACAACATAAGAAGTCCTAGAGAGTCAAGTAAGAGTTGATTGAAAGTGGGTATGTATGGTGATTAAACAGGGTCTCCTTGGAAAAAGAACAATTTAAATTTAGGAGAGGCCACAGCATAGGCATATATATTAGATATGTCTGTGTCACCAATTCAGGGGAATTTACTTTTACATTAAATGTATACATTTGATTTCCTGTTAGACTGCATTCTAAGTAACCATTTTTTCAATTTCAAAAAAGCAAAAGTGTCTGTATAATAATGTTAAGAGCAAAATCCTAGCTACAGCTGTCCCCTGAATAACATGACTTTAATAAGCCTATTTATCAAACATAAATCATACCGAAATGTCAATTTTTTGTGCAGAATTATGGCAAAAATAAATGATTTTTATAATTATTTATGAAATAATGCTGAATCTATTACTGATGTCTGCTGTCAATCAAGAATTCAGTTGTCTGAAGACTTTAGTTAATTATACTGTACATTTTTATTAAATAGAATAATTTATGAACTTTGTATGCATGTACCAGTAAAACATTACTTTTTCCATCTTTAATATATGCCTCTATATTTTCTTGTTTAGTTCTTTTTTAACTTCTCCATTTAAAATGCCCCCTCATCCAGGTGTATAGTATAAAGATGCCCCCTTGTGAAGGGGTATAGAATAAAGATTTAAATTTTAAAAAAATACTGTATATTCAGTAATCTGAAATTGTGTTTTCGCAATTTCATATGTCATAGTAAAATATCATATTTTTGTCATTATCTGTGAAAGACAAAAACTGTTTATGTCTTAAGGCTGATAGATTTAATTTTAAAATTACCACTACTGCAAGCTATTAACATTATGAGACAAGTGAAAATAAGAAAAGTAACACTTCTATGAAGACATGTTATAGTGAAGCCTATTTATATGAAAGACAGCAGCTACTAGGTGTGTGTTACATACATAGCGCTCTGCGAAATATTCCATCTTCCATTATCTTTCAGACTCATAGAGCATATCTCATTTTCTACAGTATGGTGATGCGTTATCATGCACGGAAGAGTTAAATGGGCTTGTGCGATCATCATGCTTGCCGTCCTCAGAACGATAATGCATCACTAATAATGACAATGCCTGTGTCTCTAGGTCGAAAGGGCTCAGAAAAACCAGTCATCCGATTCTCCATGCTACATTTGAAGAGATAATATTGTTTTTCCTGAAGGTTATTCTACTTTCAAACAGTTGAAACTTCTTTTTTTCAAGACAAAACACTGTCTAACTCATACATAAATCTGAATATTGATTTAAGGAACAATTAAATTAATCTGATTAAAAAATTTTAAACAAAATTTTAGGTACTAGGTCAGGAGAAATAAAATTTTGATTGTCTTTTGTCACTTTAACTTTACATGTTTGTGATGTGAAAATAAATTTTCAACCTCTAATGTAACCTAATTCGTTTTCACATTCTGCATAGCCTCTGTGGGTTGATAGATATTTATCAAATATATTTCCGTCAATTTTATAGATCTGAGTATATTGATAAACAAAGATTTATGACATATACTATTATGGAATTAAAATGCATAATCAGATAAGAAATTTGTGTGTGGAGTCCCGTGTTTTGAATTGTTTTCTGATTTCATAGAAATGTTTTGGTTTCAATTTTGGTTTTAAAAAAAAACTTCAATTGTTTTGGTTTTGAATTCAGCATTAATATCCAAATCTTGGGTTTTGGATTTCTTGAATTTGGATAAAAACAAGTAAAATAATGTAATTTTTCTAATCCAAAACCTGAAATTCTAATTTAATATCTGAATATTATCCTTTCTTTATGCCCACATTAGGTGTCCTTTTAATTTGGAAGTGATAAACAGGAAAGGAAAGCCATATTTTTCTACTATATCTTTAAAAATCATACTCAAAGGCTTTGTACATCTTAATCAACACTTAAACTTGGTACCCTATGTAGATGAGTGTATATAATACTTAAATTATAGTTCCCTACGGGGGTGTTCTAAATATCAACAGCCCAATACGGATATTTAGCAATGGATGCAGGCAATTGCAGAGGTTAGTACATTTTGGTTACTAATACGGTAACCAAATAAATCAAAATAATACATTGTAAATAGTTTTTACTATCTCCCCTAAATGGGCTCTGTCAGATATAAAGCCGGCCATAATGAGGTCTAAATCACATTTTCTGACACATTTGTTGCTAACTAGGATTGTGGCATAAGGTGGAAAAAGACCATTATACTGTATCACAATGAATATCATCAGATACCCTGATATTGTCCTTTTTAATGCCTTATGTTTCACATTTATTCCATATGGATTGGTTGATGATGTTGATTAAGAAGAAAAGTAAGATAATGTATTTACCATATGTCCATACTCTGATACTCCTTTTGAAAAGCAGTTACTTTGGATATGCTTGTCTTAGGTCTCCCTATGTTTTGGAAAAAAAGGGATTTTTTAGGAAGAGCCACCCCCCGTACTACCCCAAGAGTGGGTGCTCCTCCCACATCCAACCAGCTTCCATGAAGTGGGCAGAATGCACAAAAAAAGGCAATATTCATTGGTCTTCATGGAGGAAGTGACTTACCTAAATTGCTGCCATTTAAGCCTTGCCCCCTGCTTGAGGACCTACAATTTGTTGGTTTTACCATCATGGGTGTGGGAAATAATGACATGGACACCTGGCTCTGCTCCCTGCTTCTCTCCCCTCCTCTCCGGGTTTCTCCCGGAGACATATACTGAAATGTAAGCAAGGATTGTTTATTATGTGATGGCATATTTCAATCTGCTTTTCTCAATCTGTTTTCTTCTCTATTTGATTGTTTGATAAAGTGTGTTTTACTTGTTATGTCATATATACACTCTGTTTCTTTTAAATTTGATTTGATTTATTTGTATTGTGTAGTTCTCCAATAAAATACTTTGAAAAAAAAAAAAAAATCTGAAGTTTGGACCATGGGAAGATCCAAACTGGGAATTGGTTGTTAAAATCTGCAATATTTAGGTGAATTCAGATTTCTAAAAAAACAAATTGCACATCTCTTTTAGCCAGGCATTTCAGCTTATTAGAATTAATTTCACTTATTTACTTTTTTCTTACGATAATAATTATTTTTTATTTAAAGAGCTCTGCAGTTTATTGGACAGAATATATAATGTTAAACACTTGAACAGTATGGTGAAATTAAATCCTGCTCTTTGTTCTTACATAAACTACTTTGGTAAATAAGCCCTTCCACAGAGAATTACATAGGATGATGTGTCCTCTTAGAAATGTCAATGGAAATGTATTTTTTCTTATAATAGTCTCATTTTTAAGTTACTGGAACGCCTCAGCTGAAAGCTGGTACCCAATGTACTTTTGCTTTTGAGAATGAATAGTAAGACTATAAGCTGTTGGGCTGCTACTGTGAAAATTCAAGGATGGATCTCAACTCAGTATAAGGTAAAATGTCAGGTTTTTATGTCTGTTAGCCAATAGATGGCCCATGGATAAGATCAGGAACACATACAAGGAATTTAGGGCAGGACTGAAAGCCAGATGGAGCCAATGGTTAAAGTGTGTGTGTGTGTGTGTGTGTGTGTGTGTGTGTGTGTGTGTGGGGGGATAAGGGGTGGCAGAATGTAGTCCTATCACCTCTAATTATAGGTGGAACTAGTTCCACCTCCACCATAGGCCTACACAGTAATTTCAACAGAAATGCCCACCCCACCACCCACATCAGTAGATTTTATTTGATAAAAATACCCCTTAGTGTCCTGCTTAACTGTCTCGTGGCCAGTGCAATGCCCTTTCCCAAAATCAACTCCTAGTAGCACTCATCTTATTAGCTGCCCCGGTATAATACATAATTCAAGCTTCCTTCTGGTTCTACTGCTTGCTTTCTACACTTCCCCTTCTCTTATGTAGTCCCTTATGCCTCGCAAACATGCCATAGTAGTCTCCATATTGCACACCTCCCGACTTTTGTTATAAGCAAGGAGGGACAGCCGCGCAGTAGGGGGCGTGGCTTACCATGTTGCCGCTCTGGGGGCCTGACCAGTGGCTCTGTAAGCTGCCTCTCTGCTGTCGGAATAGACGCTGCTTGCATGCACACAGCGTTTATTCACCGGATTACAGGGGGGACTCTAAACTAAACCCAGCCCCCCCTTCCCGCTGCGGGAAACTACTGGGCCCAAGAGGGACGTTGGAACGCCTAAAAAAAACAGGACGTTCCCAGGTATGATATTGCATACTGTGTACATAATAATAATAATAATAATAATGGTGCTTTCATAAAGGTACAGCATTCTGTTACGGGTAAGGTATGTGACTCCGACAGTCGGGATCCCGACAGTCATTATCCCGACGTCGGGATCCCGACTGCCCGGAGTCAGACGGCATGGCGAGCGCAACAAAAGCCCCTTGCAGGCTCGCTGCGCTCACCACGCTGCGGGCCACCTATTCTATTCTCCCTCTATGGGGGTCGTGGACCCCACGAGGGAAAATAGTGGGTGGCCGTCGGGCACCCGGCTGTCGGCGTTTTGACAGCCGGGATCCCGACATTGGGTAAATGACTGTCGGGATCCCAACTGTTGGGAACCCGTCCGGCACCCTTCCGTTACAGCTACTTATAATCTTCATCCTCTTGTCCTGTTACTCAGAACAAAATATTTGAATTCTCTGCTATGCACATATTAATGCATTATACCATATCTTGTTCCCATTTGCAGCACATATTAGTCTATGTTATTAACTGTTTAACCTATGACCATTTCTTCTTCAGTTCATTTTCACTTCATTTATATCTGCTAATATCACACCCATTTCTGGTTAAAATTCAGCCTTGCAGCTGTATACAAGTGTTTTCTCGCTCACTACCAGATTAAAATATCACATATGCATTAAACTTTAACAGGAAACTCTAACGCCTCATTGTTTGAGCAACCGAGGAGCCTAAATATCAAATAATATTTGCAGGGGGTACATAACATTTTGAGGATACCCTATATGTACGGCGCTGCGAAACACTTGTGGCGCCTTATAAATAAAATTATAATAATAATAATAATATGTAACAAAGGGCCTTATTCTAATTCACTCTTTCTGACAAAATCCTTCTTAGATGGACAAAACCATGTGCACTGCAGGTGGGGCAGATGTAACATGTGCAGAGAGAATTAGATTTGGGTGAGTTATATTGTTTCTGTGCAGGGTAAATAATGGCTGCATTATTTTTACACTGCAATATAGATCTCACTTTGAAGTAAAACCCCACCCAAATCTAATTCTCTCTGCACAAGTTACATCTGCCCCAACTGCAGTGCACATGGTTTTGTCCATCTAAGAAGGATTTTTTTCAGAAAGAGTGAACTAGAATAAGGCTCATAGAGAGTCCAAAGCAGTTATGTCCGTTATCAGCAGAGTTCTCTGCGTTTCTGACAGCAGACGCAGCTTCAATGGGAATCTTTGGGGCTGATTGTATTAGCCACGGCATCCTATGGGACAGGGAGAGGGATCCAATGCAATGGCTGCTGCACATGTGCGGTCAGCAGATTACACATGCACAGTTGGGCTTCTCTTCCCCATAGAGAAGTAATCAATTAAGCGATCACTTCACTTCTTACACATGGCAAGGACGGACTCCCTGCAGGAGTATATTTCTATATTCAGGTGAACAATATATATTTTTTGCCATGACATTAAAAATTATAATTATCAGGTGTAAAACCTAATAATTGCTAAATATGTCACTTTAAAGGATTCTATATGAATCTAAAAGTCATCAATATCAACAAGACTGCAGTTTGGGTAGTTTTGCCAAGCTATGAAAAGTTAAACTTTTTGGACTTTGGCCAGAACTGGCATCAGGGGGTTACAGGTGGTACACTTGTATGAGGTATTGATAGTATACTTACCTACTTTGAAAGCTTCCTCTCTGGGATAAGCCTGGAGAGAAGCCACTACAGGGCACTTAAGGAGGTGTTGCTTAATGGTTTCATCATTAGGAAATACCCGCAACAAGTTTCATGGCTCCGCTGTGAGGGTTCAGCGCTAAATGTGCGATCCAGTCACTTTGCCCCGCCCCTTCCAGCATCTTCTTATATTGCTGGTAATTAACATTCAATCGTGCGGAAGCAGGCAGCCTACTCCTCCGGGGCTGCAGGGGATTAACTTAAAAACGCCTCCAGAAGGGTAGGCAGGAATGGTGCATAGTGACCTTTGGCTTATAATACTACTAGTACTACTACTACGACCACTACCAGGGTCGTAACTTGTGTGCGTGTGGGGGGGGGGCGACAACTAGGGGGTTGAAGTTCCCAGGTGCTGCATGTGATACCTATACGTGCATGCAAAGGGGGGAAGACAGAGTAGAAACAAATGACTGCCTTGCCAGGGTGAAGGAAATCCTAGTTTTGGACCAGCTACTACAACAACAACTAATAATAATAATAATAATAATAATAATAATAATAATAATAGTAATGATAATAATATAGTACTATAAACTTCCCTAAAGTAATAGAGCTCTACGTGTAAAAATATGGAGCACTATTACCACACAGCCTTATTGCGATTTTAAATAAACCCTGCCCATACACATTCAGGCCCTTATTCAGATCTGATCGCAGTACAAATTTGTTTGGAAAAAGGTCAAAACCAAGTGCACTGCAGGTGGGGCAGATGTAACATGTGCAGCAGCGGCGTAACTATAGCACCGCAGTCCCCGCCACCACGGGGGGGGGGGGGGCGCTGTGCATGTGGGGGCGCCGGGGGCTGCGGTGCTATAGTTACACCCCCCCCCCAATCCCCCGCAGACTTACCTATCTCGCTGGTCCCGTTCTTCTGCTGAGGACCACCACAAAATGGCCGCCCCCATATAACAGACGGTTCTCTGAAACTGTCTGCTGCATGGGGGCGGCCATTTTGTGGTGGTCCTCAGCAGAAGAAGAATGGAGCTGCCGGGACCAGCGCGATAGGTAAGGCTGCAGGGGATTGGGGGGGGGGGGGGTATTTGTATGGGCGGCGGGGGATTGGGGGTGCTTGGCGGGGCGGCGGGGGGGCGCCCAAAACTTAGTTACGCCACTGATGTGCAGAGGGAGAATTAGATTTGGGGGAGTTATTTTGTTTTTGTGCAGGGTAAATACTGGCTGCATTATTTTTACACTGCAATTTAGATTTCAGTTTCAACACACCGCACCCAAGTTTAACTCTTTCTGCACATGTTACATCTGCCCCACCTGCAGTGCACATGGTTTTCCCATTTTCCAAACAAATTTGTACTGCAAACAGATCTGAATAAGGGCCTTTGTGAGAACGTCCTTCCCAGAATTACATGACACATCCTTAAGCTGCAATATGTATTGTAACAGCTTAAACTTGACAGATGATGTCATTTGTAATGCCTGATGTATCTGCCATTATTGCAAAATAGAATCATTCACTTAATAAAAAAAAGAAAAATAATAATACAAAATCTAAAATAAGCCACTGAAAAGATTGCAGCAGTCTGCGTTTCTAGACCATTAATAGCGCACCACACCAACCAGATCAGGGAAAGGGATTACTAGACCAATGTTCCACTGTCTGAGGCCTGATATGAAATGCTTATTGGGATCTCAATTCAGAGAGTCTTACTGTCGCATTTCAGTAAAATAATATAAAGAGATTTCATAAAATAGGAAATTATTTGACAGCTTTAATAAATCACTTCACTTCAAACCAGCCCCAGAAATCTTTCTGCATTCTGAGAGTAATTTTATTCTTTTTACATGATTTAGATTAAATGATGCAGTTGAAGCCTATATTGAGATATCTTTTATTTAAAATACTTATATTTTTATACATAAGCCTTATAGACTCAGTAATATCTTATCATATCAAAAATTGTAAATGGTTCATTTGCATAAATTGCAGAAAATGGATATAAATGTTTTTTTTTTTTTTTTAAACCATTCAGTGGCACTCCTGAGAATTTTCTGGGATATGCTACAGTGCGCAGACTGGCACCCCCGGAAAATTCTCGGGAGTGCCACTGCATGCGCTCACTCCCGCTGCGCAGCTCCGCTGAACTGAGCACTGAGATCAACGCCGCGATCAGTTTCAGTGGCTGCCCGGCTCCTGCTGCCCAGCCCTGCCTCCTTCCCCCAGCTGTGTGCTGCCTGACCTTGTAACGTCACGCCGCACACAGCCGGGTTGCTGGGGACGGGCGGGCAGCAGCTGATGGACTGTTCAGCGGCGCTGCACGGACCTGGGGGGTTACAGTGATTTTTTTAAGGAAGCACTCCCCAGAAAAAATTCACCCAGTGGGGAGCGCTCCCTAAAAAAAAAACCACACCACTGAAGGGGTTAATCGTGTTTTCAAAATGACCTGTACTGGCTATTTTAAGGGGGAATTGATAGCCTTATTAATTATAGAATGGGAACTATATTAATTATATGGCATCTTCTGCCAGGAGATTATAGAGTGCTTAAAATCAAAGTGGATTTGGGAAAAAAGGAAGTGGTCTAATGATGGCAGAACTAAATCAACTGTACTGTAGATGGGACCAATGTTAACAAGTGCCACAATGGGGATGAGGCCAGTGCAGAGAGCAGTGGCGTAAGTTCGTCACAGTGGCCCGGAGGCAAGATATATATTGGTGCCGCCCCCCCCCCCCCCCGCACACACACACACACACAACCTTATAAAATATAATATATGTCTGTTCTGAAATATGTGTTTTATATACACACACACATATTATATATATAGAGAGAGAACACCTATATTTATTTATTTATTAACAGTTTCTTATATAGCGCACACAAATTACGCGGCGCTTTACAGAGCATAGTTATAATCAAAAACACATAACAAATTACAGTACAAGACAGTTTAGGACAAGTACATGGTTAATATGGATAGTTGCATCAGGGGACAGGACACTGAAGCAATCATCAGGGTGGCAGTGGTTTATATATTCTAAGAAAGGCACATGAGGAGAGAGGGCCCTGCCCGTGAGAGCTTACATTCTAAAGGGGAGGGTTAGACAGACAGGGGTGACACAGAAGGGAAAGAAGTGGGCATAAACAGTAGGTAAGGATAAGCGATGGTCAGGTTTTATGCAGGAGGGTGGGAAGATGACAGCTTAGTCTTTGATATTTTAAGTCTAAAAAAGCGCTGGGTCATCCAGGAGTAGACAGCAGAGAGACAGTTGGAGATATGAGTGAGGATAGAGGGAGAGAGATCAGGAGAGGAGAGGTAGATTTCAGCGTTATCAGCATAGATGTGATAGTGGAAGTCGAGTGAGCACATAAGCTCACCCAGGCCCTTATTCTGGTTGGTGCGGCCGGAGCCGCACACGGTGCTCCGGCCGCACAAACCAATCCCCGCCCACGAGACGGATCGCCACGGCCGTCCGTACACGGACGGCTGGCGATCCGCATAAAAATGGTGGGGCGTACGCCTCCACCATGGTGGGAGCTGCCCCCTGCATTCGATGGTCGTCGACCATCGAAGGCAGGGCCGCACGCCACAGCAGCTCCCGCAAGCTGAGACCACACGGACAATCGTCCGTGTGATAGCTTGTATGGGGGCTGAGAGCTGACATCCGGCGACGTCAGCTTTCCGCCCCCATCAGTGGCGTCATACCCTGATTAGCATGCATACGCCCCGCGTTTGCATGGGAACGCCCATGAAACGCGGGGCGTATACATAGGGAAATGAGGGTATGAAGCCCCTCACGCCCCTATACGCCCCCTTTGCGGCGGACGAAATACGTCTGCGGCGAATGGGGCTGCACATGCGCAGATTGACCTCTGCGCATGTGCAGACTAAAAACATCGGCGGTACGGCCGCACGCGGGCCGTACCGTCCGATTCAGAATAAGGGCCCCAGAGAGGATGTATAGAGAAAGAGGACACCTACTATCAATGGAAGATCAGGAGAGGTGAGGTCATTAGAGGTACAGCTGGTCATTTTCAAAACAGACAGTGCAAGTACAAGCTTTAGTGATAGTAAAAGTTGTTTGCAGATGTAAGATGCTGATGTTATGGTTGAATTGCCAGATTAAGCAGACAGGAGTAGTATGTTGTGTGAATGAATTTAACTCACTCAAAGCAGACTTTGGTTTTCTCCGTTGTTGTTTTGTCCTTCAGTTTCACTATTTCAAAACTCAGCTACAGAAGGGATATCATTGGCTTTCAATTAACTGATTTGAACCAGCTGGGGAGGAGAGGTGCCCCCTTTGGAGCAGGAGCCCTTTCGGCAGATAACTCCATTGCCTCCCAGAGTTCTGCCCCTGGCAGAGAGTATACTCATCATCTCCATATTATAGAGACCTAGGTACAGCTGTACAATATGAAAAGCTTCCTAGTGAAAAATAAAGATTGACATACTAAAGGCCCACATAAAATCATTTTAGTGCATTGCATACAATATAAAGTGTGAAAAGCATCTAGTTTTCAGACATTGGAGGGAAATGAAATGTAAGCATGATGCAGCCAGCAGAGGGTGCCCAATAGAGCAATTTAATTGTAGATCTGTTCATGAGCCTACATTTCAGCTCGTTCTCCTCAGGGATGGTAAGCTCAGCTGATATGTGCAAAAAGAGCACTCAAATGGGACTTTTTGCATCTTGATCATTAGCTTAGTTGGGGTTGGCCACTATGGGTGTCCGATAAGCTTGTCAAGTGAAGATGGATAGAGGGAAAAGAGAGACGAGAGTTGAGTCATAGACAAAAACCATAGAGGACCATAACAGGAATAAGAGGAAACATTGTTGCAGGTCTAGAAAATGAGAATGGATGATGTAACAGGCATGAGGCAAACCAGAACAGAGCTAAGTTTTAAAGCCCAATGGAGTGGCAGGTTTGTAGGAGGTGCAGTTGTGTCAAATGCCACTTTGAGGTCTTTGAGCAAAGGAAAAGGGACTGAACTACCGAAGAGAGAAAAAAACAGATAAATAATAGACTATTATGTAGTGGGTGGAGAGAAAGAGGTATGGTGGTTGTATGTCACCCATTCATAAAGTGCTTTTGCTCTCTCTCTCTCTCTATGCCACCCCCAAATTAATACTTCCTTGTACCTGTTTAGTTTTTCAGACTGATAACATGGTTGCTGCACATGCAGTTGTAGTAGTTACTCATCTTGCTCATGAGACTTAGGGGGTTATTCTGGTTCCCTCCTTCTGGCAAATTCCTTCTAAAATGGACAAAACCATGTGCACTGCAGGGGGGGGGGGGGGCATATGTAAAATGTACAGAGATAATTAGATTTGGGTGAGTTATTTTGTTTTTGTGCAGGGAAAAAACTGACTGCTTTATTTTTACACTGCAATATAGATCTCACTTTGAAGTAAGACCAGACCCAAATCTAACTCTCTCTCCCTCCACAACTAACATCTACCCCACCTGCAGTGGACATAGTGTTGTCCATTTGAAAAGGAATTTGACAGAAGGAGTGAACCAGAATAACCCCCTAAATGCTCCATGGACTGAAACCGTGTGCTTGCCGTGGCAGCACAGACTGGAACTTCAGTATGGATTGATGGTATTGGTATATAAGAATTTGACAGCTGAGTTGTTGTTGATCTACGACAGTCTCTCCCTGTGTGCTGTCTATTATTGTCTGTTTTTGTGAGTATGTTGGAGCTTGCCAGATCACAATGCACTCTCTGTCGGGGAGTTCTTAACAAACACATAGTTGTGTTAGAAGTTGAACACAATTTCTATTCACCAATTACTCTCCCCCCAGAAGATAAAGGAAATATTAAAATGAAGGATTCTTGATGACTTTGATGACCTCAACAGTAATACAACGGCAGCTCTGAAGGCCATTCCACAAAACCAATTTCAAAGTAGTTTTGAAAGGCTGGACTTTATCAAGGCCTCCATAAAAAGTCCTTAGAGGCTTGAAACTTGTCGGCCAGCCTGCTCCACATCACGGACCAGGACCTTGACCAGTTTTAGTGATTGGAGTTTTGCAGTGTGTGTACTTACTCTGAAGACACTCTACACCTACCGCCTCGGGCTCCATTTCCCAGACTAGGTAAGATGCCTTCCTGCTCCCTATGATGAAACTTTTATTTACGTGACATTTAATTTCAGGAACCTATTTTATGTTATAATATCTATATGGCTTTGCTAGAACCCTGTTCATGCCTAAGTGTGTTTTATTGTTTTATCATGTGTATATCCATTAAATGTGTTGTTTGAGAAAACACTGTGTTCCAGGAGCCCTTATACTATTATCTTGATTGCCATTTCATTGTTTGTGCCAGGAACACCAAGAGACCCAGACATCACCTACCCAGATGCGCAGGGAGACAGTGTTCACTTTCTATATACATTTCCCTTGAACTACCTGTAGTGCATACACACTAAGCGATTTTAGAAAAAAGATCATTGGTGGCCACATTCCAGTAGTATGCTGTCATTAATGATATCCTCATATTAATCTGTAAGTACAGATATCAAAGGACATCACTAACTCATGGGAACATGCCTCGTTAATATAGTGCGTAAACATTGGACAATCAGCACAAATATGGCATTATGACTGGTCGTTATCGTGCATATAATTTCAAATGTGGCCTAATAGTGTACCCAGATTTAGCCTCAACCACCTCTGATGGAAGCTATTCCACTTATCCACTACTCTTTCTGAGAAGCCATTTTGTCTCATATTTTTCCATCTTTCCAGTTTCAGCACACGTTCTTGGGTTTTAGTACTTTTCTCCCTCATGTACATTGATAAAACCCTTGATATATTTCAAAGTTTCAGTGTTCATGTTCCTCTCTCCTACACTTCTTCATTATTTTACTAGGGATAAGTGATTTCTACAGGTAGTTAAATAACAGATATAACATAAACCTGTCCCCTGAACACCACATTATCCTAGTTTAGCCCGAGCCATAGAAACATATGGCACACTGGCCACAATTCTGGGGGCCACCAAGCAGCAATGGGCAGTGGTTAAACAATCATAGCAACGAGGCAGCATTGTCTACATGCCTTCCAGCCTGCAGCCTCACAATGAATGGGTGTCAGCATGCTGATTGGTGGGACTTTTTGCATCTTGATCATTGGCAACTATGGGTGTCCGATAAGCTGTGAATGAATGGGTGTCAACATGCTGATTGGTGGATGGCTGGTGTTATCCTCCAATTAAGCATGCTAACAGCCACTCACTGCATGGAAAATGTGGAGAAATGTTGAAGGACATTGATTATTGCAATACTGTCCTAACTGGTCTTCCCAACAACACATTCTCGCCACTGCAATCCATTTTAAATGCTGCTGCTAGGCTGATCTTCCTTGCAAGACGCTCATCGTCTGCTGATCCGCTCTTCCAGTCCCTCCATTGGTTACCTGTGTTTTACCGTATTCAATATAAAACACTTCTACTCGCATATAAAGCTATTAACCATACTGCACCAGCTCATATCTCTTTACTTATCACAAAATATCTCCCATCTCGACCACTCCGCTCTGCACAAGATCTGCGTCTCTCTTCTGAACGGATCACTAGCTCCCTTTCACAAATACAGAACTTTCATCGGGCTGCTCTCACCCTATGGAATGCCCTTCCACGCACAATAAGACTCTCCTAGACACTAGCCTCCAAATTTTCAAGTGTTCCCTGAAAACTCACCTCTTCAGGCAAGCCTATCATATTTAAGTTCTACACACATAACCCTCTGAGGCACTTATGTATTATATAGCTTCCCTTCTGGACTTGTAACTTGGTTGGGAAGCAATGCTATTACTGGTGCCTGTCCTTGTGTTTCCCTCCTATATCCCTATAGATTGTAAGCTTGCAGCAGGGACCTCCTTCCTCCAAGTCTGTCTGTTGTTACCCAGTTTGTTTCATCACTGTCTACTATTGTAAAGCGCAACGAAATCTGCTGCGCTATATAAGAAACTGTAAATAGATAATAAATAAATAAGGACAGGATGGGCATGTATAATTTTTTTATATTGTATCCTTTGATTGGTTGTTTAGGGGTCCCAGGGCCTACAATGCTGTAAAGATAGTCCTGAGATAGTCCTGAGTTTGCCTATATTCAAAAAAGCAGCCTTGTACCCATTTCTCTGTCCAGCATACCTCCAGACAGTCCAGATTTATGGTGCTCCAAGTGGGGTGAACATGACTTCCTGCTGTCATGTTCTGCCTGCTTAAAAGGTAAAATTGGCAGTCTGACTAATGAATGGTAAAGAGAGAGATATGTACAGTATGCAACAGATAACAGCGTAAATTAACTAAACATAGTTTATGACAACTTCTTACTACTTGTCAAGTAACTGACAGCAGTTGGCATGTTTATTAGCAGTATGTATGATATATGTTCTACACTGTGCCTACACGCACATAACATTTCTGATAGTGCCAGCATGCATGCAATTCAAAACAGCAATAAAGGACTATAATAAAACTTGACACAAGAATTACAAATAAATCCTTTTCTTCTCTATACTTTTCTCTAGCAGTATGCCATCGGGTGGTCTTTTGGCAGTAAATGCAAGTGCATTAGAGAGATGCGTTTGATGACCTCTTATTCTATCGCTTAATAATACCTACTATGTTGGAAAATCTTTATTTAACGCAGTGAGCTCCTTTGGTCTGAGATAAGTTTCTGTACATTGTTTGGGGAATAATTCAAGAGTATAATAGTGTGCATAAAGTCTGTTTCCCACATCATAACAATAAAGCTACTGACCAGTATTCAATGCTCCCGATTCACAGTTTTTTCCGGCGAATCGGGCTGTTTTCACACCTTGCGGTGAATATTTTTCACTGAAAATCTGATTCACCCTTTTCAATGTTCACTGTTCGCTGAAAGCGAACAGTGAATGCCGGCCAGTTCTCCGTTTCATGCTCGCTGCAATTCGCTGGTGTATTTCAATGGGGTTTCACTGGGACTCTCCGAGAGTGTATTCGATGCTAGGATGGCGAATTGCTTTCTCCCTGATTTTTGCCATGATTCACCGTTTTGCATTTTTAAGGTGAACTGGAAAGTGATCTTTTAAAATAAAGTTTTATTATTTATTTTTTGGTGTCAAAAATAATCTGAATTTTTTTTCTGTGAAGGGGCATGCTATTTTTATTCATGTGCTTGAAGCACATTAATATATATTTAATTTTTTTTTTTTTTGCCGCAGGGGTTAAAATTAAAGGGCAGGGGCAGTGAGCCCCTGCGGCATTGAATAGGGTGACAGGGAGGGCTGGCAGCGAACGCTGCAGCCCTCTGGAACCCTGCGAATGTGCTGCGAATCGTAAACAGGATTTGCTGCACATGGAGAAAAAACCCATTGAATATTCCCCTCTGTCTGGTGTCTGTGATCAGAAGAGTTGACAGTCAGCTCATAGGAAAACACTATTTTAAGTGCCTTAAATAGGACAACAATAGCACTGGTATATAATATGATCAATAGAGCTGCAATGATATCATGCAGCTTAAGGGACAGAGCAGGGCTAGTGCACATGCCTAGTGTACCTGCTTCTTCTACCACATTTACTGTATGTGTGAATCTCAGACCTCAAACATTGCAGTGGACCAGAGAGTAGCTGCCAAGAGAAAGAGACAGGAGCCTTACCATGAAGTGGGAGATTGTGAGTTTAGAAAGTGCAGAACTGGTTCTAGTATATTTGTGTATTTATGTATTATGATATGTTTAAACATTTCCTGACCACTTTCATTGTTTGAAAAAGCCTAAACTATAGACCATCTGTATTGTTAAATATTATTACTGTACTCCATACAGTATCCAGTGTATAAAAAGACCAATTTTCAGGGCTGTTACCACTCCCCCAGACTTACGCCAATGTGTTGCAGAGTAGGAGATTGTGGATTACATTTGGAAACCCCCCTCTAAAAATCCTGCGCTTGAGCTGAGTGAATGATTTATGATAGTTTTCTGATCTCATTATCCCTGTGGTTCCCTTTTGGATCTAAGGGCCATATGTGAGGTTCCTGGCAAATATTATATATTTTGCTTTTCGAGTGACAGCACATGCGCCAGGATTATAGCGTGAAGGGACAGAAATAGCGTTTGGGGGTGGTTACCACCCGTTTTGTAGCAGTTTCTGAAAAAATTGCAGCTGTGCCCAGGAGTTTTAAGGGAGACTGGAAAAATGATTTGTTGGTTTGTAAATTGCATATGGATTTGCAAGTGGATAGTGATCTGCAATATTTTTGAAGATTGAAACAGTGTGGGTTTCCTTTCTTTGCAACACTGCTGTGGGGGCAGATGTAAAATGGGCACATAGATTAAGGGCCAGATGTATCAAGCTTCAAAAAGTGGAGAGTGATAAGCAACCGGCCAATCAGCTCCTAACTTTCATTTTCAAACCCACCCTGTAACATGGCTGTTAGGCAGGGCTGGTGCAAGGCACCGGAGCGCCCCAGGCGAGTCGGGGTGGGGGCGCCCCGGTGTCGGGGCTGGGGGGAAGGTTGGTACCTGTGTAAAAAAACTTCCGTCCCCGGCGTCCCTGCTGAGTGCTGGTGCGTGCAGGGGTGTCCGTGCCGCCGGGGGAGCCTGCGGCGCTGTTATTGTGTATAAGCTTGTCGCGTCCGGCGGGGTCCCTACAGTGAATAGAAAATAACTAGCGCTTCCCGCGCTGCCGCACGCATAGCGCTAGTTATTTTCTATTCACTGTAGGGACCCCGCCGGGCGCGACAAGTTTATACACAATAACAGCGCCGCAGGCTCCCCCGGCGGCACGGACACCCCTGCACGCACCAGCACTCACCAGGGACGCCGGGGACGGAAGTTTTTTTTACACAGGTACCACAGTGCTGGGGGTGAGGGGTGAACTGCCGCCCTCCAGGTGCCGGCGCCCTAGGCAAATGCCTAGAGCTGCCTAGTGGTGGCGCCGGCCCTGCTGTTAGGAGATGATTGGCTGGCTGTTTATCACTCTACTTTTTATCACTTTTTGAAGCTTTTGACTGTCGACCTTTTGACTGTTGACCTAATCCATGTTGACCTAATGACCCTGTCGACCTTATGACCCTGTCAACCTAACCCATGTTGACCTAGACTCCTGTCGACATTCCTGCATGTCGACCTAGACACATGTTGACCTAAATGCATGTTGACCTAATGGTGTCAACCTAATGACTAAAAACTTGCTGGTGACCCAATGACCGTATCCCATTTAAGTGACATATTTATTATTGGCAGGATATCCCCTGTGTATTATTACATTTTATGGGCCACCTTGTTTTAGGGGAAATCCTGCAATTAATAAATATGGGTTAAGAGTTGGAAGCAAAAGCAAATAAAATAAACAAAAGCAATAATTTTGCTCCGGGGAAAAGCATGATGCAATTGTGCAAACCTGGGGCAAATGCAGAATTAGGGGGGTTTCCAGAGATACATTGCCAAATGTAATAGCCTCTAACTTCGATAGCCGTGCAGGATGCCAAATGAACTAGCGCTATGCGCGCGGCGGCGCGGGAAGCGCTAGTTATTTTTTATTCACTGTAGGGACCCCGCCGGACGCGACAAGCTTATACACAATAACAGCGCCGCAGGCTCCCCCGGCGGCACGGACACCCCTGCACGCACCAGCACTCAGCAGGGACGCCGGGGACGGAAGTTTTTTTTACACAGGTACCACAGTGCTGGGGGTGAGGGGCGAACTGCCGCCCTCCAGGTGCCGGCGCCCTAGGCAAATGCCTAGAGCTGCCTAGTGGTGGCGCCGGCCCTGCTGTTAGGAGATGATTGGCTGGCTGTTTATCACTCTACTTTTAATCACTTTTTGAAGCTTTTGACTGTCGACCTAATCCATGTTGACCTAATGACCCTGTCGACCTTATGACCCTGTCAACCTAACCCATGTTGACCTAGACTCCTGTTGACATTCCTGCATGTCGACCTAGACACATGTTGACCTAAATGCATGTTGACCTAATGGTGTCGACCTAATGACTAAAAACTTGCTGGTGACCCAATGACCGTATCCCATTTAAGTGACATATTTATTATTGGCAGGATATCCCCTGTGTATTATTACATTTTATGGGCCACCTTGTTTTAGGGGAAATCCTGCAACTAATAAATATGGGTTATGAGTTGGAAGCAAAAGCAAATAAAATAAACAAAAGCAATAATTTTGCTCCGGGGAAAAGCATGGTGCAATTGTGCAAACCTGGGGCAAATGCAGAATTAGGGGAGTTTCCAGAGATACATTGCCAAATGTAATAGCCTCTAACTTTGATAGCCGTGCAGGATGCCAAATGAATTCATGGTATGGCGAAGGCATGGTTTTGCCTAGTAATTAATTGCCCCTTTAAAAAACCCTCAATGTCCGGCCAGGCATCCCACACTGCTGCCAATCAGGAGGCTATTACATTAGGCCAACATTATCTGCTGCAGTTCACACATTCCCAATTCCAAGACCTGCCCCCATAGGCTGTGAAAATGTCTAATTTACCAAGATCCATAATGCAATGCGTTCCAGAGCTTGGCCTCAGTAGCTATTGCCATCTTCAGCTATAGGCTGCACATGCGCAAGGAACCCTCACTGGTAATGGGCACTCACACATGCGTGTCTTGCTTTTTTAATCAAATGTGGATATGTTATTTAACAGTTAACCCTTTGAGTGCCAAATTAATTTTTCAAATAGGTGTAAAATTTCCCAAGGCCGTTTCCATAATGACTGGTAATGTTTACACAACATTTTTTATTTGAATTTATATCACAAATGTGAGCAACGCTTGCAATTTAGTGGCTATTTTGCACATCTTTCACAGAGATGTGCCACTCAAAGGGTTAAACAAAGAGATATTACAAAGACAACATTGACATAGGAAAATAAAGAGTCTACATAATATGTATAAAATAGATGGCTTACTTAAATTATCTTCATCGTCCATACTGCTTGCCCCAGGATTTATAAACTTGAATGGTACGATGAAAGTTGACAGCATGCTAATTTTCTCTGAAAGGAAAATAAACATTTGGTAAAATATTATACATACATATATATATATTTGGTACTTTACTTTTCACATAGACACCTTTTTTAGAATTAACTATTACAATGCTGACCTTTTTTCTAGACTGTTTAACAGTTTAATATCCAGCTGTAAAACTCTTAATGACTATTGGCACATTCTGATTGACAGGAAACGGTTTAACTAAATGCAGTTTATTAACACAGTTAATAATTTAAACAGTGGATAAAGGTAACGGCGACTAATTGTTTAAAAATAATAATGATCTGGAATTAAAAAATAATTATTTTAGAAGTATTCTTATAAAAATATAATACATTTATTTCATATATAAAAATTTTTTTTTACAATAAAACAAAGTGGACAATAAATATACAAATATAATGAGATTAAATTGCTTAACTTAAGGATGTAGTTGGAGGCTAGGATCACCCAACGCGTTTCGTCCTATCAGACTTCATCAGTTAATAATTTAGTTACGATATATTTTGATATATCTTTATAGCATTTAATAAAGTAAATTAACTGAACAAAGCATACAAAGTCAAGACATTCAAATGATGCTCGCTCACTGTTTGAAACTACCACCCAAAGTACTGTACTTAATGAAGTAGACAGAGAAACTTACAGCAGACCGTTTTTGAGGATGCTAGAGGAGGCAGTGGCCTCCTCTAGCATCCTTAAAAATGGTCTGCTGTTAGGGGCAGTCATTTTGTGAGGGTCATTTTTCATTAGCAGGAGCCAGGAGGAGCGCTGGGACCATGACACATAGATCTGTGGATCCTGGCCACAGACACGGCAGTGGCAAGTGTAGAGGTAATGCAGAGTTGGGCGGTGTTAACTTTACTGAGGGGGGGAGGGGCACTGCCGAATTTTTGAGGTTTTGTAGTTACGCCACTGCTTCTGTTAGGAAGGGAGATACATTTTAGGACACCGTATGTATATGGGAGATTGGGTAAAATCAGAGAATGAAATATTGTATGGGTCTTAAAATTAAAGGTTTTAGACACTGCTGCTTTTGGTATTCATTTGATGCTTACATACTAGTGACATGGTACATTCTGTTATTCATCCTGGAGTGATACTATGTGTACATTTAGGGGGGAATTTACTAACAAAAATTTGTGAAAAAAAATCGTATTTTCATATTCATATTTTTGGCGTATACATATTTTTGGCATTTACTATGCCAAAAATACAAATTTTCATATCCTTATTGATGGGACATTCGTATTTGTATTTACAAATACGAATGAATACACAATCGAAAGAATACGACAGAAATCACCATTCAAAAGAATGTTGGTTCCTGACTTACTAAGCGACCGTATTGAAAATACGGACGCTAATTAGCGCGAAACGGCCGCGAATATACGGCAGCAAAATACACTTTATATATGAAACAGCCATATGCAGTTGTAGTCATTCGTATTAAGAATACAAATCCATTTTTTTGTATTCGTATTCTTAGTAAATTTCCCCCTCAACCTATTGGGTGCCAACTTCTCTGTGAGAGATGTGTACAATATCAGCTAAAAATGCTGGTGTCGTTCACATTTGTTATATAAATTAAAATAAAAAATGTGTAAAAAAAAAATTTCCTATCTAAGGTTATTATGATGAATAAAAATGTTTGCTTGCCAATTTTCACACCTATTTTGACAAATTCACTTGCCACTCATAGGGTTAAGGAAATTGATCTGTATATAATCACTGATGTAACTAATCAATCTTTAAACCTTTTTGTGTGTACATCTTGCTAACATTTTTGAAGAGGGTCATACACTGGTGATGGTTTTCTGGCAAATCCATTTTGTATGCAATCTGGTGGTAATTTGGTAGCATATGTGAATAAAGTAGTAATGCTATCCCCACATCCCCCCATTGCCACCTTAGCAGCATTGGCACCCAAATTTATACCCTTCAAATACAGGTTTCAGCCCAAATTTACTCAATTTGCTTTTTGTGCAACTTCAGCCCACTATAAAGTGTGCCCACTGCTTCAAAAATCTGCATCAATGTATTGCATAATGTGATTAAAAAAAATAAAAAAAAATTCTAAAGGGTCCATTGGGTGAACCCAAAATGATAAGAATTATATGCTGCATTGCAGTGATGGCTAACCTTGACACTCCAGCTGTTGTTGAACTACACATCCCAGCATGCCCTGCTACAGTTTTACTATTTAGACATGCTAAAACTGATGCAGGGCATGCTGGGTTGTGTAGTTCAACATCAGCTGGAGTGTCAAGGTTAGCCATCACTGCTGTATTGGTTTAAAAATCACCCTCTGTGGGGTGATGTTAATCGCTGTTCCTCCAGCAATGTATTTTCAAACTGAAAACAGATCTAGAGGTCCGGACATTAAACAAAGTCACATAACTGTAATTTACATTTCCCAGATTCCAATCTATTTCACATACCCTCCAACTGTACCGAATTTGCTGGTACAGTACCATTTTTTAATGGTCTGTACCGGCAAATAAAGATTGTACCGAATGTACCGAGTATTTGGCTGCCCCCCTCGGCTCCTGTCAGTCACCAACTGGTGCGTTCTCCAATATGTCCCGAATCCGTCCTCCTCCGCTTGGTGTGACACTGGTGTGCCTCTCTCCCCTGGCTCAGCACCTGTTCCCAAGAGTGCATTTCGGGTCCCGCAGTCAGGGGAAATGACTGTCTCAGCCCTCTACGCATGCGCAGTGAGTACCTTCTGGGCGATACATATATCTAAAAAAATGCCCAGTATACATTCGGAAAGGAGGAATAACTACGCCCCCTTTATCCATGACCACGTCCCCCCATATGTGTACTGATTTCTGCCCTAAAAATGTTGGATTGTTCAGATTATGTTTAAGAAATGTTACTGGCAGGGGTAATGTAAAAAACAGCACTAATGTCTGTAGAATACTGTATAATGAGATGTTATTTGGGATGTGGAGCAGTGCTACGTGTACCATCTATTGATAAGTTATTAAGGATGTAGAGCGGTTTTGTTATTTCAAATATGTGTGTTTGTTCTTAGTTGGTTTGTCATATCTACTGTACAGTTTGTGACACAGCATCTGTGGCCAAGCATGGATATCCTTAAAACCTAGACCATTGGGGTGAATTGAGGACCACATTTGGGAACCTGTGGCATATAGTCTTATATTGTGTGGTGCCATATAAATAAACTTAAATATGTATGTAATTGCCCTATCTTATATATATATATATATGTCTAGTGTCCGTGTGTAACCGAAACACTTCTATCTGCTGGCAGCACGTGAAACTACAGTACATCGCTTTCTCTTTTACACATACAGAAACACAGGGGCAATCACACATACAGAAACACAGAGGCATCACAGAGGCAATCACAAGGTAGCGTGTACTGTAGAACCTTTAGATCTCCACAGATATCAGCCCATGTTGAATTTTAGAAAACCTCCTGCCATACATTTATAATGCCAGCAGAACAGCGCTCTCTTCCCCTGCTAAACGTATGCTTTGATTTCCATCCCAATAACTCATTATGCACCGAATATCATTAAATCATTTATATTTACTCTCCAGGATACAAAGCTACAGGTTCCCGGTTACAGAAACCTTATATATTGAATATAATGATTATTAAATGATTTGTATACATTCCGGCAGAATTGAAATCATAGATAACAAGAAAACCAAGTCATAAAAACAGGGTTGCCAACCCTCCCGGAATGGCCGAGAGGCTCCCAAAAATCGGGTCCCCCCCCCCCCCCGGAAAGGTGGGCAGCAACCCTCCTGGATCCCGGCGGATCCCCTTCATACTTGCATGTTCCCAGTGGCAGAAGCGTTAAATTGCCGCAATTCCCTGCATTTCAGCTGAAGTGTTGGGGCTAAAAATGCAAATCACACATACTTAGTCCCAGCCCCCTTGTCGGAGATCGGCATATTGCAGGATTTGCATTACTGGGGGCAGGGACTGATGATGTCTCCATCAGGCCCCACGCCCAGAAGAGATGCTGACAGTCTCCTCTCTGGGGTTCTCTCACACTCTCCATTTTTTGTTTAACTACCTATTCCATCTGTGGAGAGGTTCATAAAATGAAAAAACTACGGGTGACATTCTATGGAATGAGAGTTGTGTTTTTTGGCGATTTTTACTCCAAAAAACGGCTAATTCGCATTTTTCCGTGAATTCGCATATTTAATCTGATGCGAAAAGGTCCCTAAATCGCATATTTTTTTGCAATAAGTCATGCGTACTGAAAGTGCGGTAAAAATTCGCACTTTTATCGCATCCAGATGTTTTCCAATAGAAAAGTATACAATTCGCTTATTTAATGGAATGGGATTTCGCAAATCGCACTTTTAAGGTGTCTAATAATCGCCATTTTTTCAGACCAGGTTCTGATATGCGAGTTGGCCAGAACCCTGCACAGATCATTCAGATCTGTGCAGGGTTCTGCGGAATTTTTTTTTTGTTTTTTTAGAAAAAAATTGTGTGGGGTCCCCCCTCCTGAGCATAACCAAAATTTTCCAAAAATACGGGGAACAAAAAGTGTAGGGGTCCCCCGTATTTCTGAAACCAGCCCCGGACTCTTGGACCGGTCCTGGTTTAAAAAATACGGGGGACAAAAAATCTGGGGGTCCCCCGTATTTTGAAACCAGCACCGGGCTCCAACAGCACGCAGTAAATAAAGGGGTCCCCCCCAAGGCTTCACCCGTCCAGGGCTGAATTCCGGGGCTGTCACCGGCGTCCCTGGCCAGTGGACGCCGGCCTGATGGTGTAAAATCTTTCAATCCTAACATTGCTTTATACAGGAGAACTACAAGTCCCAGCAGACCTCCCCCACAGGCTGGGACTTGGAGAACCACAAGTCCCAGCATGCGGGGCATTAATAGGCCCGCTGGGACTTGTAGTCCACCTGTAAAAAGAGTGTTAAAAGAAAACACACACACAGAAAAGTAAAACTTTATTACATACACATCCACACACCTCACTTTTACAACCACATACTCACCGATCCAGGATCCAGCGCTGGTCTCCCTTCTGCTGCAGAGCCGGCTACCCCCGCACTGACAGCGGGGACAACCGGCTGTCTCCGATGCAGCTAACAGCTTCTGTCGTGTTGTCCCAGCGCAACAGAGGCTGAGAGCGTCTTCAGCTTATGCGTCTCCATGGAGATGCATAGCTCAGCCAATCAGGGCTGAGCTATGCATCTCCATGGAGACGCATCGCCCAATCACGATCTCAGCCTGTGTCGCGCTGGGACAACGCGACAGAAGCTGTTAGCTGCATTGGAGACAGCCGGTTGTCCCCGCTGTCAGTGCGGGGGTAGCCGGCTCTGCAGCAGAAGGGAGACCAGCGCTGGATCCTGGATCGGTGAGTATGTGGTTGTAAAAGTGAGGTGTGTGGATGTGTATGTAATAACGTTTTACTTTTCTGTGTGTGTGTTTTCTTTTAACATTCTTTTTACAGGTGGACTACAAGTCCCAGCGGGCCCATTAATGCCCCGCATGCTGGGACTTGTGGTTCTTCAAGTCCAAGCCTACGGGGGAGGTCTGCTGGGACTTGTAGTTCTCCTGTATAAAGCAATATTAGGATTGAAAGATTTTACACCATCAGGCCGGCGTCCAATGGCCAGGGACGCCGGTGACAGCCCCGGGCTTCAGCCCTGGACGGGTGAAGCCTTGGGGGGGGGGACCCCTTTATTGGGGGGGTCCCCACTCCTCCAGGTACCCCGTCCAAGGCTGACCAGCCATGGTGCTCATGGTACGGCCGGGGGACCTTATGTAAAAAGTGTCCCCCAGCTGTGGCATGACACTGCGGGCTGTTGGAGCCCGGTGCTGGTTTCAAAATACGGGGGACCCCCAGATTTTCTGTCCCCCGTATTTTTGGAACCAGGACCGGTCCAAGAGTCCGGGGCTGGTTTCAGAAATACAGGGGACCCCTACACTTTTTGTCCCCCGTATTTTTGGAACCAGGTCCGGCACAATGAGCCCGGGCCCCGGGGCTGGTTATGCTCAAGAGGGGGGACCCCACGCAATTTTTTTTTTTTTTTATACAAACCCAAAATCGCACATAAGCTCAAATTCGCACATTTTCATGACTAAAAATCGCACATTTTCATGCCGAAAATTCGCCCATTATCGCACTCAATCGCACTTTTTAGCCTCTAATGCGCATCCCATTAAATATGCGAATTATGACAAAAACATGTGATTTCTGAAAGTGCGAAGAGCGGCAATGTGGAGTGCGAAAAATATATGCGCTTTTCTCTCAGCGCATAGAATGTCACCCATCATTTTATGACTTATCATATTTTATGAGCAAAATGAATTGGAAAGAAAAGTTAAAAAAAAAAAAATCTGCTTGGTGCTGGTCCCTTTTTTTTTTTTTTAAATTGACCATGATATGAGGATACGCTGTGTATAAGAAGTAAGAACACGTGAGCATACCATTTAAAGATACCTTTATATGTCTACATACAGATTGTGAATTGTAAGATAATTGTAAATGCAGGAGGCAGGAGTGGAACATTTTATACAGTATTTCTGGCTAGGGGGGATCGCGGGCACCTCTTCCTGTATTTGCATGTGCAACTCTATTTAACTCAGAGAAAATGAGTCCAGCAAGTTCCTCTTCTCATTACAATCAAGGGAGTTCATAATGAACTGTTTATAGCTCATCAATATGGCACTGAATCGTTAGGTTTAATGGCCTCATTATTGATATTATTTGCAGAACAAAGATTTAACTGGGAAAAGAACAATGAAATTGGAGTTGTTGCATTATAAAATAATATTAAATGATTTGTTGTCAAAACGCTTTTACCCACAAATGATTACCAGTGGCATATGTAAAACCGTACACCGGATAGTATTTACACTGTGCATTGCCTAAAATGTCAGACAGCAGCTTTTATTTAATAAATGTGTTGTCGCTAGGATGAATTCTGGTTGGCGCAGAATGATTTGAGGCTTGAAGTGCCGCAAGACGTTGATAGTCATAACTCCTTCACTCACACTATCATGAGACGAGGGATGACTGATTAATCAGATAAAACCGTCTCTGCGATGAAGGATTAGCTGCTAGGAAGAGGATGAGCAGGAAAAAAAAAATAGAAAAGAGCCTCTTGTTGCCACAGAACGTGTATCTGCAATAAAATGTATCAAGCACTTCACATAGGCATATTGTTTGAATTATTAGTAGTACACCTGTCCTGCTTGGACATGAATTTATCATGCTCGAATCTAAAAAAAATAACACTGAAAGGATTTTTCCATTGTATTTTATATTGAGTTGTTTTCTTAAGGGCAAATTACACCTTCTCTGCCCCGAGTCATACAGCCTTATAACAATACAATATATTTTGGTTAAAAATGGCTGCCCTTCTCCATACCCATAACTCATATTCTCATGGAACACAGATGCAAGCTCACAATAAGTCTATGACACAGGCATCAAAAGAGGGGTTTGAGCTGCACCCAGGTGTCAGTTCTGTGCAATTGCATTTCCACTGCCTAGTTCCTGCTCCAACATGCCCAATTTCATGAGAAGACACATCCAGTCAAGTCTCATCTGAATAGAACAAACATAAAATGTATACATTTGCCTCTGCACATTGCTTCACACTGGGGAATGAAGGGGCCATTGGGGAAAGCAGTGATAGTGGCCCTTGTTTAGAGGTGTGACCATCCTTCAGAAGGGGAGTGGTCAGCTGCCACAGAGATTTGGCTAACCATTAGAGAGTGCATGAACCTCTTGATAAGTATATATAATAAATACTTATAATGCGTTCCTGATAACGTCCTGGATTAATAATACACTGTAGCCAGTCAGTGACTGTGGGCCAGTCCAACCCTGTCTGCGCATATGTTGTATGCACTAGCCATTTGCATCCATGGACAGATATTTCTATGGCTCTGAATCAGCTACCAAGTTTGTTCATAGTTGGCAATCTTATAAAACTAGCAATAACAGTCCCCTGTGCAGCAATAACAGTCCCCTGTGCTAGGCACAGACTAACACAACACAGATCAGTAACCGGAGCCAGGTGTTGCACTGAAACATTACTTGCAGTACCCAGCTTCTACCACAATGTAGAAGCTGGCAGTACAGACTAAATGGTTCCCAGAGGCAGCACAAAAGCACTAGACCCCTGCACGTAAAAACAGGGTTTTGGCTGTGAGGACAAGCCCAACCAACGAAACTGCACCCTCAACTGTGAGGCCATACCACCTTTTCTGCACTGCTGTCTGCAGCAGGAGAGGGACACTATGGGGCTGCAGGGAGAGGACAAATGGCAGAGGGGAAAGTGTGCTGTCAGTAGCAGGAGGGGGACACTATGGGGGCTGCAGGGGGGGGACAAACAGCAGAGGGGAAAGCTATGGGGCTACAGAGGGGGGACAAACAAGGGGGAACTAACAGGATGCATAACTTAATGGGGACTGCTGGACGGGGAAAACGAAAGGGTACATCTCCTAAGGGGGAACTACTGAACGGCCAGGGTACATCTCCTAAGGGGGAACTACTGAGCGGCCACGGTACATCTCCTAAGGGGGAACTACTGAGCGGCCAGGGTACATCTTCTAAGGGGGAACTACTAAGTGGCCAGGGTACATCTCCTAAGGGGGAACTGCTGAGCAGCCAGAGTACAGCTACTAAGGGGGAACTGTTGAGCAGCCAGAGTACAGCTACTAAGGGGGAACTACTGAGCAGCCAGAGTACAGCTACTAAGGGGGAACAACTGTGATGGAAACTATACTAAGGAGGAACTACTGAAGGTACCACTATTAAGGGGACCATTATTTGGGCACTACTAAGGGGGGCTGCTATATGGAACTGCTGTGGGGGACAACTAAAGAAGAAAAAAGAAAAAAAAAACATTTTACATTTTTACTGCAGGGCTGCCTGCTATAAAGAGCTGCGGAATATGTGTGCGCTATATAAGAAACTGTTAATAAATAAATAATAAATAAGTCCAGCTGTTCTGCCCAGTGTCCCATATCAGTCCAGCTGTGCTGCCCAGTGTCCCATATCAGTCCAGCTGTGCTGCCCAGTGTCCCATATCAGTCCAGCTGTGCTCCCCAGTGTCCTGTATCAGTCCATGGGAGCTGCCCCCCCCCCCCCCTTTTTTATTAAAAGAAAAAAAAGTGTTTTCTTATTTTTTATATTTTATGGCAAGGGCTGTTAATTGTACTGTATCAGTCCAGGGATGCCCGCATGTGTCCCGTATCAGTCCAGGGGGCCCCGCATGTGTCCTGTATCAGTCCAGGGGTGCCCCCATGTGTGCCGTATAATTCCATGGGTGCCCCATGTGTCCCATATCAGTCCAGGGGTGCCCGCATGTGTACTATATAATTCCATGGGTGCCCCATGTGTCCCATATAAGTCCAGGGGTGCCTGTATGTGTGCCATATAATTCCATGGGTACCCCCATGTGTCCCATATAAATCCAGGGGTGCCCGCATGTGTGCCGTATAATTCCATGGGTGCCTCCATGTGTCCCGTATCAGTCCAGGGGTGCCCGCATGTGTGGCGTATAATTCCAGGGGTGCCCCCATGTGTCCAGTATCAGACCAGGGGAGCCCGTATGTGTGCCATATAATTCCATGGGTGCCCCCATGTGTCCCGCATAAATCCAGGGGTGCCCGAATGTGTGCCGTATAATTCCAGGGGTGCCCCCATGTGTCCCGTATCAGACCAGGGGAAGCTGCCCTTTTTTTATGGAAAGAAAGAAAAAGTGTTTTACTGTTTTTAATTTTTACTGCAAGGGCTGTTAAGTGTGCTGTATCAGTCCAGGGGTGAGTTAAGTGTGCTGTATATTTCATGGGGTGTTGCTGTCTGCCATATAATTCCAGGTGTGCTGCTGTTTTTTTTAATTAAAAGAAAAAAAAGTTTTTCTTTTTTTTACTGCAGGAGTGTCGCCATGTCTGCGGTATAATTCGATCACTGCCGCCACGTGTGCTGTATCAGTCCAGGGGTGCCGCCATCTGTGCCGTATAATTCCATGTGTGCTGTTTCAGGTCAGGGGTGCCCGCATGTGTGACGCATAATTCCTGGGGTGAGCTAAGTCTGCCGTATAATTCAAGGGGTGCTGCCAAGAGTGCTGTATTAGTCCAGGGGTGATGCTAAGTGTGCTGTATCAGTCCAGGGGTGATGCTAAGTGTGCCATATCAGTCCAGTATTTGTGCCGCCCACTTGTGTCACTTATAGTCATCCAGCTACCTTGGTGCAACCTTTTGGCCTAAAAACAATATTGTGAGATGTGAAATGTTCATAATAGACTGGAAATGAGTGGAAATGACTCTTATTGAGGTTAATAATAGCATAGGAGAAAAAAAACCCACAAATTATGTGTTTTTAGCAGTTTTTATGCTTTTTATAAAAAAAAATCAGAACCCAAAATCCAAAACCTTGAGGGGGTCTTTTTGGAAAAACCTACAGTATTAGAACCCAAAATCTCAAGGTAATCAGAACCCAAAACGCCGGTGCACATCCCTAGTATGTACATGCCCTAGCTGGCATATTGTGTATTGAGATTTTAGTCTTCAATTCTATTTCTGCATCCCAAACACTAAAGTCAGAGATCTATGAATCTGTGATCTGTAAAGTCAGAGATCTGTGAAAAGATGGCTTAAGTTGGCCACACTTTTGTTCGATTAGACCACTTTTCACCAAATTCCAACGGATTGGACTGAGAAAAAGTAGGCAAATCAGATGTGAGTCGGAGATCGGACCTGCCTGCACTTCCAACCTCCGACTCTGGGAATGGGATCGCATGCAATATATCACATGCAAAAGGACATCATGTGATATATTCAGACCTTCCCGGGTGGCTCAAGGAGGATTGGATGCGACTTCTCCCGTCGGAAGGTGTATTAGCAACTTTAGCTGTAATCTATTTGTAAATATAAACCTTAATGTGGTTGCAGAGTCATAAAAACAGTTAGTCCTAGAAAAAAACAGTAAAGTTTTAAAAATCAAACATATATAAGTGCAATCTAAATATGTTATAAGTTATATTTGGCATTTAGTCAATAGAAAGAACATAAAGGAATCTGTAGACTTAGTTTCATGTCACGTGACTATTACAGTTATAGTAGAAAGGATGCCCTACGTACACGTTCTATAATGACAGTATACATATGGATCTGATGGAAACTAACAAAGAAAACAGACGGTACTTAACATTGACAGGCACTGAAATAATTTCAAACTATAGCTATTTTGCATTTCTCTTAATGTGCGCCATTACTAATTCTGTCGGAAATAGATCATTTTAAATGAACAACAACAATTAGGCAGATGGCCACTGACGATTTGCCAAAATGGAATTAGTTATGTTTAACAGAATCTCTTTACATCTTAAATCTAATTGCTATTCACAAGCTTCTTTGTGTCCCTTAGAATTGTTGATAATTAATATATCGCCAGTTACACAATAGAACAGTGATAATTGCTCATCATTGTTGACACTTTGCAAGAAACATATTCAATGTAAATCAGGCTGCTGTGTATTTCAAAAACTTCTTTCCAAATGTGAGAACTGACTGCAGCAAACTTTTGGGATCTTGAAAATAGTTCCATTATTCCAAAAATAACATGGTGCACAAGCAGTGATGTCAGTCAATGACTCTGTGTATAGTGTGGTCTCTGGCCAATCAGAATGTCCAATTATTTGTTAAAAGTGTAATCAATCCTCATTAGGTTTTGATTGGGGGTAGGGTCTTTACCCACCCATACAGAAGATGCAGTTTGGATGGAAAAAGTTTCTGGACCTAAGCTCTCAAATGTCCATCTTTACATTTGTCTTCACATCCAAAGCCAACATTTCAGGTTTGATAGGGAATGTTTCTTGGAAAAGGATAGTCTTTAGGCTGACCAATCAGGAGCTAGCTGTCTTTACATGGCTAACCCAACCTTTAACACATTCTGTAACAGGATCCTATTGAATTGTAGCAGAACTGGATAGGGGAAAAAAAAGGAAAGGTAATATACAGTAGGACTTCCGTTGCACTGCATACAATTTTGGGGTGCAATGGGGGAGCTATTAAATATATTAACTAGAATACAGAGGACACTATTAATATGTTGTGCCTGATTCAGAGATGGATGCTATAGCAATAGCTGCTGGGTGCTAAACTATGTAAAAGCAGCAGGAGGCATCTGTAATAGACATATGACCACTCATTTTTTGCAATCCGCTGCTTTGTCTGAGGAGGCAGCATCGGTCATCTGAGTAACCCATCTGAGATACCCTCAGTTATTCAGGATAGGTAGAAAAATTCCTGCTGCCAGTGAAAGTACATACCTCCCAACATTGGGGGTTCATGGAGCACTACCCTACAATGGAGGTGGAGCCTCAGGGAAAGCACCGCTGTTACTGTGGGGTGTGCTGCCAAAAGGCTCTCCCAGTACTGTGAATAGATGCGCAAAGCATCTACTCTCCTTCAGAG
Organism: Crinia signifera; assembly: GCF_055691185.1. NCBI lineage: Eukaryota > Metazoa > Chordata > Amphibia > Anura > Myobatrachidae > Crinia > Crinia signifera. Next base: position 249,350,211 of record NC_139221.1, on the reverse strand, counting down.
CGTGCTTTCTCCAACTTCTACCCGTCACTGCTGGGCACCTGTGAATGGGACAGTCCTACAAAATAGGCAACATTTGAAGCATTTAGGAGGTATGTACAGTATGTGCAGTGGTGCTTCTGTGCACGTATAACCTCAGAAAATGCAGTTTGTTTTTGGAGGGTTGCCTGTGTTCCGCATATGCACCAAGAGCCGAAATGCAATAAATTAACTTGGATGTCATGGGCAATGCCACAACTTATGGACTTCTATCGCACTGCCTCTCTGAAATTGAATCTTACTCCTCGTGGTGTATGCGGAACTTGCGCATAGAGGACTCTGGGTCCTAACGCAGAAGTACTATCATCTCAAAAGACAGTATTGACTGCAAGTGCTGTACTTGGTGATTTTCTTCATTCATACTGCATTAGTAAACGCTGACATGCATGAGGTGAGTGGCGGATGCATGCAAAATGCAATGCTTGATGCATCCTGACCTATATTATAATGGTTTTTACATTTTACCATAGCGTAACAGCAATGTACAAGGACATCAGCAGAGGAACATGACATCTGCAGAGGAAAGTGTGGTACATGAACCCACTGAACAAGAAAAACTGACATCCTTTAAATAAATATATGTCGAAAACCCAAGTTCTTTGTGCCAATTCCATATATATTTATGAATGCTACAAAATATTTTTATATGAAAGCTTTGTGTAGCTCAGCTGTCATTTCCCTTTAGCTGGAAAATGGAATTGTTGCTCCACTCTTAAACATGAAAAGAAACAAGTACTTTTGCTGAAATGTGTAAATGAAAGAAAATTACAATAGTTGAATAAAGAGCCATAAGCAATTCACATTATTGTTTTTTTTTTTACTCCTGATCTGCTGTATTATGCGGCGGCATTGAAGGAAATTTGATGGAATTTTATTGCTTGCTTAATAATATAAATGTAAACAGGCATTTATAATGGCTTGCCTTAGCAGCTGTACTTCCTACTTACAAGCATAATGGCCCACTCAGCTGCTTTCTAATAAAAGGCTATTTCCAAAGTAAAACCCATTATGTTTGTGTAATATAAGTTTTTTTTTTATTACATCTTCAAAACATCACAGTAGGTAATAAGGTACAATGCACTGACTGGCTGCTTTATAAGAGCAAATCCTGTACGTCCGTGCCTCTCTATTAGGTTTTACTAAAATCAATCCGAAATCTTGTTGAGGCTGGTCGAATTAGATCAAAAATGACTTAATTTAGTTTGAACAATATTCTGTTCTCTTAACGCGCAGCTTACAGACAAGTAACAATACAATACCCAGACTTATTATGGGTTTATGTGAGTCTTTCTAAGGATAACAGCACAAAATGAATTTTCCAAGTGATCTGTTTCTGTTCTGTGTCGAAAACACAGATTATAAAGAATTTAATTTTATGAGTCTCCTCGGTTTTCCAGCTCATAACGACGAGGGCTGCATAATCCCGTCCAATACAACATTTTCCTGTCTGCCTGTTTCAACCAATATGTCTTTGAGTAGTGATAATAAAATTCACTATTCCCTCCTGTTGCTGTTCAAATTATATTTATTGCACATTTATTGTTTTGCAATCTTGTCAGTGAGTTTCTGTACTGTCCGACTTGATAAGAAAAAAATTGCTTGCATGCTGCCTTTTGTGAAAGAGAAAATTAAGTTTTGTGAGCAGACGTGTTTGGACAGTAAGGTAGGAAATGGGCTTGTATTTTCTTCTAAATAGAAATACATATATTACATATATCTGTATTGTAAGTACAATAAAAAAAAAATGACATTTTGGCAGAGGCTTGGTGAGGTATTTATAATGACTTGTGTAAAGATGGCCATACACGTATACGATTTGGGCCCTTTTCACCCGATTCCGACGGATTGGGCCAAGTACTCAAGTAAAAACTGCCCAAAAAATAAGTGCCAGCCTAACCTCCGATACTGATCCTGTGAACATCTGATCCAGAGATCGCAAGTAATGCACAGAAGATGTATCAGATTCAGTAGGCTCTGGTAGGGGGTCGCATAAGATAAATCATATGCTAACGGACCGCATATATCGCATGTGACAAAGCATACAATACCTCAGATACGCATACGTAGGCCTTAAACTGAAGTGATATTTGAGGTTTTCCAATGGGCAACTTCTAAAAGTTACAGCAGCTCTAACAAAGAAGGAAAAAAAGTTTACAATTTTCATTGTGGTCCAAAGCTGGGTTGTCATGGGTCTGGACTACTTTGTTAGACTACTTGGAAATTCAAAAATATCAGAGAGTTCTTTCAGGCACCCAGGAGAGTAATGAAGTACAATAAATGCTGTAGCTTCTCTTCTTAGAAGTGCTGCTACTGTTAAGTGCATGCTCGGTAAGGGTGGATTGCGATGTAAAAGCATCCTGTGAAATTTCTGTAAGCAGTCCTCATGGGAGTGGTGCCTGGACACAGCTGCAGCTGCCCTTGTTTCTCTTCCTGCAGCTGTGTCTGTGACTTTATGCCAATTCCACTAAAACACCATTCCCTGGTGTCATGTGCGGATTGGGAATTTAAAAAGCATCCACCTTACATGCCACATCAACCGGCATGCCACCTTCTACCCTTAAACATACAGATGGAGCCACCCTCATCTATGCTAACTATGGCGTTTGTCCCAACAACACACCACAGCGTGCCTAGTTGCATGGCAGTGCAATAAGTCGCACAACATGGCATATGGCGTTACCGGATAAGTGCAATACCAGTGATCATCTACCAGATGTCAGTTTTTAAAATCACCACTGCACATGCATCAGATAAATAATGCAATCCGCATTTCACATAATGTCCATTGAAGGACAGCACAAGAACTACTTTACTGTACAATACTGTACTGTACTGTACTGTAAAGTATGTTAAATAGACATTTTTCTCAGAAAATACTATTCCATAGACTTGTGTCTCTTTACGCTATTTATAACAGGCTAGGGGGATAAGTGAGCAAGTATACAGCATGGTCGAAGTACGTACTGTACCAGGCCAGGCGGCTCAACAAAATGGCTACCGGGATTCAACCAGGGCATCTATGGAGCTGCCGACTGCATAGATTACTCTTGTGTAACATGCGTCTCATTACACTACACTAGTTAAATAAAGAATTATGCTACAATATGACGACGGTATGAACGACAAACTGTACGAGTAGGCCAGACTAGAGCACCAAGTGGGATAACAAAATGGCTACCCACACTAGCATGCCACCCTCCATCTGCTAACACCACCAGACTAACACCATCTACCCTCCCCCCCTGGCCACAGACAGCCTAGCATGCTTGTCAGCCCTCTGGAGACTCTTCTCTACACCTGATAATTGCCAATTCGGCGGTGCTGGCATTTTTGATGGATATTTTGAGGATCTCTCAGAGCAACGTTGGTACTCAAAGGGTTAATAAAAAGGTTTTCTTGGCAATTTTCACACCTATTTTGACATATTTCCCTGCCACTCATATAGTTAATGTGACATCGTGTGAATTCACAAATACATTTATGCTTACACCATCATGCAGCCCTATCCCAGTAACTTACAAAGTGCCGTATTCAAATTAAATTTTCCGCCAGAAGCCACTAGAAGGAGCCCAACTAAGTTATTCAATTGTAGCTCTGCTTAGGTGTGTCTTGCTGCTGGCACTGGCATTTCAGCTTGCACCCCATTGGTGGTGGTGGGGGAGGCGTGAGCAGCTGTGATGTGCAAAGTCACTTGTTCCAGCACTCTAACAGGACTTTTCTCTAATACCGACTTTAGTGAGTGCGATCAGCATGAAAAAAAAATTCAATTGTTTTTCAACTGATTTCTTTTTCATGCTGATTGCACTCACTAAAGAGATATCCCATTGCTTTAGACAGGAGATCGGATGCGATATATGTATCAATCGAATACGGATCTTGGAACAAATGCAAAGGTATATGACATACTTTTAATAAACTAATATTTTTGGACACAAAGTGGTCACATTTGCTAGAGATATTCAGGAAACTATATGGTGACAGGTAAATGAACACTAAAATTCCAAGTCCTTAGCAGAAAATTGGTAATTGGAAGGAGTGGATCTTAAGACCAGGGAGCAACCACAGTAGACAAATAATTATCCTAATACTCAATGCTATTGTGTACCTACAACTAGCAAACACAGACATGTCAGCAGCTAGATCAGCATGTACTGTACTGTACATATACTTTATTTAGGAAAAAAATGGGAAATAAAATCCATCCCTTGTTGGGCAATATTTAGATTTTGATTACATTTCTCACCATATTTTTCTTTATACTTCAAATTTGCACATCAAAGGAAGGAGAAAGTGGATCACTGTTCAGGTTGTAAGAAAAAATCTAATCATAAAGTAATGAACATGAAAAATAACATTAACTATAATTACTGGGAATCATCATACATAACGTAATGTGTTTTATGGTAACGTGGGAGAGCTTCCAGATAAGAATGGACAATTGGTCACAGGGGCATTATTAAGTATTTCATACTTCTACAGACGCACCAGCTTGATCATATTCGGAGCGTAGCCCATTAATTATATTTTTCATGCTGAAGATTGTTCAGATATCTCAGCTGTTATAGTCTGTCTACACTGAAAAAAATTGTTTGACAATATGTTCATTGACTAAAATTGTCAGATTTATATTCTACAACATATTGGAAGTAGCTACTTCAAAAAAATGAACAAAGCTCTCTAATTTAGGCCCCCATACACCAGTGCAACTTGTCTGAGGCACAAGTCGCTTCTGATTTCCCTAATAATAATAATAATAATAATAATAATAATAATAATAATAATAATAATAATAATTTTATTTATATGGGGCTCTTTTTCCAATAGGACTCAAGGCATTAACAGATAGAATAAATGTAATACAGCACAGGAACAATGAAGAACAGAAAAGCTTTTCATAAACTATACTTAAAGGAATTACGGAAAGTGAGTCTGTTTTTGAAGAATTCTAGAGTGGTAGTCTCTAAAACTGTGCAGGGAAGTGAGTTCCATAGAGTCGGAACCGCATCGCTAAAAGCCCAACCCCAGATGAATTACGGGAAATTCTAGGTACTGCTAAAAGTACTTCATCTACAGATCACAGAACTCGGTGTACTTGTGAAATCCCCGGGCAGCTCCAAAGGAGACCTTCAATAAGATTTTGTGCTTGATTTATCGCATGTGACAATAGCACGTAAGGACTCCCGGTGAGCTGCCGTGGCAGTTCTAGGGAAATAGAAAGCAAAATATTGCAGCTGCTAAAAATCAGTCACGATCTGCACTTATGCCTGCAATTCCGATTTATCTTATGGCCAGCAGATACGAACTTCGACTCGGATAGGATGTCAAACACATGCATTTTGCCCATTTTTTACCCGATTTATTGCCCCACACTGTCAGAATGGTGTGAAGAGTGGCCAAATCGCACTAATGTATGACCGGCTTTAATGTACAAATCTAATACATGTTCAACACTAATACAACTCCTAAACCAACATGCCACTAACAGCCCACTTCCTTTTAAATACTGTACACAGATGACCAAATCATATGATATGAGATCATGAGGCCTATTCATTGGCCAATTTAGTATTCCAACTCACTGCAAGTAGCAGCAGTGGATATTACAACACCAGAGCAAAGTGCTGGAACTGCAGATGCTGCAAGGAAAATCCTTCCCTATGGTCCTCACAGCTGATTGAATTAGTGGAAACCCAGTGCTTAATTGAATCTCCCCCTAAGACTGATAACATATAACTGCTATTGCTAGGAGTTAGTAATGGTGGTTAAATGTCCCGACCCCCATTTTCCATCACTCTGGAGGGCCAAGAGAGCCTGGCTGCCTACACAGTAACAGGAGCTGATTGCTGCATGCAATGTTACAGTGGAGCACCTGGCTCCTGTCACTGAGCAGGAGCCGGCACTTTGGAGTCACTGCCTTGGTGGGTGACACGAGGGTGTGGCCAGCACACGCTTTGTGATGCCATTGGCTCAAAGCCAGGATTAGTTTTTACTGTTCACATATTTTATGACTGGAAGCCACAAGCACTGGTTTTATTGACTATAAATAATTCTAACTGATCCTGGCCCTCCAACCCACTTGAAAGTGCCCTGAGGCACCTCAAGGTTCCATGTCACCCAGTTTGGGAACCACAGATGTATTTCAGACATTTGCAAATGTCCTTACAAGTATGCAACCTACCATATATCTGTATAAAGTGGGTCCTCTCCTGCATTATCCTTCTGCTATGATGCAGATATGGAGCTTTCCTGAGGCTCATACTACTTATTTTAAGCCTCACCATGCAATTGGAAAGTTCTGGCATCAAAGCCTCCCAGAGACATGCATTTATGGGCACAGCCTGTCAGAATGCTGCACTCAGTTATGGCTCCAACATTTTGCTTTCAATTTACTATATTTTTGCATACCCTCCCAAAATGGCTGCGAGGCTCCCAAAATTTGTGTGGCCCTTCCAGGACCCTGGAAAGGAATTAAAGTCTCAACATCCCCCCTGGACTACCCACACCCCTCCTTGGCCTCCCACTTACAGAGTACAATTGGGCGTACAAGAAATACCAGATGATTCACTTTGAATCACATCCTTGTAGCTGTGCCCCCAGCTACACTAATGCTTGATTTACAGTGCTATATAACCTTTCCAACTTGTGAAAAAGTTACCCTTGGGACACGCCCGATATTAGGAGACGGTGAAAATGGCGGTGTGGCCAGCAGTTCTGTGAGCTGCTGGGCATGCCCCCATTCCCTCTGTCTCCAGGAACAGAGCAGCGATGGGCAGGGGGAACTCCTAACTGTCCTCCCCACCATGGAAAACTGCAAGCCCCAGGAGGGATGTGGGACCTCCCTCCCCAAAAAAAAGTAATGGTCCTGCGAAAATCAGGACAGTTGGGAGGTATGATATAGTGAGGCCGAAGGCATGATGAGGCAACCATCTCACTACACGCCCTGCAAAACACTGACCACACCCCTCCTGAGTCACTCTATACCCTTTAAGTATAAAAGGGTTAAATGGTATCCCCATACTTAGTCCCTAAAACCCAAATAATGAAATGGATAATAAATGGTAACAGTACATGATTCCAGTGAACCACACATTCACAGGCCTCATAATGTAATCCATTACATATAGTTGCATGTAGCAATAGATGTTTTAATAATGTCAAACAGGACCAAGTACTGTCTTACATTTTTTTTCCTACTGAATCACTTACGCGTTTGCCTTCGATTATGCATGGTAATTTAAACAGGGCCACTAAATATTGCATAACAGTGTCTTCCCTCATTAGCAGCTGCCACGATGGCAAGCTCACGGACAAGCTCCTGGGTGATTTCGCATACTGATTTGCAGCTGGCACTGTCATTGTTCTTATCACAGCCCTGATTAAGGTGGCAAGAACATTTTGTCTACTATTTTATTCATATTCCTCATGTGCTTTTATCTTGCAAAAAAGTCCTCAGTCAGCAGAGCGAGCACATTCCCTTCACACGGCACTGACAGTATCCTTTTCAAGCTGTAATTGATTGAAAATGTTCAGATGAGAACGACACCTTTTAAGTAACAATGTTTACTAAGAGAAGGACGCGTGTGTGGTTTTTTCTTTTTATAAGGTGGAATAACAAATGTTATCTCCTCTCTAAACTTGAAATGTTGTAAACAGTAGCAACTCATAATTTGGCAAGAGGTGTCTGAGGAAAATCTCAAGAGAACTGCTCAGTCACAGACAGATAATCATTAACACACCGCATTTGTTTACATCACAATGCTTAGTAATACAAGTAAAGTGATTTAGCACTTGCAAACTTAAGGCCCATCCATACACACTAGGCAATACTGGCTATGGCCGATACAGTTAATGATATTGGCCGTGGGTGGCCGATATCAGTAAACAATATTGCTTAGTGAAGTCACCCATTGGATATGCTGGGTTTTTACCGCATTTTGGGATGCTCTAAGCATCCCCGCCGGGTTACCTGATAGAAGCCTATGGGCTTCTACCGCGACCCAACGCCGCCCCGCACCGACCCCCTCACCTGTGTTCGGGCCTGTGACCTCCTCCTGCCTGCACTGTAATCCTCTTCCTGGTGCAGGGAGGAGGAGAGCCTGGTGCAGCAGCAGCACCGGGTAAGGGAGGGAGAGGGGAGCCACTCGCTGACTCACCGCAATGGACAGCTCTTAACGCAAGAGTTGTCCTTTGCCATAATTATCTCATATATTAGAGCATATGCGATAATTACATATGCGATGGGCGGCAAAGGGAGGCGGAGCTGGGGGCGGATGTTAGAACATCCCGCCCATTCTGTGTATACACTAGAGAATATTGTAAAAGATATCAGAAAGGGCCTTTTGAGAGATATCTTCTAAAGGACTTTACTCTGCACTCTGGCTTAAATGTTATATAAAATAAAAATTGCACCAATGTATACTTTTTTACCAGTGGGTGTAGAGTTAAAGGTCTGATTTGGCTTATTAGATGGACTGTTCAGATCTCATTAGACAGATTTATTAGACACAGGACACCTGTGCCTAGGGGTTGTCCTGTGATCACCATTCGGTGAGGTTTAGATGTATTTCCCATGCCACATGCAGTATATGATACCAGGGAGATGGGCGACATACAGTACATTTCTCCTAGTAACATACACTGGGGGGGGTAATTCCAGTTCATTGGGTCCCCAGCGCGTTTGCACGGGGACTGATGTGTTTTTACTGCACATGTGCATAATGATTAATGCACATGTGCAGGGTCCCTGGGCAAACGGGCTCGGCAACTTGCATAGTCGCTGAGTCATTCGCACGGAACAATGCAGACTGGGGGGTGCGGCAGCAGAGTGGTGTGTTGCCCATGGGAATGCCCAGTGTTTCATGGGCGGCCCGATGACGTCATGTCTTCGGCTGGGAAGTCCATTGACTTATATTTGCATGCCCTGGAGAAATAATGTGATGGTCACCGACCATCAAATGATTTTTCCAGCTGTGGGCACATGTGAGGGGATGTGCCTTCGGGGCGGCGCTTCAAGGACTCAGTAAGCTGCAAGCTTCGCAGTATATCTCACCCATCTTAAGATGTTACTGGCCTTGTGATAAGTCCAGCAAAGCTTAGATTGGGACTTTGCATCCAGGTTTTTAGTCCAGGACAACACATAAGCTGTTTACCTGAGAAAAGGGGATATCCAATTAACTCCCAAGTAACACCATTGACCAGATGTATCAAGCTTCAAAAAGTGATACAATGGGGAGTGATAAACACTCAACCAATCAGCTCCTGTCTGTCATTTTTAAAACCCAGCCTGTAGCATGGCATGGCATGGTGAGAAAAAAAGGACGCTTCTCGTGACCGTCGTGATGTTTCTCCAATATTTTTTTCCAGCCATCCAATTATAGTTACCCCATGTCACTCCACAAGAAAAAATACATTTACTCCCCAGACCACACTGGTTCAGTGAAACCTGTGTTTGTTATCGGACACTGAGCACCAGCTTAGCTCGAAAACGGCGCTGCCTGAGGCAGTTGAAGCAAAATACTCGATAAGTTGCGGCATGCATGGGGTTATCGGGGCTAATTAACCAACATATATTACCGGGGGTAATTATATACACCCCAAGGACATCTTTGCATAAGGGACTCAACCTGGCTACATCAGGGTAACAAATATCCTATTAAAGCCTTAACCCGGTACATGTACATATGCACTTGTATAATTCCTGCAATTGTGGCAAACTATATTGTATAAGGACACTGCTAAATTCAGCCATGAGTGCTTGCCGTACTGTTTCCACCAAGAATATTAGAATTACAAACCCTATGTTTAAGCTTGGAGAGAGAAAAAGTTGACAGAAATAAAGTACCAACCAACCAACCAGCTCTTTAAAAAAAACACTTTTCAAACACAGCCTGTAATGTGGCAGTTAGGAGCTGATTAGTTGGTACTTTATCTCATCCACTTTATCTCTCACCAACACCTAAGCTGGGTTCACATATTTGCAAACCATATGCACCCTCTATATTGTTAAGTGTGTGCATTCCTGCGGGTCATTAAGAATCCCCCGGTCGTATGAACATGCAGTCAAATCTGTCAATATCATCAGTGACTGCGATTTAGTGGGGGACCTGATGACGTCACTGAATGATATTGTTAATTAAATAGCACTATATTGTTCATCCAGGCGCACCACCGATATCGTCAACAATATCAGTGGTGCCGTGCAGTGCAGTAACTAGACATTTTAGTGCCCTGTGCTATAAGGGAATTGCCCTCCCCCCTATCTAAAAAAGGAACAGTTGCCACCGTAGGGATTCGTAAAAAATGTAGAGGCACGGCTTCACGTGTAGGGCGGTGGTCACATAATAGTACCAGTAATGCCCACAGGACTAGCGTCGCTTGTGCACGCAATGCCCACAGGAGTAGCATTTATTATTACAATCATTTTGTATTCTGTTTTTAAGTATCCCTTCTCTAACCATGAAATCTGACTCCCCAGTGAAGATTTGCAAATCTCTATATACTGTACAATTTTTTAATCCTGACCCTCATATACTGTACCTGCACCATCTATTCTAGACTGACCACACATGGTATCTATGGGATACATTTACTAAGATGGTAATTCTATTGAAAATTCTAATTCTTTTTCATTTAGCACCTTCTAGAACAGGGCTGGGCAACACCGGCCCTCCAGATGTTGATGAACTACACATCCCAGCATGCCTTGCATCAGTTTCAGCATGGCCACATAGCAAAACTAATGCAAAGCGTCCTGGGATGTGTAGTTCATTAACATCTGGAGGGCCGGTGTTGCCCAGCCCTGTTCTAGAAGAAGATAATAGAATAGATTGGTTGCTATGGGCAACATTCCATCTGCAATAGAACTCACATTTTAGTAAATTTACCCAGAGGTGTAACTCTGGGAGGCAATGGAGTCATATGCAGCCGGGCTCCTGCTCCCAAGGGGGCACATCTCCTCCCCTGCAAGTTTGAATCAGTTAATTGAAAGTCGTCAATGTCGCTTCTGTTGCAGACTCCCCCTCTTAACATAATTTTTGCAAGTGTCAAAGACAGACACCTTACTGATTGAGCTATTTGGGGATCACCAATATTTATCTTGCCTCCGGACAACTGGGACGAATTTACGCCACTGAATTTACCCCTATTGTCTAGTACTAAATGTTGATGTTCGAAAATAATATACGGTTAAAAACCGAATGTGCTTTTATACAAATACAATGTTAAGCTAAAAAGAGAGAGGGGTTGTCACATGGTAGGTCTTTATTTGTGAATCTATAGGTTCCCACACGCGCTGCCACCCAAAGGTTAAACACTAATGCTGGAACCACATGTTCAGGCACATTTTATCAGTGGGCGATGCACATTATTATTAATGTCATTTATTTTTAGAGTTGAAACGTGTCTATATTTAAAAATAATTACATAGTTTAAATTACGGTACAGGGCCCTGTACTCAGTTGGGGACAAAGTAATTGTCCACTTGACCCCTCCCCTTCTTTTACTCTTCATTCCACGGTTACTTATTTCTCACTATACTACCTAGCTGAATTATAAAGCTATGTCCTCACATCCTGCCATTTTTAATTCTAAATAAAGTCATATTTGGAGCTGCCTGTATAATTTAATATTCTCTTAGAAGATAATTATCTTCTCCTTTATTCACACTGACCTTCACTAGTGTATGAAAGTACTGTGTGCACTGAATGTGTAACAGTCATCAATAATCCCAGTACACTGAATTAAAAGGAATCTAGATAATGCGGCGTCTTTATCAGCAAGTACCATTAATTATTTAAAGTCACCTTTAGAATAGATAATTTTTTTTATATTCAACAACTGGTGTCCTGGGGGCAAATATTAGCCTTAAGGCGCTCACTGGGGGAAGAAGATCAGTTCCTCTGCTCTGAATGCTGGTGATAAATGTAACCCTTTGGTTGCTGTAGGTGAGTGACATTGGAAAGCCAACCGCAAGTTTCTTGCTCAAACCGTGCAGAACGAAAACCAAGTCATAAGGAATCAATCCCTAATGTCTACAGTTGAGTTACCACAACGACAAAGTTTGAAATGTCCAATCGATGAACTTATAAAACACTCAATTTATACTACTGTGTTTATTCTGCTCTTCAGGGTTTTTCTGGACTTAAGCACAGATTAAACACAGTTTGAACTGAGCATTTCATACTTATATCCAGTGAAAGTTTTATTACAGACTGAGACGACTGAGACGTCTCAGTATCCGGGCGGCGAGGCGGACGCAATACTGTCCACCTCCCGCTCGAGGGGGCTGGGGGGGACTCGAGGACACTGTGTGGGGGGGGGGGGTGCGGTCGACCGGGCGACCGAGGGCAGCACCGCCAGAAGGGGAAGCGCGCGCACCTCGTGCGTGAGCGTCCCCTTCAGGCATACAGATGGCGCGGGGAAGGGGATGGCGGCTGGCGTCACCATCGCCATCCCCTGAAAAGATGAATCCCGCTACATCTGTATAGTTTTGGTGATGGTCATGGGCATGCCCACAAAAAAATGGTGGGTGCGAACAAAGGCGTACCCCTGTCTGCTTGGGCTGGGCAGGCGTCAGCGCCCTCTCCCAAATCGCAGAAGAATGGCCAGCATAAAAGTAAGTCCAGGCTTACTTTTATCTGTGGAGAGAGGAAAAATCATTCGCTGATGAATAACCTTCAAATGATTTTTCCTCAGGGAAGGCGCATGCGATCGGATGTGTAATTCTAACAAACTGAGTGCTAACGCACAAGTGCCAATGTGTATTTGTCAGAGGAAAGCAGCACTTATGATGCAGCTACAGAAAGTGCAGTGATAAACACTGGGTATTGGTGGCTCACCTCTATCAGGTGGAGACATACCTTTTAGATTTCCTCTTCGGGAGAAGCACATGGTGGGGGATGCAGGGGGGAGGCTGATGTCATGAAGCCCCGCCCCCATTCCTCAAAACACCATGATTTGCGGGTCTGCGAAGAGGGGGCAGGGCTTAAATGATGAGAAATGCTGCAATTTATGTCATTTTAACCCCGCCCCTCCCCCATACTGCGCAAATTCCTGCATTTGTAGTTGCGGGGAAGGGGTGCCTGGGCTCTGAGAAAATTGCGGGAGACTTGACCACCATCCCGGGAGGCCGGGAGGGGGACCAGATTTCTGGGAGGGTAGGCAAGCCTGGGTGGAGATAGTCCCTGTGTGCCACTACCACGTGCAGGACAGACATTAGTTTCATTAGTTTTACTATCTTTGTTACACACTTGGCCCTTCCCTATGAACTACCTGGACTGCACAACAAAAGGCTCTATTATGTGTATTGCTATTTATAAAAGCATATCACCTTGGTATATCCCCTTGGGTTGGTGTGGCTGAGTTGCTTTCGGGGTGGCACACCCTAACATTTATTTAGCACTATTTATTTTTCACTAATATTATACTTTCTAGCACTTCCCTTTTTAACCTCTAGCTTCTGCTTCTTTCTTATTAATACATTTTTACCTTAGTTTTTCACTTGTGTGCTGCCCTGGGGTGACTGGCCTGTGCCAACCTTTTTGGGGTTCCGCGCCCCAGATTCAAACTTCGTATTAGGGACCCACCAGAAATTAGGTCACCGTGAAGCTTGTTGGTGGGCAAATATTTCTTGGCCAATTAATATACCAAGAACCTCTATTATTGATTAATAATATGGAGTGTGCATCTGCACCATGTATTTTTCTTTGCAGAACTATAAGTCCCAGCATGATAGCACCTCATATATATAGGGTGTGCATTCTAAGATCCCCCCCCCATATATCCCACTTTCTCCAACGAAACTTTGCATGCAGAAGCCTAATTAACAAGGGTTACAGCAGAATCCTCCTTTCGCTATTTCGCTATCAAAATGATAACAGGAAGAAATAATGACAGACAAAAACATATTTTTACGTAAATAATGTTCAAATAGTATTTTTTAAATTAGTTTTGGTACTTGTTTCCTAGCACGGCCACAATCTTATGGATCGTGTACCTTTAAGTTAAGGTACACGATCCACACGATGGACCCGATTTCCTTTGAAATCAGGTCCATTTTGTCGGCTAGGACACAATATCGGGGGCATCGCGTCGGTCGGGACCATTAACATTGGTCCCGACGCGACCGACGCGATGCCCCCGATATTTCCATAGGCTTCAATGTTAAAAAATATTTTAACATTGAAATCGTGTCGGGAAAGGTAAAATATCGGGGGCATCGCGTCGGTCGGGACCATTAACATTGGTCCCGACGCGACCGACGCGATGCCCCCGATATTTCCATAGGCTTCAATGTTAAAAAATATTTTAACATTGAAATCGTGTCGGGAAAGGTAAAATATCGGGGGCATCGCGTCGGTCGGGACCATTAACATTGGTCCCGACGCGATGCCCCCGATTTTTCCATAGGCTTCAATGTTAAAATATTTTTTAACATTGAAATCGTGAGAAAATGTGAAAAATGTGAAATGGGCCAATATGACCCATTTCACATTATAGATGTCCCCGTCGTCACCCCACGATAGACGCCAACCCGAAGCGTGGCGAGCGCAGCGAGCCCGCGAGGGGCGGCGGTGCGCGTCCTCCGACCTTTTCATTCCCCTACTATCCACGTCGGCGTGGAGTTGAGAATAGAATAGTGTGGCGAGCGCAGCGAGCCACCGAGCCCGAAGCGTGGCGAGCGCAGCGAGCCCCGCGAGGGGACGCGTATAACTTCACAGGTATACGCGTCCCCTCGCGGGGCTCGCTGCGCTTGCCACGCTTCGGGCTCTGTGGCTCGCTGCGCTCGCCACACTATTCTATTCTCAACTCCACGCCGACGTGGATAGTAGGGGAATGAAAAGGTCGGAGGACGCGCACCGCCGCCCCTCGCGGGCTCGCTGCGCTCGCCACGCTTCGGGTTGGCGTCTATCGTGGGGTGGGTTTTACGCCGTTAAATTTGGGGGGGTTGGGAATATTTTACATTGAATCCAATGTAAAATCGGGTCCCAGGGACCCGATTTACATTTCATTCAATCAAAAAATCGGGTCGAAAATCGGTCGGTCGCGTCGATCACATCGCATGCGACCAAATCGCATGCGATGCGATCGACCCGATTTTTCCGACACGACCACCCCGATGTAAATCGGTGTGGCCGTGCTAGGAAACAAGTACCTTAGTTTTACATATTTCTTTATATTTTATTTAATTGTACAAGTGTAGATGGTAACCTGTGGGAGGGCTTCCAGTACCACTCTTCATCCATGAATCAGCAAGACTGAGAATAAATGTATGCATCTAGAGGGACTTGGCCAGCAAGGCAGTAACACAGCCATCACCACTAAGCTATTCCTGTAACTACAACTTAACCAGCAAAGCAACAAGACAGCTGGGAACACTCTGCTTCTCCTGCATCTGAGACTTGCCCAGCAAAGCGTAACACAGCCACTACCACTAAGCTGCTCCTGCATCTGAGACTTGCCCAGCAAAATGTAAGTCAGCCACTACCACTAAGCTGCTTCTGCATCTGAGACTTGCCCAGCAAAGCGGTAAGGCAGCCACTACCCCTAAGCTGCTCCTGCCGCTGAGACTTGCCCAACAAAGCATAATACAGCCACTACTACTAAGCTGCTAATGCCAAAAAGATTTCCCCAGCAAAGGGGTAAAACTGTCATTTCTACTAAGCCGCTTCTGCAGCTGAGTCTTGCCCAACAAAGTGTAAGACAGCCACTACCCCTAAGCTGCTCCTGCAAGATTTTCTTGGTAATGCCATGGTACACAGCAGGGATAATCTATGTTATTACAATATTTTAATATGCAGGGGCAAAGGAAATGAGAAAAATAATTTCAAGTTGTGTGAATTGTTTTATTAAAATTCCCATAGTGGGCCTTATGCAGATTACATTGGGCATAATTTAAGATAAAAAAAATTCCTGCCAATTTTTCTTGAATACTGAATACTGTGCCACAAATGTTGTATATTTATCTGTCCATTACAAGAAGTATGGCTTCTATAGCATGCCTGTAGATGTAGGCAAGGCTACTATCAGAAATTGGGGGCCCAGAATTTTACAAAATAGGAAGACCCTCCTTGTTTGGAAAGACCCCTTGTGTATGCAGCATTGGCTGTGCTCCCCTATCCAGAGAAATGTGAACATTGTTTATAACAAATTATACTTAATAAACTCCAGTCCTGGTTCCCCTTTCTGTTTGGGCCTAGGACTGGAGTCCCAGCAGTCCCCCTTCCCATTTCAGACCTCTATTAATTGTGGGTATGCAGTCGTTAGGTCGACAGCACTATGGTTGAGAAGCATTGGGTCGAACACTGAAGGTCAACATGAGCCAAGGTCGACACATGGGTAGGGCAACATGGGCTTACAGATTTAGCCCCTCTCAACTATCTTCCTTAGGTAGTGGCTCACCATGGCTAGCCATGGCTATCCTATTGTTCTCAGCAGCAATACAATACATAGAACAATACAGTAGGGGATTGGCAGAGTAATCCTATTAGTCACTTAATCCTATTAAAGCGCTAAATGAGGAGGGCTCCATCTGTAGGTCGACATGTCATTAGGTCGACACAAGCATAAGGTTGACATAGGCTAGGTTGACTATCAAAAGGCCAACATGGGGTTTTCACTTTTTTGGGGCCCGACATGTGCCAACAGGAGGTATTTCATGCCCTACCATCCAATGCCCGAAGCATGGTGAGCACAGGGAGCCATGTGTGGGGATGCGGTGCACCGATATGGTGTCAATGTCAACTGCTGACATTCGGGTAAAAAAAGGTGAAAAATTCCATGTTGACCTTTTGACTGTCGACCTAATGACATGTTGACTTAAGCTCATGTCGACCTTCCAATGCTCGACCCAATGCATGTCGACCCTATGACCCATACACCAGTTGTGAATGCCTGATTAAGACATCAGCATTATCTAGATACATCCGATCACCGGCCATGTATATATTGTATAATTTCGAGTGCACATTTTTTTTAAATCTGCTATTTTCACTTGTACATGAGAAAGAATATTATATCTGTTGTGTTATATAACTGTAATAGAAATTCTGATTCTACAGTATCTTTCAAAATAAATGGTAAACTTTCCTGGTGCTTATGACCTGGTACAGTATGGGCGTGATTCTGTAAGGCTCGATAAGCAGCGAAAATCGCTGTTTACCGAAGGCTGAAACGCCGCCCCCCACCGAATCCCCTCAATACCATGCAATGGAATGTGTTTGCTCGTTCCCTCGCATGCGTCTGCTAGCAGGAGAGACCATTTGATGGTGGCCGTCCATTGAATGATTTCTCCTGCCTTCGGAAATAAAAGTCAATCTCAACTGACTTCTATTTCCAAAATCAAGTCTAGCACCACATATCTCACCATAAGGATGACATATAAACACAATATACTTCAATTACTTACATTTTTATGAATTTCTCCATAAGAAACTTTTGGCATAGGGGTGCCCTGAAAAAATACTGATACTCCAGGGTGCCGTGAGTCAAAAAAGTTTGGGAACCACTGCGCTATGTGCATGCGTATTTGGTTATGTGTACATGCGTTGCATATGATGAAGAGGCGGAGCTGGAGCTGTATTTCAATGCCTGGTTTTCACATGTTAATAAGTGTAAATGTTATGCAATGCGCATTGTGTGCATTTAAAAATAAGATTAACATTTCAGATATGTTTCCAGTTATATCTAAAATTTAGATAAAAAGCGGCTTTTTTCTCTGTACATCGTATAATACAAAACATAACATAGTGTATCATTAATTCTCGCTAGTTTTTAAATTAAAATTCCGGCAACTTCATATAACTTTGTGAAGTGACCTTTGCTTAGTATCTCATTACACCCCAAAACAGTCCTTGTTATCTGACTTCAAAAAATTCCCGTCTGGTGGAAATGCATACACTGTCTATTGAAGATGTAGGCTTCTTTTCATCATGTGAGTTTTAATGTTAAGCAAGTGCTTGTTAGTTTAAAGTATTACACTTGAGATAGTCATTAGGTCCTGCATTTTAGAACATACAATGATTCACAGCTTCAGATCAGAGTTTACGAAAGCTCTGCTCTTTGGCCCAAAGGGAGGAATTTCTCAACACAACCTAACATCAAGCAAATGGCATAAAAATATTTTTGCACACAGAAAATTCCTTCAAGGCTGTATGATCTCAATATATACCAGATACAAAACATGAACAAAAAAAAAAAAAACGCCAGAATCTTACTTTGCATGAGCCACACATCCACTTCAATTATAAGCACATTTAATACCTTAGAGCGGAACTGAACAATAGAAATTAAAATACTACTGTTCCAATGGCATGTGTGAAGTGCTTACAGTTTTCATCTGTATCCATACCTCCCAACTGTCCTGATATTTTGGGACTGTCCCACATCCCATCTGCAGCTGTCAGTGTCGTGTGTGTGGGGGGAGGGGATGGGGGCAGATGGGAGTCCCCCCTGCTTGTTGCAGAGCAGAGGTGAATATACATATGCAGCCTAACATCTACTGTATAACTAACATAGAACCTACTCTGTGAGTGTCAAGCAGGGCAGATTCTGTTAAATTAACCCCAAGGACACATCATGGGTATGATCAATGGAAATACAAGATGTAATAGTCCCAAGGCGCAAAGCCAGAATCCTGCAGCCTCACAGTGGAAAAGTGAGGACCACCAATGAGACCTCTTGTGGGTAGTCTATCGCAAACCCCCCCCCCCCCCCCAAAAGATGTAGAGGCGCTGGGTTCTTGTTCGTCCAAGTATATTTCAGTTATAATAGTCTCACATGAGTGGTTCCGTAAGAGAAAAAAAAAGGAATGTGTTAGAGTAAAAATGGCTGATTCAAGGAAAAGAGCAGGAAAGGGTTTCCAAATATTATACCGTACCCTCACTCACACAAAAGGAAGTGTATGCAAGTACATCAAGGTATCTTTACCAAACTTTGGGCCACCTCAGTGTCTTTAAGTGATGGGGTGGGTGATGGTCAATGCGTACCGTACTCACATATGTACAATCAAGAATACTCCTATAAAGGTATCTTTGTTGCTCAAATCCTGATGGTGTCCATGGAGTTGAGGTGTGACTCCCCGGTATAGTAATAGGTTAAAAGAGAGAAAATTGATTTTTTTTTCTCAATAAAATAATTTTAATGTAAACACATGGGTACTCTGTGCAAATAAACGAATGGGCATCAAAAGATGGGAAAGGTGACAATACCTGAAAGAGCGGGGTATGGCCATCCACCAATAGATGCAACAAACAGCACAGTCCCTCTCTCCGACGCGTTTCGACAGACTAGCTGTCTTTTTCAAGGCTGGAAAAAAGACAGCTAGTCTGTCGAAACGAGTACCCATGTTTTTACATTAAAATCATTTTTTTTTTGAGAAAAAAAAAAATAACTTGTGAATAAAATACATTTTGAAAAAAAAAAAGAAATTACTTTGGGATTTGTACATATGCACTAGAGATTAGTCAGAGGGAATTGAGCAGCCGCCATGTTTCCAGAGAGCTGAATATGTGCACTAGGCACGCTGCAGAGGGGATAGGGCCCATATGGAATGTACACATGGGTACCCTCCTCTCTTAAGGCACCCCTGCCCTGCAGTATTCATTCATTAGGATGGCTTCTGTGTTCAGAAAAGCAGGACTGATGGGACTTAAACAGGGGCAGTGGCATAGCTACATATGTGGCAGACCCTGCGGCGGCTTGGGGAGCAATGCCAGCCAGGTATGTGGTGGGTGCTGCTGGCTGAGCTGACAGGAGACCCAGACAGCAGTGAGCACTGAGCTGGTCCCCCTCCATTCATATCTAATGAGCGGGGACCCAGCACAGTCTATATTGAATGAGCGGGTCCCCGCCCCATGCATATTGAATGAGCGGGTCCTGCTCATTACATATGCACGGAAATTCCCCTAGATCGCTCTGTGTGTAGGGGCCATAGTAATAGCCTCACTATCGCACAGCGATTAAGATCCAGCATGCTGTGTAAATTCTCACCGGAGAACACTGGCTCTGACAGATCGCTCAGCACACGTCATTGACATATCGCTGTGTGCTGAATGATCTTGTTCTAAATTAAATCTTTACGTGTATAGGCCCCATTAGCGAGCACCAACAACATATTGCAGCTATTCTTCACAATAAAGAATTTTGTTTGCTAACAATGTAACAGATACTTTATAATGAGAGCATTTGGCATACAGTATTGCTAGCTGCCATCAGTTTAGATTTTGAAACATATAGTGCAATATATCTCTATAAAAACATATGTTGAGATGGCAAAAAATAAATGACTCTTCACTGAATTTATCCAAAAAAGTCAACTCTATAGAGAATTTTACAATAGCTAAATGACTGTTTTAGTGAAGGACAAAAGACTTGTTTAATAAAGTACAAATAAATCCGTTCTTGCCATTTATGAAAATGAACACTCTCTGTGTGCACTTGAGCGGAATATTCTAAATGAAATAACTCATGTGTAGTAATGGTACCGAGCATAATGAAAGCAATGTGATCTATGCAACAGCAGCAGGATCACACACACACACACAGAGATCTGGATTGTGGCACATTCTGCAAAGTGGTCTGCATGCGATAGAGGGGCAGAGTGGCAGGAACATTAAGAATTGTAGTGGGGGGGCAGGGACTGGAGCTACGTACAAGAGGGGATAAGGACATGGTACAATGATGATGATGAAAATGAGACATGGCAGATTGCAAAAAAGCTGTCAGTGAGAGATGACAAGTGGCAATCAGAGATAGTGGCGGGGAACAATGGACCATATATATGATGAGGCAATCAATTAAGATGATATGCGGGTATCTAGCTGTAATGCTGTTGAATGCTCATCTTTAAATTTTCCTCTTCTTACCCTGTCAAATTTCATAATATCATTATATTGTTGTTGCTAATTAAGGTCTCGTTCAAAAGATACTAATGAAGTCAATGTCTAGATTTCTATACATGACCCCCATTTTTTCCTCTTTTTAGGTTATTATATTAATCTTTGTGTATATATATATATATATATATATATATATATATATATCTATATATTTTGTCCTTAATTAATTCTACTTTATTTATTTAATTACTTACTCACCTTGACATATATCTTTTTGTTATTATGATATACTATACACAAATTTTTTATGTTAAACTACTCTTGTATTAGATTCAAGGTCTAAGCTACATAAATACCTCTATACATTAATTATGTTTCACTATATCGTCACTCTGAGAAATTAGACTCTCTCTGCACATGTTACATCTGCCCCACCTGCAATGCACATGGTTTTGTCCATTTTGAGAACAAATTTGTACTGCGATCAGATCTGAAAAAGGGCCAGTATCCATTCTTGTACCAGGATTTGTGCAGGACATTTTAAATCCAGTTCAGTACACTAGTATATGCATTCATTTGCATTTTTTATTTTCCATTCTTTTATCAGTATTGGTCATATTCATGTCTAATAGATTGTCTTTATACTATGCCGCACACCATAATGCCCCTGCACAATATGCTGCACACTGTAATGCCCGACACATTATGCCACACAACACCATTTCTCTGAAACATGATGCAGCACACCACAATGCCTATGATACTATGCTGCACACTGTAATGCCCCTGATACATTAGGCCACACACTGCAATGCCCCTCACACCTAATACATACCTTCCAACTTTTGCAGTGGAGAAAGGAAAACTGTATATGTGGGGCGCAGTTTTGTCGCTGTGAGGGCATGGGCAGTGCTGTGTGAACTGCTAGCCATGCCTTCAGCCCCCCCTGCCTGCCTGATTAGACGCATGCACATGCATGTGTCTAATTCCCGCAGGACCGTCCCAAAAAATGGGATGTCACACAAAAATCGTTACACACTGACTATGCCACACCACGTTGCCCCCCACAGCAAGGCTTCTAATAAATTATAAATTACCTGCTTGTTGCCAAGGCGGTTAATTTCCGTTGCCAAGGTGGTTAATGTTGGTTGCCAAGGGTTGTTAATGTCCGTTACCAAGGGGTTCATATGCATTGCCAGGGGTTCTTGCTTGTTGCCAAGGGGGGGTTAATGTCCGTTGCCAGGGGTTCTTGCTCATTGCCAAGGGGTTAATATGCATTGCCAGGGGTTATTGGTTGTTGCCAAGGGGTTTATATTTGTTGCCAGGGGTTAATGCTCAGTGCCAAAGGGGGTTAATGTCCGTTGCCAGGGGTTCTTGCTCATTGCCAAGGGGGGGGTTAATGTCCATTGCCAGGGGTTCTTGCTCATTGCCAAGGGGCTAGTATGCGTTGCCAGGGCTTATTGGATGTTGCCAAGGGGTTAATCATTTTTGCCAGGGGTTAATGCTCGTTGCCAAGGGGGGTTAATTATCGTTGCCAGGGGTTTTAGCTCGTTGCCAAGGGGTTAATATGTGCCCAGCCACCCGCCCATCAGTTGCTGCTGCTGCCCCTGCCTTACCCTGCACACAGTGAGACAGACGCTAGAAGTCATTTTTCACTTCCAGCGTCTGACAGGAAGCACAGCTCTGCAGCGTTACCAGGAAGTCGCAGAGCTGTGCTTCCTGTCAGACGCTAGAGGTGAACTATGACTTCTAGCATCTGTCTCACTGTGTGCAGGGGATACCAGGGGCAGGGTGGCTGGACACGCAGCGGCACATCAGTGGGGCAGGCCGCGGAGGTCCCGGAACGCCGTTCCTGATGACGTCATTTTGCAAAAGAGCTTCAGGAACGGCGTTCCGGCACAAAAATAGCCCTGCCTATACAGCAGCTGCTAGTGGGGCAAATTGTGTCAAGCGCCACCATCATCCCCTAGGGGGCGATGCTTCTTTTATCGGTATTTAGATCTTGTCTATTGGGCTTAAATTATTTTATCATATCATTTGATTTTCTAATAAATATATTATGTACTTGTTTGTTATAGTTTCCTTTATTTGAGTTTATTTCCTAACCTGCTGTGTGGAAAAATAGTTTTCAGCTTTTATGTGCTGGAAATACACATAGAGGTCTTGCTGAAGAATAAAACTTACACCCAGCACGGAGAAGTCTAGTGTTGAATTACTGTGTCCGTTATTTGAAACTTTGAGGAACATACTGTTAAGTTTAATACTGGAGGCAAATCTAGTTCCCTGGCTTCAGTATCACATATACTACATACAGTAGGTAGTAAGTTTGCTGTTTGTTTCCATTCTCGCCTGCAGGGCTTCACATTTCTTATGATATTGGGCACATTTTGTTAAAAAGTACTGACGAGCAGTAAAGAAAGGAGTACATCTCTCCTCTGAGATCCCGTGCTTGCAGTTAATGAAAAATATGAAAATGTTTTATTAGGTTACAGTCCAAGTCAATATTTCAAATATTTGAACTTTTCCTTTTTTTTCAATACCAGTTTCTCAATTTGTTTGATTTTCTGACATTTAACTTGAGATTAATTAAATTCGTAAGAAATAAAAGAAATATATTACACTAATGATAAAAGACTTTTACTATCGCCTTTGATGAGCTTACAAACAGCATTTAAGTTACTTAAAACTAAGAATTATGGATGTATAAATATCTATATATTTAAAAGACTAACTACTACTCACCTCTATGAGGTGAAATACCACCATTGACCACTAGAGGCCACTCAACAGATTAAATTATCCCTTTTCGTTCTAAAAGAGGACATAACAGAAACTGAAAGCAATTTTGCAGGGACACTGATCTCTTTCAAACTTACTGGATATGGAGAGAGGGAGCTGTGAAGACAGAGATAGGTGGTAGGAACAGATAGGGACTGGGGGTGGGGTGGAGAGTTTGTGGTCTAAAACTGTTAAAGCTCAAAGTTCAATAAAAACTGTTACAGTTCAAAGTTAAAGCAACTTTTAACTATATATATATATATATATATATATACATGTTAATCTATCTATCTATTTATCTCTCTCTCTCTCTCTCTATATATATATATATATATTGCAGTCTTTCTGATATGTATTTTGGAACTATATCACTTTCCACATCGTTTTGAGAGGTATCATCACACAATGAGTTCTTGCAGTGCCATTAAATAATGATTGAACAGCGACAGGCTCTGTGTCCAACTACAGTGTACTGAAAAGCATCCTGTTCTGTATTGCTAATAGTACAAAGATTGCGCCTCAGCGACTTTCAGCCAACTAGCTGACCCAGAACTCTTTCTCACTGTTATGTAGGAGTAAGGTCATGCAGACAGGTATCATTTAATCTTTGTCACATTAAAGTATAATCTCAGAGAAACAGGTTTGTGTCAGATCTCCCAATTTTCCAACAACTCAAAACTCAGTCTGATTCTATGATAGGGAAATAAAAAAATGACAATAATGAAAAACTACAACACTTATTGGCAACTTTGGTAAAACCACAAATGATCCATAACGTGTTCCATAAATTGAATAGAAATAGCCACTTACGGCCTGCAGCATATATGTCTGCATCTTGAGCCAGTTGCCTATCCTAGACTATATGCTATTGTTGCTAGAAAGCGCAGGTATACAACCATGCATCTGAATAGCTTTAGACATCACCATTAGCTGCGCCATCTAAACTTGCTAGGAGCAGATGAAGCCGATAAAATATGTGGACTTCCCTTGAGCGCGTGCTCTGGGGTGAAACTTTAATTCTGTTTCAGAAAACTCTTCTGAGCCCAAATGACTGGAAGAGGACGGTCTAAATATCACTGATCACTTCTACAAAATTAGGCAAAGCAACGGCAAACATACTATTCAAATGGGATAATTGGGGTGTGCCCTCCTTGGTCCTCCAATCCTAATGATCTCTTGGTCACTTACAGCCATCACCTCCCTCATATCTCTCCCCTGGTCAAGAAGCTCCAATGACAGGGGGATGAGGTCTTTAGGTTGACAATAAAAAGGTTGACAGTCAATAGATGGACCACTATTGGTCAACAGGCCATAGGTCAACACAGGAAAAGGTTGACATACCTTAGGTTGGCAAGGTTGACGTGCAATAGGCCGACATGTGAAAGGTTGTCATGACTGTCAACCTACTTACTGTCGCCTCTATGACCCATACCCATTGACAGCTCATGAAACTTGGTACAATACTCCTGTGCTCTGAACTGCACACTATCCTGCTCACATTCTGCCAGCAACATGCTTCCTTTTGCTGCTGCACAATGTCAGTGTGCTCTGGCACGGGGCCCCCTCCATAGTATCGGTATTGCATCCCCTGGAAAACTGACATACAGTCATATCATGTGGTGTTTTTAATGCTCTCATAATGCCCCCACACAGAATTTTGAACATTGATGGTGTGGATTTTTACCAACAATGTTGGATCCCCATTATTCTCTGCAATTGCAGATGGAGCCCCTCACATTCAGCTCCAGTACTCGCCAAAAATGTCCCCATCTCACATGCACACGTGTCCCAGTCTTGGTGGCTGGGTGGCGGAAACCCAGGGTTAGGAGGGGTGCGGGGGGGGGGGGGGGCGATACTTACAGTTGATGGCGAGCGCGGTGGAGGCAGACGGCAGCTTCGTCAGAACGGGGCGCACGCACATCATGTGCGCACAGGCCCCCCTTCCGATGGATGGCGGGGCCCGGCGGCTCCATCTGTAATATCAGACAGGGTACTATTGTATTTTTTCCCACTGGTGCAGGGTGTATAGGTCTTAGCTTCACATCTATGCACCTGCACGTGCCCAACATCCTCTACAAGGGCAGTAAGGACAGTGTAATGGTTAGTATTACTGCCTCACAGAGCTGAGGTCAAGGGTTCCGTCCCCAACATGGCCCTAACTGTGCAGAGTTTGTATATTCTTCCAGAACTTGCGTGGATTTCCTCCGGGTACTCCGGTTTCCTCCCACAATCCAAAAATATACTTGTAGGTTAATTGGCTCCAAACAAAGTAACCCTAGAATATCTGTGTGTGTGTGTGTGTGTGTGTGTAGACACAGGTTAGGGAATATAGATTATAAGCTCCACTGGGACAGGGACTGAGGTGAATGTTCAACTATTTTCTGTAAAGCGCTGCGGAGTATGTGTGTAAATAACTGTTAATAAATAATAAATAAGGCAGCGGTGGTTTGCACAAGCACAGTGGGGTCTGAGGGGTTATTCTAGTTCACTCTTTCTGACAAAATCCTTCTTAGATGGACAAAACCATGTGCACTGCAGGTGAGGCAGGTGTTACTTGTGCAGAGATAATTCGATTTGGGTGGGGTTTTACTTCAAAGTGAGATCTATATTGCGGTGTAAAATAAAAGCAGCCAGTATTTACCCTTCACACAAACAAAATAACTCACCCAAATCTAATTCTCTTTGCACATTTTACATCTGCCCCCTGCAGTGCACATGGTTTTGTCCATCTAAGAAGGATTTTGTCAGAAAGAGTGAACTAGAATAAGGCCCTGAGTGCTCTAGTGCAGTGGTTCCCAACCCTGCTCCTCAAGTACCCCCAACAGTGCACGTTTTCCAGGTCTCCACACAGAATCACAAGTGACATAATTAGCTCCATTTGTGGATCTTTTAAAATGTGTCTGAATAATCAGTGCACCTTCTGGGTGACCTGGAAAACATGCACTGTTGGGGGTACTTGAGGACCAGGGTTGGGAACCACTGCTCTAGTGCTCTAGTGCTCAGACCCTACTGCTCCAGGTAGAGAGGAGGGGGCTTGGCCGGAAGGGTGTGGATCATTTGGTCTACAACAACTAGGTCGACAAGCATTTGGTCGACATCACTAAGTCGACATACAGCAAGGTCGACATGGTGTTAGATCGACAGGGTCAGTAGGTCGACACAAGCATTAGGTTGACATGGGCAAGGTCGACAGGCAAACAGTCGACATGGGGTTTTTCACTTTTTTTTTACACTGTTGACATGGACACAGTTTGAAGTGCACCGCATCCCCTCGCATCGCTCGCTGCACTCGCAATGCTTTGGACACAGTGCCTCGCTATGCTCTGCACACTATTTTATTCTCCCACCACACCCTAGTGGATGGTAGGGCATGGAATACCGCCTATCGGGCACATATCGGCTAAAAAAAAAGTGAAAACCCCCATGTCAACCTTTTGACTGTCGACCTTGCCCATGTCGACCTAATGACCCGTCGACCTAGACCCATGTCGACCTAGACCCATGTCAACCTAGTGGTGTCGACACAATGCTTCTTGTTGTAAACCAAATTACCGTATCCTGGCCGGAGGAGGCTGCACACAGGCCCCCTCCTCTCTTAAGACGCTACTGATAATGTCCTTGTAAAATGCAAATAGTGCACTACTGTACCAATACAGAAGCAGACATGCATATCCAAAAAATAAATATGTTTACCTTAAGCCAACTTGCTTTAATTATTCCTTATGCAAATCATTTCCAAGACAACTGTATATCCTAAGAAATTACTTTTGTGCAACTTGGCTACATACCTATTTACAACTGTTTCTTAGGTAGAATACCTGTCTTGTCTACTATGCTGTAAATTAAGGATGCTGCAGAATAACATAACTATTACAGGAAGATTGTGTATACAGCTAATTACGCACATTGTCATAACAGGTAATCAGACAACATAAAATCATCGGAAATTCAAAGTGTCTGCTGGAGTGTTTGATACATTTAAGCAGGTCATGCCCCAAGACTGTTCATTTATTGTACATGTAAATACAGAGAAAATGTTTGTCATGCCTGCAGTCCCACAACTAGTGCATCAGTGATTACAAAACGCACAGATGGGACCCGGACAGTTTTTCCCTGCCTGTTCCATATGATAGAACTCAACACATCTGGTACGCTAGCAAAAGCATCATTCCACTAATTTGTTTGTCAGTATCTATTGAGGGGGCTATCTGTCATCCTGTCTGCGATTTGGTTGCCCTGAAATGTCTGAAGACAAGGCTACTTACAAATTGTGACTGCTAGCCACTAGGGAGTTTCTTGCAAAACTACCAGCTGTTCAAAGAAAATGGCAGTGGAGGATTTCCTGCATGGGCTGACATTTCAGGGTGATCAATTATAAGACGCAGATATTTCTTTGGAAGGTAAAAGAAAAAAAGAATCCAACTTCCCGAATCAGCGTTTCTTTGATCCCATATTAACAAAACCTGTTAAGACTTTTAATACAAATAATTCTTCACCTGTATTTTTTTATAGCGTCTAAATATTATCTCAACAAATTGTAATGATTTGGACCAGGATCTGAGTGACTATTGCTGCGAATTATCACATACTTTAGGTTCAGTTTTTACCATGGAAATATGTTATTTAAAAAATATTTTAGCACAGTTCTACTAGTGGTGCACCTGTTTTTATAAAGGCAAGATAGCCTTTGCATACTAGTATGTATTTGAGTACAGATATTTCCTTAAGAAGCAGATTTAAGTATAGGATGTGGCCTGCTATTTAAATACATACTTTATATGTTATGCAGTGGTGCAAGTAAGGGGGTACGTCCGAGAGCCGCCGGAGGGATGAGGGAAACCGGCACCGCTGCCCAGCCTGGGGTCGGGCCAGGGACTCACTGCCAGTGGCACCTGCACATGACAGTGTTGCTGTGTGGGGAGAGTGGCATGAGCCGGCATGGTTGGAGGGAGCCCCCTGGTCAACGAGCCTGTAATCCCACCATTGGGCTACAAGCATGTAAACCCTGTCCATCCCATGGGCAATGAGTGTGTAATCACCCCATGGCAACAAGCATGAAACCCCTGTGCCAATGAGCACAAAACTACTAGCATCGAGCACGCAGCTCCTGGCAACTAGCATGAAGGTAAGCTGCACTTATGTGACATAAGATGTAATAGGCATTACGGTGTGTGACATAATAAGTAATGGGCATTATGATGTGGGGTGTGGAAGTTGAAATTGCACCTCTATGATATTAATGCATTACGAACGCTCTTTACGCCATTTAACTACGCTATTTGCGCAGTTTTAATTTAATTAGAAATAATCTTAAATCGGTTGAGGACAGACGTGATGCATTAATATCTAGTCATCAAGGTATTCCTGACACATGCACATTGTGTATTCCCCAAAGTATTGGAATATGATCATCCATACTTTATTGTTTGTTATTGTTGAAACCACCGTCGCAGACGCAAGTTTGTTAAACTAATAATAATTTGAATGAATACACAACCCCAGAGATATATATATATATATCTATATGTGTAAATAGCTCCAAACAGGACAAAATGACGTAAATGTAACTGGTTTGAGATGTTAAATGTTAAGGCTACTGTCCTACCTAGTTTGGACAAGCTACAGTATGTGTTATGTACATAATTTATTTAAAATGTACCAGTTACACCTTCCAGTCGCAGTTAGCCTTAACATTTAACATCTAAAACTATTGAACCTGTGATGCGTCCAACTACTGGCAGATCTCCCACTAGGCAGGGATGTACATGCCAATAGCAAAAAATAGGTATGTCTGTGAACAGGATGGTGGGATAGAACTGTCCCATCATCCTGTTCACTGACAAATACCTATTTTTTTTTTTTTTTTATAAATATCTCCTGTTCATGGCTGCTCTGCCTAGCAATACATTTTTGTTTGACAGAAAGGGAAGGTGGCTAAAAGATATTCTAGCATGCCACAAATACAAGGCATGAACCATGGCCAGATTATCTTCAAAATGCCCACTCATGATGTGTTCACTCACTATTCTTGTGTGGAATTTACAGTTTTTCCTATGGCTTATTGATTATGCTGCATGGGGTATTGGAGGACAGGGAACACTTAAGGTCAAATTCCATCTAAGAAATGTGCACAATTTTCCAGTCAAGTATAGAATACGTATAATATTTAGCTGAACAGTTTGGAAATTTTCTCAAAATTAAAAGCCACATCTTTAATGCACATTAAGGGCTTTCTAAAAGATACTCACAATTGCTCACATCGCAAATGCTGGGCTACTTCCGGGATTTGCTCATGGGTCCATCCCGGGAGCAGCCTGGCATTTGCAAGGTTTAAGCTCCCACAGAGACCCAGCAATAAGCCTGGTTGCTGATGTAAGACGGGAGTGGCAGCGCATCATCGGGGGCAGGAGTGGAGGCAGCACTTGAAGCTGACCCTATCTCCAAGCACTGTCCCCTCCAAGGTGTGAACCATGCCTGGGTTGCTCGATCCGGGTTACCCGTTCACACTGCACAGCAACCTGGGTCAGACCCGGACTTAACCCCTGTTTTACCTGGGTCAGAATGCTGGGTTGCTGGACTTAGGAAATTTGAAAAGGCCCTTTCACATCGCATAGAGACCTGGGTCCGTCGGCAACACCACGGGATCGACCTGGGTCATTTTTGCCATGTGAAAGGGGTTTATGCTAATGCAGCAGGAGGCATCTTGTAGAAATAGATGCCTCCTTCTTTGATATGCGTTGAATGCCAGTGTGCTCATCACAGCTCCGTAGTTGAGACCAGGCCTCCCAGAAATGACTGCAATCTGTCTATCAGGCTGCGGCCGAGGGGAGCTGTAAAAGATTTACAGGAAAAGATCAGCACTTGTGTAGTTCAGTTCCTCTGCATTACGCAAACCGTAGGGTTTGTATGCAACTCTGAATCAGACCCAATGTGTGCTCTACGGTACAATGTGTGTGTGTGTGTGTGTGTGTGTGTGTGTGTGTGTGTGTGTGTGTATATATATATATATATATATATATATATATATATACCTGTGTTTGTCTGACTGTAAGAGTTTATTATAAGATTAGATACTGTGTATAACAGTCTCACATCTATAGCCTTATTCTAAATGATTCTTTATTCTATGTAATGTCACATGAGGGTCAGAAATCAGTGGCAGAAAAGTCATTTCTTTCTTATCAGACACAGTAACTGTTCTAATCTTGCGATCAATATGCATCATATGTGGCCTTGTTCTCTGGCACAGATGTTCAATAGGATTTGATATACATGTTTGTAATGCTCTGATAGCCTACATTTTGGTGTCAGGTAAAAGACATTCTGTCAGGGTCAGCTAAACTAAGCCTCATACAAAATGCTACTTCTTGTCTAGAACTGTTTGCCTTACTGGAAACGAGATGTGACAGACATTTTGCAAAGCTTCTTCCCCCTCAGGTTCTATTTTTCTTTCAGTCAAAGGCTGATGTCTTATACTATCATAATAATAGCAAATATATATATATATATATATATATATATATATATATATATATATATATATATATATATAGTCTTTATGGAAATCATGCAGCGGCACTCGGAGGAACTTTTTCAAAAAATATATTGTACAACAAGCCAACGTTTCGGGGCTGGCACGGCCCTTTGTCAAGGTGTGGGTGATCAAAATGTGAAACAAGGTGCTTACCTTATAAGGTAAGCACCTTGTTTCATGTTTTGTCCATCACGACTACCTATTGATTCCTAAAGGCACCGGGGTAGTTGCCTGTTTGGGAGAGTAGCGGGCTGTATATACACTGTATAGACATATATATATACACACACATACAGTATACACAGATACAGGGTACTCAACACTCACCATAATAAACTAAATAACCTTAATACACAAATAGTCAAATAAATAATGGGGTTTTAGTTCATGAACTGATCAATGCATTTAACCTTTTGCAGTCCAATTTATTTTTGTAATTCAAACAGTCTGATTTAAATGTTTCAATTAATTGCATTTTTTTTTTTAAACAACAATGGTCTACATTGAATGCTGAACAATGTTAATGTTCTCATTTTACAGTGGCTCACCATTGGATCTGCTACTAGCGCTAGGGCTGTTGAGCCTGACTAGATGGACTTGAAAGGGTTAAATTTGCAGCCCATCGCCAATTAGTCTCTTAAGAACCTGGCAACTGTTGACACATCATTGCTAACTTATCATGTTCTAGTTTTCTTGTTTAAAGCTCCCCTACCAACTAACTCATGACTGTTAAAGGTGAGACAATCACCAACACAACTCCTGAATTAGCAGGAGGGGATCTGTCACACGTTTCTGATAAATGAGCTTACCTAGGGTGCATGAGAAAGCTATGATCACAGAATGGTTAATTAAAAATAAACCCATATATATATATATATATATATATACATATATATACATATATATATATATATATATATATATATATATATATATATATATATATAACAATGGGATACCCTTTCAATGTGCTATTTGGAAAAGTTTAGGCAGCAACTCTATTTGTCCCCCTGTTAGTGGAGGAAAGGAATGGAAATGAGTAGAGCAGAAACAGAGTGCGCCACTACTGTAAATCAGCACCACCACAATTTCTGTAATAATTACAGACACATATTACAATTTGGCAATTTAATACATAGTCACATAAAATGATTAAAAGATATTTTTTTTTGTAATTTGTCGATTTCGTGAGACAGAAGTATGACCCTTGTTAGTTTCAAAGGATAGAAAACACCCGGCAGTGGATGACAGACTGGTGCTCCTTTCACTTCATAGAAGGTGCTTGGGAAAACACCACTCTCTGTGCTTCTGCCGAAATATCTGTTTTTTAGAATATTTTATCCAAATCTGATGCTGCTCATTTGCACATCCCAATAGGATCCATAGAAGATCCCCTATTTTGTCGCTTCAATTGGACACTAGTATACGCAATTTGCGCATCCAGTGTTTAACCTACATATTGAATTGTTACCCCTGAGGAAGTCACTTGTTGACGAAACGCGTTGGGTGTTTTCTATCCTTTGAAACTAACAAGGGTTTACATATTGGTGCATGCCAACAACACAAACCACAGGAGTTATCCGAGTATGTACATCTGACACTTGTGAACCATAATGGGAGGGAATGATCAGACTAATAGACAGTAGGCAGAGCACAATTAATGCAGGTAACTGCGAAACATATCCAACTGTCAGCAGCTGTTCCACCTGTGGGTACATGGGAGCTTTTGTAAATACACAGTAATGATGAATGCAGTCAACAGCACCAGCTAGAAGCCTCTCTCTCCCATACAGCACACACACAGGCAGCTCTCTCCCTTTGCCAGATGCACCAAGCTTCAAAAAGTGATAAACTGGAGAGTGATAAACTACCAGTCAACCTTCTCCTAGTTGCCAGGTTACAGACTGGGTTTGGAAAATAACAGTTAGGAGCAGATTGGGTGGTTATCACTCTCCACTGTATCACTTTTTGAAGCTTGGTGTACAGTATATGGCATCGGGTGCCGGACGGGTTCCCGACAGTCGGGATCCCGACAGTCATTTACCCGACGTCGGGATCCCGCTATTTTCCCTCGTGGGGGTCCAAGACCCCCATAGAGGGAGAATAGAGTAGGTGGCTCGCGTAGCGTAGCGAGCCACCGTGCCCGCAGCGTGGCGAGCAGGGTGCCCGCAAGGGGCTTTTTTGCGCTCGCCATGCTGTCTGACTCCGGGTAGTCGGGATCCCGACGTCGGGATAATGACTGTCGGGATCCCGACGTCGGGATAATGACTGTCGGGATCCCGACTATCGGAGTCGCATATCACACCCATGGCATTCGGTGTGATGTACATAAGAGGGGAGAAGGCTTACGGTGAGAAATAGCATTCACCAGCCCCCATGCAGCTTACTCTTTGAAAGAGGGAGCTTGGAAACCAACAGAGAGTAATCCAGCTCTCTCTGCAGAGACCTAACTACAGAGTACTGCACCGAGTAAACCTCAAACCTATGTGTTCACATCCAGCTTGAAAAAGGAGACCGGCATGTCTCCGAAACGCGTTGCTGCTACAAACTTATTGGACACATACCAACTTTTGCCAGTGCACTTTACAACTTGATGCACTTTTTTTTGACACTTGGACACTTTATTTGGAACGCTTCATGCATTTGGAACGCTTCATACTTTGGGGGACATACATCAAACAAGCTATCTGCGGTGGTGCCGCAGAACTTCAGTGGAAGTATAGCCCACCGCGGTACTTGTTTCCTAGCACGGCGCCTACAATATTCAGTCGTATGGCATCATATACATTGTATAACATTGCATGCCTTATGCCTGCATGCGATGCATGTGATGCGATGCAATTTTAAAATTTTATAAGCACCCTAATGGGTTTTTTCAATGTTAAATGGTCCCCCTATACAATTTTTAATTGTATAAGCACCCTAATAGGTACTTACAATGTTAAATGCACCCCCACTATCAACGCCAACTCGAAGCGTGGCGAGCACAGCGAGCCCGCGAGGGCCGCAGTACGAGTCCTCTGACCTTTTCATTCCCCCACTATCCACGTCGGCGCGGAGTTGATTTTATATAGTCCGTGGCGAGCGCAGCGAGCCCGGGAAGGGGCGCGTATTACTTTACATGTATTCCGCATTCCCTCGCGGGGCTCGCTGCGCTCCCCGCGATTCGGGCTCGGTGGCTCGCTGTGCTCGCTACACTATATAAAATCAACTCCACGCCAACATGGATAGTGGGGGTATGAAAAGGTCGGAGGACGCGTAATGTCGCTGCGCTCGCCACGTTTCGGGTTGGTGTTTATAGTGGGGGTGTCGTGGGGGTGCTTTTAACATTGTAAGCACCCATTACGGTGCTTATACAATAAAAAATCTTATAGGGGGGTCATTTAACATTGAAAGCACCCATTAGGGTGCTTATACAATTTTAAAATCGCATTGTATGGCATTGTATGCCATATACAATGGTATACGATTTTAAAATTGTATAACATCGGGTGCCATCGCATCGCATACCATTGTAAGGCTTATGGTATACGATGCGATGGGCACCGTGCTAGGAAACAAGTACCCCCACCACAGCACCTGATAATGGTGAGATGACTTATTGTTATACCTTAAAGATTAAAGGAAAAATGCGATCCATTTGAGGTCCATAAGTATCTGTCACATGTATATATTTTTTTCTTGTGAATTTTTCCTCTTGTGTTGTTTTTAATGATTTCCAATAAACCCTTGTGAATTACATGGTGTTTAAAAACATTATTTTAAGAAGGTTGTGCCTAACTTAACATATCTTGCACAATTGAGGACAGTGTTCGGAAGCCACTGGCCTAAGAACATTGTACATCTTTTTACTGCTTCATGTTTGGATGCATAAACAGCCAATTCAGCATCATGGTATTGCAGGAATTAGTAGTGATAGTATCAGATCTCAGTAAACATTTGGTATTGACATACAGTACACTAAGTGAAATATGAGAAACTAATATGACCAGTAATGTACCAGGAAGCAATGTTAACAAGGCAATAGCTGATTGTCTGATCTGTAGATGCTAAAAATATAAAAATAGTCATGGTGATACCATACAGGACAACAGTGGAAGTGGCAGGTGTGTCCCAGTTTTATCATTAAATGACAGATATTGACTCAGGAATTCCAGAAGAAGTCCAACTGATAAATCCTAAATTCTGGAACATCTTACAATATACACTAAAAGTCCACAGCTATCAAAGATTATAGATCAATCCTGTGCTAAATGAGTAGTGTACTTATATGAAATGTTCCTTCTGCAGAACTAGGCAATTATTAAAACTTCTAACACTGTCTGACAGCCAATGTTTTATCTACTCCATTTCATGTCACTGGGAACTGTCAGCCAAGTGAGAATGTCAGGTCCATCGGATGTATTCACCTTAAACAGTAGTTCTGGGCACACGTTATGGATCATGCTGTAATTCCCCATCTCACTAACAGCTGTCACTTGCAGCAAATATTGTACAGTATATGCAATGGAAAATGGAAGGCTGAATTTAATTATATACATATAATTTTATGTATACATATATATACAGTGGCGTAACTACCTATTATGCGCCACCCCAACGCAAAATTTTCGCTGTCTGCAGTATGGGGGCAGCCATTTTCTAAGAGTCAGTTTTCATTATAGCAGCAGGAGCAGGTGCCGGGAGACGGGACCATGATGGCAGGCAAGACAGCAGCGGGTAACTATAGCCCCGCAGACCCCAGGCGCCCACATAGTCTCTGTGCCTCCCCGCCACCGCGGGGGCTGCGGAGCTATAGCTACGCCACTGTATGTATATATATATATATATACTGATATTGGTGGTACTAGCGCTGATAGTCCTTGTGCAAAAAGTCTCTGTTTCTCCCAGAATCAGATCCCCCGATTCTTGTATGTACACTATTTCTTTTTGCAGGGCGGTAGCTCCTTCTCCTGTTGGTTTCTGTTCAGGAAAACCTTCGTAAAATCTAAAAAGGGGTGAATGAGACAGGTGCCTCCTAGTGTAGTATTTTCAATGATTTCAAAGGTGGTCCCTCCACCACACAAAAGACACAAAACGGCACCCCACACACAGAGAAGTACCGTTTTCAGTGGTCTATCCACCACTAGTATATGAGCATAAATTCAATAGGACTTCTCCCCTGGACTTTTCAAAAGAGATCCCAGCGATCTGTTTTTCTCCTCGCACAGAGATCCCCAGGTAAAGGATAAATGTGGGAAAAAGCAGAAAGGTAGACTAGTGTGATATTGTTAAAACACTTTAATGTCACCACATCATGACAAAAAAATGCGTACAATGTATAAAAAGATTTGGCGCTTATCTGATACAGCTTTCCATAAGCTTGGTCAATCAGTCTGGTGTCCCATCTGGGTAAAAGGCATCTAACTCAACGCATTTCGTCCTTGCAGCAAACCGCTCTGGACTTCCTCAGGAGGAGTATATATATATAGATTAGATAGATCAGACGGCACTCACGGATTTCAAATGCAAAAAAACGTGCTATTTATGAATCCGACATGTTTCGGGCAACTGCCCATCCTCAAGGATCAATTACATACATGCAGTGAATAAAATTTATACTTGTGTGAAATTTATATTTTTATTTATATATTCATGTTTTCTTTTACAGTTCTAATTTTAAAATTAAAACCTTATTAATTGCAATTTAAATTTAGTAGTAGCCAAATACATGACAAGCCCTTTTCCTCTTTTCCCCATGGTTTATTTATTTACATTTTTATCTATGATTTATTAAGACAATACACTCTACTCATAATCATTTTGGGTTTTACTGTATCTGTACTGTAGATATATAGTAAAGTTTATGGGTGCAGGCATAATGATTCCTCAAGGAAATCAAAATCAAAATTATATATCATCCATACACCCCAATAAAGATGGTGATGTAATAGGGCACAATTTTTTTTGTGTGTGCACTGCAGCTGAATTGTATCCAAAATCATAGAGGGTAACGTTGCTGACATGGGGGCATAGTTGAGTTGGACACCAGGTTTACAGTGGCCCTGTTAGGGAAGGTGGTAGACATCCCATTGGAATCCGTCCACTTTCTACTCCATCAAAAACTTGGCCTGAGCAAGGTTACTGCATGCTAGGTTTACCATCAGCTTACTCGAGACCAATAGGTGGCTCAAGTGGCGTGGTGTTGTCAGGTTTGATGGTGGTCATTCAAACTCTGGGAGATCATCAGTGGCAATGAATCCTGGATTTACAGTTTTGATCCCAAGACCAAGTGGACCTCAACTGGTGGTGCACCACAAAAGTTCCAATATGAGTGCAGCAGCTGGTTTGCATTTTTGTGACCACGTCTGGTCATGTAGGTACTGTGCACCATCACTAGTGACTGGTACATTAACCATATCTAAAAACTTGCGGCTTGTGGCGCCCTTCTCTGTCATGCCAATGTACCTGCCCACAATTCCAGTGGCCCCTGGAACGTCTATTTGTTTCTACAAATCAAGCAGAAGATGAGAAGGATTGATATTGAGTCCCCAGAAGCAGCAGTGGAGACCTTTAACCTGCATGCAGAAGACACACATGTTTTGGAATGGTCCAGGTGCTTCACGAAGTGGTTTGAGCTCGTGTAACTTTGCATAAACTCTTCTGGCAAATGCATTGTAAAATACGTAATGTTCATTTTATTTGTAAATATAATACTTTTTGTACATATGGAAACTTATTGCACACTCCTCATATTGCACTCTATCTTTATTTTTCTCTGCAGTATAATTGTCACTTATTTGCCATTTCTTTTTGCTATCATTATTATTTTTTATTCCTTGAACCGTTACTTTTTGGTGAAATGCTAGCAATTTTCAGCATTCAAATTAAGAAAGAATATACCAGTTAATAAATTGTCTCTACAACTCCTGCCACTAATGAGTAAGAAAAGAGGTACATCAATTCATCTAACTAAACATTCCTTTCTTTGCCTGACTTCTCCAAATGAAAAATCTAAACCCGCAGAGACACACATAAGCAACAGCTGCTTGTTAGCCACCAGATGCAGGTGTAAGGAATCCTATTTGTTAAGGTACATATGTTTCCATATTCTTTTTGCCAGGCATATAAAATGTGACACCTGGTAGGAATTATGTCCTGTCTTCTCACTCAACCTTTTCAGTGCCAGAGAGATACACACTACAGTGGTAAGCCGTGTCCTCAGTCTATGGACAAAATAGAACTACACATTAATAATCACAATATTATGTAATGTCGAAGATAAGCTGGTGCTTGTATGCAGCACTTATATTTTATTCCTTTATATATAAATACCTTGTGATAAGAGTTTAATGTAAAAAATGAAAAATCTTCAATCTGATACAAAATACTACTAATAGAGTAGTGTTTGATCAATAAAAGAATTCAGCAGAGAACATAATAGCAAAAAGTTTATAGCAAAATCATTTTAGGGATCCGGTGGATAGATCTTTAGTAAATATTTTGACATCAAATGATAGACATGAAAAAAAAAGTCAACAGGGTCAATAAAGTCAGAAGGTCTACAGGTAAAATGTAGTCAGGGCAAGAGGTTGACAGGCTCAAAAGATTGATGATTTCAAAAGGTCAACATGACGATGGTTGGTACATGTATGGACAACAGATTTTTTCCATTCTTTCACTTTTTAACAGTTTTCAAAAATGTTTTCATTATTTACCATCCATGTTGATTACAACTGGGAATAGCACCCTATGCTGAGCACAGTGGTAGAGGAGCAAGGCCCCCACCATGCCCGAACATGGGGAGCATAGCGACCACACTAGGGTACACGTTTTCAGTAATTTGGCAGCTGCAGAGCTGACTATCTAGTGCAGTGGGAGGGGGCAAGGGGGGTGCTAAGGACATATAAACATATATATATATATATATATAAATTTGCCGGCAGTGTATCCAAGATCGACAATGGTGTTGTGTATCACAGCAGAACCTTGAACTCGGCATTAGGCTTCACTCTCCCAAATCCACCCCTATACTCCTGAGAAACTAGCCCAGGCTTTCCCAACCATGGTCCTCAAGGCACACCAACAGTGCAGGTTTTAGTGATATCCAGGCTTTAGCGCAGATGGTTTAATCAGATTCACTAATTAAGTCGCCTGTGCTCAAACCTGGATATCACTAAAACCTGCACTGTGGGTGTGCCTTGAAGACTGTGGTTGGGAATGCCTGAACTAGCCCATGAGGGTCTTCTGATGTGCCTAGGAGAGGGAATACTAATGCTTGTTGAGTCAAGGGTTTACCACGAAGGCTGTATTATACAGTGACCCTGTCGATCCCAGACAAACTGACAGCACATATATTATATATTATATGCATATTCACATGTAAGAGGGGTATTCAATATTTTTTTTACCGACTGTTGGAATTAAATAGGTGTTTGTCGATATTTCCAACTTTCGGAAATATTGGCTTATTTTGAATACCCCTATGTATATTCGTGCTTCCCCTACACTCTAAGTAGTCAGTTCTGCAGCCTAAGGGCAGCTGCAACGACTGCTCAGATATGGTGAAACATACAAAGGGGGAAATTTACTAAGATGGGAGTTCTATTTCACATGGGATGGTGCTATCAATCAGAATCTACTTCTTATTTATTTAGCACCTTCTAGAAGATAACAGTATCTTATTGGTTGCCCATAGCAAACTCCCATCTTTGCAAATTTTCCCCAAAGCGATAGCTATAAATAATATGCCAAACTTTTGACCCTGTTGACCTTTTGTACATGTTAACCTTTACTACTGTCTACCTTTTGACTGCATTGACCTTTTTTATATTGGCCATTTGGGGTCAACCTATTGAGTGTCTGTTTACTGTAGATCTATTGAACTACACACATGTAATGGGGTCCCTCAACCTTTACTGAGAAACTTCTTACATGAGTTTTTCCCAGCAATTCCGACTACAAAGAAAGGCACAGGCAGATTGGGCCTATCCGTAAACAGTCATGGAGCATAGGAACAAAAACTTCAATGGTGAGCAAACACTACAAACTCACCATCAATGGCAAAAACATTTAGCATTGGGATCTAAACCATTGATAATTCCTATGTTCCATCAATCCTTTTACATCCCTACATTAGAGTTATAAACATGGCATAGGATAAAAAGAGTTTACAGATGCCCCTGATGCTTTAGAGCTGGTCCATGTCCAGCTGTCATACATAGAATGCAGCCAAAACAAAGGTGAAGCTACTGCTTTGCTATGGACAGGTAATATGAATAAAAGACCCCAGAGAAAGAGGGTTTTTGCAAGATGCAAGGTGAAACTCTAAATAAAGATGGGAAGAGCTCAATGAATATGTCCAGCCCAGAGATTAAAAAAGTGCCTGCATTAATGGGGATGCTGTGGGTAACCTGCTAAAAAGAGATTGGAAGACGATATCTTACGTATTCTGACGTATTAAGAATAAAAGAGAGGGTTAAAAGGGGACAGGATGTCTCACCATGTTAGATCCACATTAAAAGTGTCATCTGCTGAGTGCATTTGGTTCATTCAGGCAGTAAAGCTGTTCAGGAAGGTAGGAGCCATTAGAGTAGCAGGAGAGATGGGTAGATACCATAGGGGGAGAGTGCTATTTCTAATATGCAAATTAAGGAGTTTCTAGATATTGATCTGGTCATAGGTGCTTCCTTACAATTAGAGGGGGATGGGGGTCAATGTGTAATGGCAATACGGCTACAGAAGTGAGTTCCTGGATTAGGCAACAGTTGTGTGCTCCAACAACTGATATGTAACCTGATATGACTCCTGTTATAAAAAAAAAAATACTTATAGTCTACTAAAGAACTTTCTGGAAGAGTTGGAGAAATGTAGATCTGCATATAACCATTCTGATTTATACAGGAAGAGAATGCATGTGAACTAGATGTTATTTACGGATCCTGATATCGTCTGGTGCCCAACATTTGTACAACCTTTGCTGGGTAGCACATGACAACACACATACGCAATTACAGGAAACCTATGTGCAAAGCACCTATCTATTCAGGAGCCCTCAGGTCACCTATGCTTTATTCATGATATAGCCAATGGCAAAGGGATTTAGTTAATTGGATTTTAGTGTATGGCAAGCTGTTCCTTAAAAAGATATTCAACCTACATACAGCTTGTTCCATTCTGTTAGTATCCATTTCTACGTAAGCACCGTTTCACCATTGTTAAAGCTTTTTTTCTAGGTTGCAAAATAGGAATGATAGACAGAATCTGATTTTTTATTATTTTTATAAGCTTTGGTAAATCTTCTCACATGACTATGTATTATGTATTATTACCAGTTAAATAGAACACATATATTCACAGGAATAATATACAAAATCTGCACAGTTAGGGCCATGGTGGTAATCGAAACCATGATCTCAGTGCTGTGAGGCAGTAACCATTACACAGTCCATGCTGGCCATTGTGCCATTTTACTGGTGGCCCATGTACAAATTCGAAACTCAAGCATAGTGCTAGAGTCTACTAGTGGCTCCACCCATCTCAATTACACGGATACTATCCTATTGACACAGAGAGAGAAATATGTATCTGAGATTTAACAATGCTAAAGTCTCGACCTACAAATTAACAAACTGTTAATAGACCTTCATATACAGATGCAGTAATG
Organism: Crinia signifera; assembly: GCF_055691185.1. Taxonomy (NCBI): domain Eukaryota; kingdom Metazoa; phylum Chordata; class Amphibia; order Anura; family Myobatrachidae; genus Crinia; species Crinia signifera. The sequence continues at coordinate 249,308,384 of NC_139221.1, read as the reverse complement.
GATTGGGGCAGTATGGAATCAGATCTGCGTCAAGTATATTGGACCCTGGCTATGTAGTGCTCTGAATGTCAGTATGCCTATTCTGAAATAGATTTGCTATTTTAGAGACAGCCAATGAATGGTGTAGTGAATGAGTATAATGTTGCAGGAACGGGGCTGGTTACTTATCAATCTGACTGCTGCATTTTATACCAGCTGCAAACAGTGCAATTCTTCTGCTGGGAGACCCAGGTAGAAGGCATAGCAATAAAAGAATTAAACTGACCATATAATCAGTCATTTGGAACTGCTCCAAATTGATGTCGTTCCTGTTCCAAAAATGATTGGCAATCCTGATAAAAGACTAAACTGCTCTAGACTTTTATATTTCAGTGTGCATCCGAGCGCTAAACTTCCATATCTGTCCAACTTGGCCGCACTATCCTCTTGGACTGAGAAGTCGGATCTCCCCAAGTTTTGGCAGCTATAGGGAGCTTTTTAATATATGCCCTAAGGATAATATGCAAATAAGTGTTTTCTATTCGGGAGAATGGATTTCACATCTTCTTAACCCTTTTTCAGTGATTCTTTGACTGAACCATGGAACCTTAATTTGAAAATGGTAAGCATCTCACAGTGTAAGTGGATACAGTCATCTAATTATTATACTGTAGTATAGTAGCATAGATTTCCTCTTAATTCAACATTAATTGAGAATTAAGTTTGTATATTTATTATTGATTGAGAAAATTAATTATTTGGGGTGGGGAAAAGTAATTTGTACAAACGAATGGATAAGCTTATAAGTAGAAAAAAACACGCTGTTCCTTATACATGCAAAGTAGTGTACACACGGTGTAAAATTATTTTGCTTATTAAGAATTTCATGGAGATGTTTGGCAGAATATTTATACAAATGCCTTTAATACAAATAGATTCACATTTTTGACGTTTAACATAAACAACATCTAATCAGCCCATTGTATTATTTATTTATGTACAGAAATGTAGGCGATCGCTTTATGTTGGAGAGATCTATCATAGCGTCAAAACTTTGAAATATATGGCTATGTGATAAACGACCGTGATGAGATAACATAGGAAGATATTTATCAGCCGGACATATATTATTATAGCACAAGGAAGTTTACATTTTCAAGTTCTCTACTTGTGTTTTCCATAATACAAAATGTAATATCTATTCAGATAACTTGTCTTGGGGATAGATTTTATAATGTCCACACAATAACATTTGATTTACTCAATGTAGTGGCTTTATTCATAGGGGAAACCACTGTGTCATCACCATACCCCTACAAATCTGCCACAGTCTCCAAAGCTCCTAGAACAACTTTTTGAGCTATTGCCGCCTACAGAATCAGAATTTGTTTCAAGGCACCTCCTGGCCAAAAGTTTCTTATTGAGAATTTCTGAAAAAATATGTAATTAAGTAAATTGTGCTTAAATGTCATCCTTAAACTCAGTTATGTGGTGAAAGACGATTCTCTTTTGGATGCCCACATATTTTATGATTGGAAACCTTAAACACTTTTGCCTATTAGGCTGACCAGAAATAATTTGAGTTGGTCCTGGAGCTCCAACCCGAGGTAGCCTTGCAAGTGTCACAGGGGTGTCACAAGACACCCTATGGTGCCTGGGTACACAGTTTGGGAACCACTGCCCTAGAAGCATTTTGGATTGGGCTTTAGGTGTACAACCTTATTAGGAGACTACAGGTATTACAGGCACCAGGAGCCATATGAATTGATATGAGTTCACTTGTTTACTCCCAATAGGCCCACCAGTTTCTTGATGTCACAACCTGTTAGGAGGTCCACCTGCCTACCCTTCACTTACCAGCAATGCTTATCTGTTCTGTGCAGAACTGCAATGCATACAATCGGGCCTAGACACGTAGCAATTTAGGGGCATTTTCAAAGGGATCCTATTAGATTGCTTAGAAAATGCCCCTACATCTCTCCGTGTGTAGAAGCATAGTGACACCGATGCACGGCCATGCGCTGCACTATTGCTATGCGATTAATATCCAGCATGCTGGATAAATTTAGTTAATCACTTGGATCACCGTGGTCAGGGCCAATGTTCTCAGTGGAGAACACTGGCCCTTTCAGATCACTCAGCACACAGCACTGGCACATCGCTGTGTGCCTGTGTGCTGAGTGATTAGATAGTGATGTGTGTATGTGAACATGTGGTAGGGAATATTGTAAACTCCACTGGGGCAGGGACTGATATTCAAATATTCCCTGTAAAGCGCAGCGGAATATGTGTGCGCTATAAATAAAATAAATAATGCTCTGCAGTGGGGCTACGTGCAGGGCCGGCGCCACCACTAGGCAGCTCTCGGCCACTGGAGGGCGGCACTTGGGACGGAGCAGGTCAAAGAGTGTACCCCCCTTCCCACCCTGCTTGACCAAGGTGGCTATCCCCGGCGGCTTTGTGCAGGAACTCTCCTGGGCAGTGATTGACAGCGGTGGATCAGGAAGCGCTGCTGTGCTATGATGGTGCCATCGGACACACAGCGCGTGGGGACACTGAACTTGCGCTGTCTCACCATCATAGCAGAGCAGCGCTTCCTGAGCCCCCGCTGTCAATTGCCACCCAGGAGAATCTCCCCCCCTGGAGTGACCCAGCAGCGGCGGTGGACGCATCACCCCCCCGGCGGGTGAGCTGCAGGTGTTGGGCGGGTTAGCGTCGGAGTGCTCCCCCCCGCCTGGGGCGTTGTGGTAGCTAGCACCGGCCCTGGCTACGTGTGTAGGCCATGTAAGAGATGTTAGGCTTGAGGCATAGTAAACATAATAAGATGTTTTCTTAACATTTGTACCATACTCAATACCCCCAGATATCAATGGTTTGCCACCTATGTTCAATTGTCTTTCTATCAAGGCTATTAAAAACTGGCAATGTTTTTTTCCAAAATACAGGGTGTATGGTGCTTAGCATTCATGCACAGTTGGGAAGTTATAGAATGTTTCCGCATGTGAAGCTAAGGAAAAGGTATGAAAACTATCTGGACGTGCAGCTAAGGAAAATGTCAACCATGCACAGTGGAGGAAGAGATGTTGTGGCCATCTCCCAGTGACCTGGCACACTACGTACAGCTGGGTGGTGCAATTGGGCAGGCAGACCTGGCAGCAGAGACTACTAGACCAACATGTTTAGCCGTCCTACCCTGTGTGCTTTACCTCCAAATGCTGCTCTTCAATGTCAGTGCTGCTCTTTGATGTCAGTTTCAATGGTGAGTAAGTGACCTCTTTGTAGTGATGGGGACTTAACTGATTGGTTAAGCTTGAAGTCAGTCACATAAGTAAGGGAAGGCACTGCAGTGAATGATATAGAAACTGTCAGTCAGTCACTACTGTCTTTGGCGAAAGTATGATGGACATTATTCCACTGGTGTAGTGCATGAAGAAAGGAAAACAAATCACCAGAATAAAATGAAAGGTTAAACTTCACTAAAAATAGCATATGATTATAAAAAATAAAAAATTTTGTATGCAAATAATAACATTCTGCCTTCCCATAGGTCCTTACCACGAATACTCTCAGGGAATGTTCGCAGGTTCTAGGCCAACTGGTTCCTTTTGTTGGTGCACTTTGTGATTTCAGTTGGCACAGTGCACGTACATTTTTTACAATGTCCCTCTAATACAGAGTACAATCATGTCCCCTTTCACATAGCCTACTAGGTGGATTTCGTTTAGTATAAACCAGAGCTATTTTAATTATTGTAGCTCAATAATTCTCAGAACCAACACTTCCTCAAATTTTCACAATGCTTACTCAAAATTTCTTAAAGACACCACAACCAGCCATTACTGCCCAGGTTTACTCTAAACTGTAAATAAAGACAACTTGCTGCTATAAAGCAAAGTAAAGTGTTAGGTAATCAGTATTTTATCTCCTTCAGTTATTTATACCCGCAGCCTCTCACAGTTTCCGATGCAGAGAGAATATTAAGTGAAAATTTATTTAATTAAAATCTTGTCATTTCGTTTGTTTGGCTGCATTAATTACATGAACAGATGGGATTCTGTAATATTGTATGCTTGTTCTTGTTAATCTAACCTTAAATGTGGCCAATACTAAAGAAAAACATGTCAGTTGTTGCTGCAAATAAACTGTGATATACATATATTTTGTCCTACCAGACTTTGACCTTTTGTAATCAACACATAATAACCCAATTACTTATTTAAATGTTCTATTCATTTCTGGATTGACTCAGAAAGTGTTGTGAGTCCAGAAAGAGTACTGGGATTTTCTGGACACACTGCAATCTGGTTGATCAGCCATATACTCTCAGTACCATCATTTATACTGAGATGTGGGAATGATTAACATAATCTACATTGGGGCGGATGTATTAAACCTGGAGAACAGATAAAGGCCCTGACATGCTCGGTAAACTGCGGCCCCCGCCCCCCAACCCTCGGCTCCGCGTCATTCCCGCATATACATGGGATCGCCCAGTGTTTGCATGGAATTGTCCATGAAACCTTGGCGGTGTTCCCATGTTGGAGCCCTGCCACTGCCCCTATCCCACCAGCAGCCCCCCATGCGAGAGCCACAACAACAGCTCAGGTCTGTGAGTGCGCTGATCATGCGCATGTGCAGGGCACATCGGTGGATAAGAATGGAATGGATGGATTTAAGTCTTGTAGGGGCATCAAGGCAACAATGTTAAAAACATTGATGCTACCTCCCCCCCCCCCCCCGCCTATGATCTGGCTGTGCCTCTCCTTTCATGAAGAGCCCATCATATTGTCTACAAGGAGCCATTGTGCCTGCTCATAGATCAGCATTAAGTATTACAGAAAGAATATCTTGAGGGTCACTTTGCTACCATGCAGGGCCCCACAGGGTGTATGCAGCAGCATTGTAGAGCAATTTAGAAGGGGTTACAGCAGCACAACATCCCCTGCTCCTTCCCCAGCAGAGACCTAGAAACAGAGAGCAAATGAGGACACAGTGCAAAGTTGAGCATTCTCTGTATGTATACGGGAATGTGCGTTGTGCGGTGCAGTGCCTTGGGTGCAGAGCAGGGTGCAGAGCTGTCACTGTTAAGGTCCCCATACACTTATTAGATTTGGCCTCTTTCTACCGGACTCCAACAGATCGGGCAGACAAATCAATTGAAGATTGGCCAAATCCGATGTGTTTGACATTCGGTCCGATCCGATACACAGTTCCGTGCGCAGAGTTCCAACACATAGGATAAATTGCAATCAAACCCATCAGATGCACATTGTGGGTGAAATTTAATAGGATGAGAGATTCAGAATGTGAGACATTTGGTAAGAAATCTCCAGTTTTTTTAAAGCGGTAATCATTTACACTGCAAAATCAAACTGATTTTGCAGTGTAAATGATTGACGCTTTAAAAAAAACTGGAGATTTCTTAGCAAATCTCTCACTTTCTGAATCTATCATCCTATTAAATTTCACCCCGTGTGTTCTTTTTAGTACCTGTGATATATTGCATCCGATTGCCCTTGAACTCTCCTGGCAGCTCCCCAGATATATTGCATGTAAAATATGGCACATCAAGTACCAAATCATATGGAAGCCCTCCAGGGGAGGTGCAAGAAGAGTTCAAGGGAAATTGTATGCAACTTGCCACTCAGACAAGTCGCAGTAGTGATTTGGGGCCTTTTCATGCTGCCAGCAGCCAGTACAGGTGAAACCGCGTGACTGGGAGTAGAACCGCTACTAAACAAAACTCCTTCTCCATTCCCTGGTTACAGAGGAAGTACCCTGGGCAGCACTGGATCACTGCTGGGAGTCTGCACTCTGCTGCTGCTCCCCGGTGCAAGGAAGAAACTGGTACCAGACATGTCAACTGAGCCATTATATTGTACCTTAGCTGCCCCGGTGGCGCCCATGGTTAGGGCGCAGATTGAAGAATGTAGGTGTTGTATTTTCATATGAACTGCAAAAACTATGCATAGATATCTACAGATAACCATAAAAGCAAGAGAAGATATACCAAAATAAGATTTTTTTCATAGAGCTAGCTAAATGTTTGCTTAATCAAGCTAACAGTTGCTAAGATACAAATGGAAATTTCACTTGTGCATCTATTATGTGATAGTTGGCTAATCTTATCATGAATATCCATCTAAGTGGAAACACACTTTAAATTACTTACATCTTAAAGCAGTGTAATTAAAGGTGTGTGATTTGTTACCATTGTTATTGCTTTAAACATTGTCTACTATATGAAAGGAAGTGTAATCCAATAAAGGAAGCATTGGCTTGCTGCACATTTATTAAGATGCTGTGATATAGGTGTGCGCAGACCATTTTATTAGTGGGTGCACCATTGAAGGGGCGTGTCTATTACGGCCTACTGGGCGTGTCTATTACGGCCTACTGGGCATTTATGAATACTAAATAGAAGGTAACTTATTTATGTATATGGGCTTCAGAATAAATCATCCCCCCCCCCCCCCCCACACCCTAGAAACGGGAACAGTGAGCGCCGAAGGTGTGCTGCATAAATTTACACTGCAATGCCCATTACACATAATGCCACCAGGGCCGGCGCCACCACTAGGCAAATCTAGGCATTTGCCTAGGGCGCCGGCCACTGGAGGGCGGCATTGTGCCCCCCGTGCCGCGAGGGTACCTGTCCTGCGGCGCTGTGTATTTAAAGCTGGCGGCGGAGGCAGCGAGGGGTCCCTGCAGTCAATAAGAAAGAGCGCTATCCGCCGGGCTATGCGGAAGCGCTTCTGTTGTGAAAACACTGTCCGCACGCTGATTGGCTGAGATTCAGCCAATCAGCGTGCGCCGTGCGGCCAGTGTTTTCACAACAGAAGGGCTTCCGCATAGCCCGGCGCATAGCGCTCTTTCTTATTGACTGCAGGGACCCCTCGCTACTTCCGCCGCCTGCTTTAAATACACAGCGCCGCAGGACAGGTACCCCTCCCCCGGCACCGGGGCGCCCCCACCCCGACTCGCCTGGGGCGCTCCGGTGCCTTGCACCGGCCCTGAATGCCACACACTGTAATGCCCAATACACAATGCCACACACCATAATGCCCATTAAACATAATGCCACACACCGTAATACCCATTATACACAATGCCACACACCATAATGCCCATTAAACATAATGGCACACACCGTAATGCCCATTGCACATTGTGCCACACACCGTAATTCCTATTACACATAATGCCACACACCGCAATGTCCTTTACACTTAATTCCACACATGTCAGGGTATACATGCTCGTTGCCAGGGGTTACATGCTTTTTACCAGGGGTTTCATTCTCTTTGCCATGGGGGATTACATGCTCATTGCCCGGGGGGATTTACATGCTTGCTGCCAGAGGGTACTATACATGCTCATTGCTAGGGGAATTAGCAATCATAAGACCAGTGGTATTTCACCGGCAGCACCCTGTAGCATGCCCGTGTAACCATGGGAACGCCTACCGTATTCATGGGGACGCCCATAAAACGCTGAGCGTTTTCATGGCAATCTCTTTTCTGCCCTTGCCCCGATGCTTGAATAGGGCCCGGTCACTGAAGCTATTTGCACAGCGGGGCTGCACATGCACACAATAGACCATGCACAGTCCCCAAAACATTGGGGCGGCACCAAACTCACACAATTGTGAGTCCACCAGAATCACCCCCATAGTGTATAAAAAAAGGCGAAAATAGAGCAAATCATATGTAGAAAAGAATAGATGTATTATATTGTAGGTTTATTTATTTATTCATAGGATGTCACCTCAGTGAATTGTCACTGGCGACAGGTGAGCTCTAATTACCTTTAAATGTTCACTTTTCTGAATCCCAATTGAGTCAAATGCCATTCTGTTTGATATTGATCTCTCACATTAACTATACAAAGCAGCGCGCCCCATGTATTGTCATTAGTTTAAACATCTGTTACGCTGAATGCTAGCAAAACATCCATTTTTCCCTCTGACTCGCAGGAGCTTAGTGTCTCACAGACAGAGATTTAATGAAGGATGTTCTGTCACTGAGCATTTAAACTCTCATTTCCTGCTGCCTGGGCGTGTCGCCAGTGACTACAAACTGTGATTCTATCCCAGGTATAATATGATTTTATGGATTTATCTCTATACCCATGAATATTTCAGATCTGTGTGCCAAATGTTGATGTTGATGCAAAATAACATTTGTTTCTATTTTAAATGGATAGCTTATAATAACAAATGACAACTGTGTTATATTTTTTTATTATTTGGTTCTATTTTCATTCATTAATCACATAACATGCTACATTTTACTGAATAATTAAAACATTTAGGGGGAAATTTACTAAAGGAAATTTGTAAAAAATAGGTGTATTTGTATCCAGAAATAGACTTATTTTTGACATTTACTATCCCGAAAATACGGCAATTCATATTCGTATTGATAGCACATCAGTACGAATAGGAATTGCTGTATTTTTGGAATAGTAACTGTCAAAAATAAGTGTATTTCTGGATTCAAATACACCTATTTTTTTTTACAAATTTCCTTAATCACAGGTCCTGGTTTCCAAATAGGCTGTAGCAGAGCTTGTGTTGCCCCCTGTAATGATGATGATGATAACTCATCATCCTTACAGCTAACAATAAGCTTTCGAGGTTGCTCTGCCATGACTAGGTACATTGAAGGTGACAAAGTTGTGTAACAAAGTGGGCAGAGACAGGACAGATAGGGCTGCAATGTCGCTTACTTGGCTAAGATCCTCTTTCTAATTCCCTGCAGTGCAGAAGAAGTATGTTCCAGGATTGTGGGGCAGATTTATTAAGCTCGGTGAAGTGATAAAGTCTTTAGTTTTTATCACCGGCCAATCAGCTCCTAACTGTGAAGTTACAGGCTTGGTTTGAAAAATGACAGGTAAGAGCTGATTGGCCGGTGATAAAAACCCAGACACTTAATAAATCTACCTCTGTGTTCCATGTAATTCACCTACAGTACATTTGATTTGGCTGAAGATGGAATTAGCCCTGCCAGTGCCACAGAGGCTGAGAGTGTCCACATAAGTCTGGTATACCACATGAGACATCCCCATAATGCCCTCAAACCAGTTATGAGTTTGTTGGGAAAATATATCAAACCATGAATAAAAATAAAGTGGAGACACCCACCAATCAGCTTCTCCATACTCACTCTGTTATATCCTGTGGTTGAAAAATTACAGGAGCTGATTGGGTGTAAATTTATCTCTCCAAGGTTTGATACATCTATTTCCTATAACATGTTCTACTATTTTGACCAGTGTGGCTGAGCACCAGTAAGTGGCGTAACCCCCCCTACCAAGAAATGTTGTCGTCGTCCCCCATCTGAGTGCCGAAACAAAGAATTAAAAAAAAAATAGATAGATAGATAGATATGGGCAGTCAGAATACCAATGCCGGTATTAGGTTAGGCACTAGCAGGGAAATGTTAAGGTCCATACACGCTGGGTGATTTTGCCCAGTGTGTATGGATAACGATTATGGGGAAAACCGCTGACTGAAAAACGCTCAGCGCTCATCATAGAGATAGAGATATCTATATAGCTTTATATATATATATATATATATATATAGGTTGGTTACTTGTGACCTATGGCAGGGTCTCCAAGTGAAAGGCGGCACTCAACAGGCTTTAGGTGGTTAAACCATTTTATTTAGTGCAATAGGTTTAAAGCAGCGTCATATGTCGCTGCTTTAAACCTATTGCACTAAATAAAATGGTGTAACCACCTAAAGCCTGTTGAGTGCCGCCTTTCACTTGGAGACCCTGCCATAGGTCACAAGTAACCAACCCAGCTAAAAGATTTGGGAAGGCACCAGGCGAGATTGCAACTTTATTTGGAGTGCCAAACAATCAAAGTGTACCTTTATATATATATATATATATATATATATATATATATATATATATATATGTAACAAGAAAAAAGAAGGAGCGCACACATGAGCAAAGTGATGACCAGTATTTACTAAAAAAGTGTAGGCTCACATACAATTCAATATACTGTAGTCGGCATGGGGAGTATTCACCGCATGCTTAACCAGCCTGTAGCACGGGAACCAGAGGACATCCAGCAGAACCGGCACAGATGGATCGGCGGCATTCTCCACACTCAGACCACGGACGTACTGGAAGCAGGGATCCGATACGTCAGGTGACCACGCACCAACGTGTTTCGTCACACGACTTTGTCATATATATATATATCTATAATATCTATATAGACAGATAGATATCTATATATGAAAAAATGACACCTGGTTTTGCATAATTGACAAGGGATATAAACACACAGTGACACTCAACCTCTCTGAACACCCGTTAGCATGCTCCATAGCCCCCTCTACTCTGAGTCTGTACATTCCCCCTGTAAGCCAAGTCACTGTCTCAAGAGTCACGCTGGGAGTAAGGGACAGTCTGCAAACTACTATAGCCACAATACATTATGTTAATTATTCACTATAAAACACATACTGTATTTATTTGTTGTATCTCATTCCTGTAGAATGCTAGAGATTATATTGAAAATGTTTTATAAATTATAAGAAACAGGTCAGTGTAAGAACGTTCATGGTTTATTTTTGTTATTCTACATATTTAGAAAATAGCACTAAAATATCACAATGAATCTTCTGAAAACTAAGATAAAAATTCTTCACAGAAAAATATCACCAAAAAACAGTTTAATCTTAAAATTTATCTTGGCGAAATTACTGTGAAACCTAATCCCTGATAAACGGATTGTCCATGTGAACTTTTATCTAAAGTTTCGATGCATTGATGTTTAATAAAATAATAATAATAATAATAATTCAGCAGAGAGATAACTCCACATTAAACTCCTGTTACTTATTTCTTAATTTTTTTAACTCCTCTGCTACTTTTTGTTAATTTTTAAATTTTTTATTATTTCACCTGTTACTTGTTGGTTTACAAGTCACTCTTACCGTGACGTAAGTGCAGTAAGCTCACAAGCGCAAAGTGAGACACAATTTCCTGCTGGCTTCAGAAGAAAAACATTAATCCACTGGATATTTCCCACAACAATATTATCTCTCCTGTGCAGGCGATATTACTTGCATTCAGTTGAAAAGGAATAAAATCCCAAGAAATTTGTTTGAAAAGTATCATGCTGAGAAGTGATAGGTAAACTGTCTGATATTCCAATCAAGACTTGCTTTCAAAACGCTTTTCATCACTGATGCAATAATTTTTACAGCATGAAGTGAGGACACATTTGCAGTGCTCATTTGCCTGCTTGAAGATTGCACATACTGCCGTTTACCAATGCCTTCATTTAAATGAGGACAACCGTCTCTATTCACTGCTGTATTAAAAGGAAAATGCTCACTCAGCCGGGATCACAACCTATCACTTTTAAGACTTAAAGGAGATGCCCACTATTTCTTTAAGTTAAAGTGCCTGGATGTTGCTCAAGAAAAAAATCTTTATCTTAAAAGGGAAAGCTAAAAATTATAATGAATAGCATATTAGCATTTAATTTATGTTTATGTCACAGCAGTAAATAAATAGCTTGTTATATGAAAGTGGTTGATGTTTATAGAATAATGTACATGTCTGTAATGTGTAGTTTCTAAAAGAACATAAATATCTATGGGTTTTTTAGAGTAATAGTATAACTTACTGTGTATAGCTACACTTCGTGGGAGCGTGGACTGTGTTGGTCATTAGTGTTAGTTATAGTTAGTACAATGTACTTTAGAGTTATTACTAAGCAGTATGGCATTTTAGTGTAGTTGTCAAGCTCGAATGAGTATACTGTATGTATTCTATGTGAATTGGCAGGGTACTTTAGGTTATAGGAGAACTGTGCATGAGTCTAATAGAGTGGTCTGTGTACTATAAATGGAGGTAGTGTAGAGGTTAGTAGCAGACATACAGGTGGTGTAATTACTATGGGTCTTGAGGTGTCGAGCTTGGCAAAGTCTCCCACTTAGGCTACCACTACCATCCTCCCAAAAGAATGGAGCTGTGGCCTCTACTCAGAAGATGCCACTGTGATTCCATGCATCAGACCAGATATAGGGCCTTATTCTGGTTCACTCTTAGAGGCAAATTCCTTCTTAAATGGACAAAACAAACAGTGACCCAACATTCTGGTCCAATAAATGTAGTCACTGTCCTCATGTGTAGTGACTTACTGTACTGCTTTGCAGAGAGATGAAAAAATGTTTCATTAGAATTACAGTAATGTGGCTACTACTACTGCTAAGCTCAAGTCACCAGCTGGAAACAACTTGGAAAACCACAAAATAACAAAATGTTACATTTAACATGTGAACCATGAAGGTAAGAGATATTGATAGGCCATAACTGCTGTAGTGGTAAATGCAGAATATCTGGTTGGGTACATAGGCACTAGCACCATATTTCAATTTCACAAAATAACGCTCACTTTAATCAAACTGTAAGTATGTATCATACATACATTTATCTGTTATTTTAAAATTGTACCCTGATCCAAATTTGGTCATTACACTTGCACAGTCATGTCCCAGCAATGAAAAAGAAAATGAAAATGAATAGCTGTCTTGGCCAGGCTTGCAGCTAATTCCATTGTCTCTCAAGGGCTTTGGTGTTTTATGGGCATTTGGACAACCAAATGGCCCCAACATTCTCCCTCCTTGCTCCACAACTCTCTGCAAAGGTGGGAAAACCTATCCCTTTTATAGGGTAAGATTCCACCCCGTTTGATGATGTTTCCCCGATTGTCCACACCCCTTTTTCACTTCCTGTTATGTGGCCATGCCCCTTTTCTTTGCAAAACCCTCCCAAGATGTCAGGCATGCAATAGGCAATGATATTTACCACTAAATGAGGTGCTACAGTATATCAATAACATCACCTAAAGGGTACTACACATAACCTACAAGTGTGCATGGGGTAATATTACAAATGGCACAATAAAGATAATTTTAAAACGACATCCTTCTCCATTTTTGTGATTCACAAATGAGCCTTTGAAATATTAATAAATGTATATACTTCCAAATCAACCCTATTAAAATGCATTCTGCTTTACAATCACTGTAGTGCTTTCTAGAAAATCATTATCATTAACCACTGCTGATTATCAAATTACAACGAGAATTAATCACTTTTATTTATGCTGCAATTGTTGAGAGAATTTTCAAACATTAATCCCCTCTAACATTCTATTGCATCTATAATAGACAAATCAATTACTTGTGTCTGTGTATAGCTGCACTATGAAATAGACCCTGACGATTATACTCTACCTGCTGTTAAATTGAAAACCACTATTGGAAAAGTTATTACATTGTTCAGAGTTGAGACAAATTAACATTCTTTGTGAAGACAGAATATCATATTCCAATCTGCCAAAATAATAAATCTTCATCAGTGGTCCATAACATATCAAAAATACTGACTAGTAATTACGTTACTTTATAATGTGATGTGGTATTTCTGCTTCACTCAAATATCTAATAAAGTTTCAAGCAGGTCTTTAATAACGGATTTACAGGTTTAGAGGGTTCCCCCAATTCATCCAAATTTTTAGGTGTGTTAAAAAGGGTCAGAGCCAGTGGTGTAACTAGCTTTAATATGGGGGGAGGGAGTAGTCTCCCCAAGGTAAGGAATTTCCCACATACGTATCTGTATGTTCAGTGATGTACTTTCTACTGTATGGCCAATATTGTAACCCCGATCTTTATTGTTCCCCCCATCTGTATATTCTGTATTGTTCCTCCTTCACTTTTTTGATCTGTATTGTCTCCCCTAAAAAAGCTATGTCCTGTATTGTGCCCTTCCACACCCCTCAACTTTCTGTCCTTTAGTGTACAGTCTCCATTTCCATCTTTTTCTATTGTTCTCCATACTTGCCTACCCGCCTAAAAGCTGGATGCCAAGGCAACACAGGGATTCCTGGCTCAGTGGAGGGGGTTGGGCTAAATTGTTCCAATTGCATCAGTATAATGATGCAAGCACCCAGTCCCATCACCCAAACTGACTGCTCCATCTCCAGTCCAGGCTTCTACCTAAGGGCGAGTCGAGATGTACTAAGCATTGAACAGTGATTAATTGGAGAGTGATAAACCACCAACCAATCAGCTCCTACCTGTAATTTTTCAAACACAGCCTGTAACATGACAGACAGGAGCTGATTGGTTGGTTGCTTATCACTCTTCATTTTATCCCTTTTCAAGCTTAGTACATCTGGCCCTTAGAGATTCAATTATAAGGTGGTAAATACTGTAAGGCGCACAGGCTCACTCACGTTTGTAAGGTTCGCCCTTACCCCAGGGTTGCCTACCTTGAAATCTGGTCCCCCGATTGATACATCTGGCCCTAAATCTTTATATCGTAAGTTTGTTTTAGATTTATTGACAGTTTCAATGTATTGGCACTTTAAAGGTCTATATTACTTTTTATTTATTGCAAAATGTATGTTATATTTGTGAGTTTATAGAAGTCATTATTTGACAGAGCTTCTCTAAGCTGAAAAATAAGATGAAAAATAAACCAATATGGTCAAGGTAGTGCACATCTGAACTATACTGAACTCTATTGTCAGTTGATTATATTATTCTTTTGCTGTTTGAGTCACTTGTCTCCTTACACAAATGTAGTTTAAATTACCATTTCAGTTCATCCAAGGGTTGATATCATAGACATAAAATGTGAACAACTTTGTTTACTCTCTTTAGAAGGAAAAGTAACTACAATAACAATGTTATATAAAAATATCAAACATAGTAGTTTGGGATCTAAGCAATACAATTCAATCTTCAGTTATGCTGCTTTCACACCGCAAAACCTGCTTAGACCAGGTATTTAAAACGTTTGTTTTTTTAAATGGGTCAGGGCAAGTTTAACCCCTTTCACACCGCATCTAAATACCTGGTCTAAAGCAGGTTTGCGGTGTGAAAGCAATAGTGAAGGTGGTACGGTCTGGGGCTCCTCCCTGCTGACCCGGCCACAGAGCACAGGGAGCGTGACCTGAGGGGGAGCGTGACCAAAGGAGCGGGCTGCGCTGGGTGCTGGAGCCGGCTATCCAGACACTGGAGCCTGGAGGTAGGGACACAGGGAGCAGCAACCAGCCACACAGCCTGGACCCTACCCGGGCAGCGCAGGGAAGGGAATAGTCACACTGGGGGCAGGGGGTCCCTGCAGTGTATGATCAGTGGTGGGGTCCCTGCAGCTACTAGTTACCATCCGCTGCAGGGACCCCGCCACTGATCTAACATACACTGCAGGGACCCCCTGCCCCCAGTGCGATTATTCCCTGCCCTGCGCTGCGCTGCCCAGAGGTAGGTGGGGGGAGAGGAATCCTGTTTCAGACCCGTTGTGACACCAAAAAAAACGGGTCTGAAACGGGTAGGACCCTGCTTTTTTACCGTTTCCAAAAACCATTTTTTTTTGGAAACGGTAAAATCACTCTGCCCCTTTCAGACCGCATATATTACCGTTTTAAAACGGTTAAAAATCGGCAAAATACCGTTTTTTTTAGTGTGGTCTGAAAGGGGCATAAGTAAATTCAAGAAAAACTCCATCCACACATAAAAAATGAATTGCTGTCAAACAGTAGGGATCCCATGAACAGGAACCCTAGTTAAATTATGGTGATCAATGTTCAACTGTATTTACAGTCAACGGTGTCCCTACTAACGATGCCAATACTGGGCATTTTTTTTTTTTAAATGCCCAAACCCAGGATTCCTGGGATTGGCTTCCCTAATGAAAAAAATGCCCCAGCTGCCTCGCATATTTACCTTTATGTCAGAATGTGGGTGTGAGCAGCCAGAAGCTCTGTGGGCAGGCGGCTGGGAGCCAGGCTGGGGACCGATGCTGTGCAGCTGTAAGCGGCTGTTTGGACCCGGGCATCGGGAACAGCTGGATAGCGTATGAGAGAGTCTAATCCTGAAAACAGTGGCATGGAACATACCTAGGGTTAATATGTGAAGCTTGGAGAAGTGGTATCTATCCCCATAAGGAACATTATGTACAAGGTGATAATAATCCAGCTAATCAGCTCCTAACTGTTAATTTACATATTGGAGCTGATTGGCTGGTGAATTATCACCTTGCACATGATTTATTTTATGGGGATAGATACCCCTTCTCCAAGCTTCATACATTTACCCCATAGTGAGAGAAAAAAAATGGCATGGTCTCGCAGGTAGGCCTAGTGGTTAGGGGGAATGGCCTCAAGGCTAGGGGCCATGTACTCACAGCCTGAACTCCTGTTTTCCTCACATCATGGGTCCTGTCATACTGGGCTACCCAGGGAGACCAGTCTGTGTGCAGTGCCAATTCCTGCAATGTGAAGTAATGTTACAGTGCAGAACCCAGCTCCTGTTAAGCTGGCCATACATCAGAAAGATCGATCTTAAGATCGATTGCGCTCATGATTGTGTACAATTTCCCTTGAAATCCCCGGCAGTCCTTGGTGGTTTTTGGACACACAATCTACACACAATCGATCATACAATCAATCATACAATCCATCTACTGCATGATTGTGTACACAAGATGTGCACACAATCTGCATACAATCCATCTTACAATCAGTCATACAATCCATCTGCTGATTGATTGTATGATTATGTACATAAGATGTGCACACAATCTGCATACAATCCATCTTACAATCAGTTGAGATTGTATGATTGGGTACAATATCTTTCTGATGTATGGCCACCTTTACTGAGGATTAGTCACAACTTTGGTGTCACCCCTCAGCAGTTGACATCATGGTGCAGCTCGCACAACCTGCACCCCTGTTGTGAAGCCACTCTTTACAGTTATGTTACGGGAGTCATTCTTTAAGCACAGGCAATTGAAAACCATTTATATAACACCACATCAACACAGGCAGCAAATCATCTTGCTATAGCATACCAGGGATGGTCATTAACCATTAATGGTTACTAACCATTGTTTCCACTCAAAGGTAGTTTTACCATTAACGAGTGAGGTCTGTTCAAGATCTACAAATCGGGAATGCACCGCCAAAGATGGCCCAGTTGGGACGTAAGACATTGAATAACTGATCCTAGCTGTGAAACAGGATAAAGTAGCAATGAGCTGACATTTTTTTTAACCCTTTGAAGGGACAGTGATAGCAACAGCGCCGCTTATATTCAAACAGATAAAAACAGGTCCTGCTCTTTCGAACAGATGATTATACCAACATGAATGATGCATCTCTCAGACATAATAGATACATATGTGCAATTATAGCTTGATACTCAATAAGACACAGTTTCAATTTTTATGTTATGCTTTGCAAGTCAAATAGATTTTTATCCTTTCCCATAAATCTCTATTATCTGACAGGACAGAACAAAACCGCTTCTTCATATTTGCACAGGAGTTTCTTTAATCTGCTGTTTTAAGCACATTGTTTACTCTGCCTCTACAAATGTTTACTGATAACTCAGCATTTAGCAGACACGATAATTGATGTTTCTGTGTTTGATTACTAATAACATCATGATGATGTTACCAGAACCTTGCTTGTAAGTGAATATAACCCCTCTTTTTCATTGTTATTATCGAAGGACGGTAACTGCTCTCACGGGGACCATAACCTGTACAATAGATTAAAACCTAGTTAAATGCCTTTTTGTCAGCTTGGCAGAGCACCAAACTCTGAGGCAATGTAATCTTTGAATTATAAGGTTCTTACAATCTGTGTGTAACAAGGAAAGTGTGCAATGTGCCAGGTGATTCAGGGTGTGTGTAATCAGATATACAGTATGTAAATGTCTATTTCCAGATCCAAGGGCATGGGTCTTCAAACTGGGGCACTCCAGATGTTGTGAAACTACAAATCCCAGCATGCCTTGCCACTGTTTTAACACTCCCTTATAGCAAAACTGGGGCAAGGCATGCTGGGATTTGTAGTTTCACAACATCTGGAGGGCCACAGTTTGAAGACCCATGTCCTAGGGTAATAGATTACAGCAGGGGTGGCCGGACTTTTGTAACCCGGGATCTACTTTTTGTACACCTACTTACCGGTGATCTACCGGCATCTCCCCCTGTGCAAAATATTCCCCTTGCAGTGCTATACGCCCCTTACCCATTAGGCCACACGGAATGAGACAAGATTCACATTACACTATGACACACAGAATGAGGCAAAATTCACATTATGGCACACAGTATAAGCCAAAAATCACATTATGCCAAAAGGAATGCATCAAAATTCACATTCTGCCACACAGTATCAGCAAAAATTCACATTCTGCCACACAGTACGAGCCAAAAATACACATTATGCCAAACATTACGGCCATTTTGGGAGGGTAGGCAAGTATGAATAAAATATATTATGTAACCAAAACCTTTTAAAAGCCCAGTTATGGGTTTTACCCCACATCCAGGGCCGGACTGGGACCAGAAATCGGCACAATTTGAGCACACAGGCCCACCTGCAGCAGGCATGACCCTTGCGTGGCGAACCCGTGCCGCAAAAATGGGGTGTGGTCTCATGGAAAGGAGGTGTGGCATCACAAAAAGGAGGCATTACACCCTATGGAACACACCATTGTGCCCATTACACATTGCCAGATATACATGCCCCACAGTGCCAGATACATATGCCCCACAGTGCCAGATGCATATGCCCACAGTGCCAGATACATATGCCCAACAGTGCCAGGTAAATATGTCTGAGGGGCAGTGTCTGTACTGGTGCAGGCTGGGGGTAAGGTGGAGGGGGGGCAGTGGGATGGGGTAAGTTGGCTGATTGGGGAGGGAAGGGGGCAAGGTAGCAGCTGACACTGGGGTGGTTGGGGACTACTGGGCTGGAAAAAGTGGGGGGTAGTATTCTTGGGAAAGGGGATAGTTACACAGACCTGGATCAGGACCTCCACAGGTTGGAGATCTCCACAGGCTGGACTTCTCCCTTGCTTTCAGAAACTTTAGCAGAGAGCCGATCACCCCCTGAGGACTGGAGTGATCAGCAGCGCTGTGTGTGGGAGCCGATCACCGCTGGGGGGGGGGGGGGGGGTGCTGTAGTAGTGCTCCCCCTGCACCAAGTGACTGCCTACTGAGGGAGACTTCGGTGCCGGGAACGCATGCTGAATGCACGGTCCAGGCGCTTCCTGCTTGTATCTGCCACCGGTCCGTCAGTAGCTGACGTCATGATGCTGCAGCGTCACATGGTGTCAATATGCAAATGATGCCGTGGTATGCTAATGATGCCGGGGTGGGGGGTGGCGGCGGTGCATCGCACAATGAAGGCCAGGTGGCATCACCGCTGCAGTCTTTACTAAAAATCGGCCCACAAGACCATCGTCCCTTCTGGCATTTGCCAGAAGTGCCAGATGTCCAGTCCGGCCCTGCCCACATTGATACTCCTTTATAATTAAATTTACTAAAGCGTCTGAAAGTTAAAAGAGGTTTTGTTGTCCATGGCAACCAATCAGATTATGTCTATAATTTCTCATTTGCATCCTATAAAATGATAGACATCATTTGATTGGTTGCTATGGGAAACATCACCTGTTTTCATTTTTAGAAGCTTTGGTAAAACAATATTTCCTATGTATTAATCTTCCAGGCTGTACATATACATATCTTGTTTCTTCTCCCTGTGTTTGCTGTGGAGACAGCTTTGATCACTGCGTGTATTTATCACAAATCGAGAAAATTTCATCACCATCTATTGTCTTGAGTGGAAAAATGCTTGACGTGTTGACAGCCAAGTCTCTTTAACCTGAGATCCATTTACCCTTATCTGTCTCACTATGCTTCTCCAGTCTGACTGAACAAGCTTCAAATCAATGATTCATTTATTTTGTGGTTCACTGTGTCCCTTTTCTTGCTCAAATTCATTTACTATCTTGAGCAGGTGACTTGTGCTGTTTAGTTCTTGTAATGTATTAGAATAGTTGCTGACCTCTGTCATGTGCAAGTCAAGAACATCTGCAGAAACGCGGAGGTGCCTTGGTTAAGAAGAGAACAATGTCGCTGCTGCAAAACTATACATGCTATTAATTTTATTTCCTGTTTATCAAACTATTTGCAGCTGAATCTAAATGCACAATGGCATCTTAAAGGGGAAGTATTTAAAGTAGGACTTTTATTTATTTTTCTGGAAAGAGTCAGTAAAATAAAGATATCAGTTATTCTACAAAAGGAACGTTGCATTTAAATAATGTTAACTTTTGGACTACTGAGCACAACTATTACAGACAGGGGCAGGCAGAGCTACAGCTCCTGGTCACCACATAAAAATTGTAAGATACTGTAAGTGTTTTTTTAAGGAAGAGAAAAGACTCGCACAGTCTATAGATCATGGTGTTTTTGCAGACAGTATATAAAAACATACAGTATAGACAAATTGGTAGACTCAAATGTCCTTAGTTTACTGTGTTAGTGGTGCCATATTGGAAATAAATCTTATATAATCGAAGGAGTGTATTCTATCTTAACGCATATCAATAAAAACATACATTTTAAACAAACAATTTTGATAAAAGCAGTACCCCAACAAAAAGAGTTATCTTTTTTCTCCCATATTTCCTATAAGCTACTGTAAGTGGTTCAGTTTTGTTGAGAGCGGAACACACCAAAATGTTGGTGTTTCGTGTTGAACTGAGTCCCAGCTCGGGTCACTTTGGGGTTGGATTTCAAAATTAAAAGCCAAATCAGTCATGATTTTCATGTCTGCCTTTTTTTTTTCAACCCATTTGCCATGTTGACCTTTGAACAGTCAACCTTTTGTACCTGTCAACATTTTCTACAGTGTACCATTTCCATGTAGACCTTTTGCCACTGTTTACTTAAGGCATGTCGGTCAGATGGAGATGACTTAATGACTGTCTAATTAATGTAGATCTTCTATACTAGATCCTTGTAAGGTTTGAAATTCGCAATGTGTGATAAACATATGTCAGAGTATATAAAAATGTATGAACAACCAACTGGAAAATTTATGATTTGGCTTTTCCATGGGCATGGTCCAGCAAGAAACAATTTAAAGCCAATTTCAGCATCACTCTTAAAAAGAAAGGCCAGAACCAAGAAAACCAACCAGGTTGGCTTTGCCGTGCAAATGATTGTTGATTTAAAAATATGGGCAAACTTGCTTACAAGTCACGCACAGCATGCAACTCGTAGCCTATTAAACTTCACATAAACTATCTAATGAAGACTTGAACAAAAGTCAGAGTTATCGATGGATCTTGTAGGGGAAATTTACAGGAGTTCTATTTCACATGGGATGTTGGTATTTACAACCAATCAGATCCCATCTATTATATTTTAGAAGGTGCTTAATAAATTAGAAATAGAATCTGATTGGTTGCCTATAGCAACATCCCATGTGAAACAGAACTACCATTTTAGTAAATTTCCCCATGTGTTATACTGTAGCTCTGAATATAGGCAAATATCCGCACTTTGGCTTGTGCGCAAAATGCTTATGTAATTACAGCCAACCAGTTCAACTCTCTATCAGCCCCAAGATGCATTTGTTTCTAAACTTTAACTACATGCAATAAAAGAACCATAACTTTAGATAAAATGATATAAGTATGTTATAAAAAAGTTACCTAAAGCAAAGGAGATGAGAAGGGAAGTGTTAGAAAGGAACGAAAAAACAAGATTTATTGTATCCATTAAAAGATATTCTTCAGCTGTTTCAACCCAATGACGATTTAATAACTGAGCAGCGGGTATTGTAGAAGTCTAAAGGGTTTTTAATTGTAGTCAGTGCATCTTACCTGCGTCGGCCAAGTTGGAGTTGTACAGAATCCTAACACTTGGTTGAAGTTCTAAAATAGAATGATCAATCTTCTTGACTTTGCTGGTAAACATGTTACACCGGGGGGTCACAATATACTTTTATTACCTCACTGTCAGGGATTATGCCATTACCGGAATGATAAAGCATTCTTATGGGGATTTCTTTAATTTTTTTTTTTTTTACTGCGTTCACAGGAGCTCATAACCAATAAATTTCGTTCAATGTGGTGTCGCTATTAACTAATTCCGTTTAAATCCTCCAGGGCAACCCAGACGCAAACACTTCAAAGGATTTTTACAGTATATTGAAAATGATATTCACCCTGGGACGGAGGTTTAAGCACTGATCTGCCACTGTTTTCTTTTTGATTAGAGCTACAACACAGCTAAATGTCACTTAGTCAAAACACTGTGTTTCTACAGATTTGTAAAACTGGTTGACTGTTTGCCTTTAATAAAATCCCTCTGTGCTGTTAAATAAATTTTGTTATTTTCACAAAGACAAGAAGAGGTTGTTTGATACAATGGTAAAACAATATTGCTAATTACATCTCTAAAGGAATTAAAGTAATCACAGGCTTGTACTGTACTTGTGTAGTTTCCTACAAAACAACCAACAGAAATTGTACCCATGTATTCTCTTCTAATAATGTACATTGTAATGTGAATTCCATCATAAATACAGATGGGTCACGGTCCATCTTTGCAGGGGATGGCGCTGGCGTCGCCAGCCGCCATCCCCCGCCAGCGCCATGGCGATCGTGAGAAGGGGACGCGCGCGCACGAGAGGCGCGCGCGCCCCCTTCCGACGGCGCTTCCAAACGTTTCCCCGGGTCCCCGCCGGCTTGCCGGCGGTAACCCGGGGTCCCCGCCGCCTGCCCGCATCCCCCCTAACCCCCCCCTAACCCCGTCCGTCTCCCTGAGGCGGAGACGGACAGGGTTTCCGCCACGCTAGCGACGGAGACTGAGACGCGCGTGCGCGTGAGACGCACGCGCGTCTCAGTCTCCTCGCTGGCGAGGCTGCTGGCGGGTCGCCAGCGCGTACGTTCTGGCGACCCGCCAGCAAGGATGTGCATAGGCACATACTGTATACATAAAAACTCAAATATATTTAATATAATTGCCTCTACTTTAGTATCTTAAATTTTTGTTATTATTATTATTATTATTACTACTGCTGCAGACTATGCTGAAAATGTAATATAACATCTGTAGATTCTTGTAAGCTTGAGAGCAGGGCCCTCCTACCTTTTGACTGTCTGTAAATATCCTGTTTGTTGTATCACTGCCACCTTTTAAAAAGCGCAACGGAACATGCTGCGCTGTACCAGAAACTGTTAATACTGTAAATAAATAAATGGAGTATTAACAAGAAACGCTTTGAAGATAGTACACCATGGCAACAAAGAGAAACTACAACAGTGACAACTTAAGAGACAGCGCCATCTTCTGTTCATCCAGTATAGCTTCTTAAGCAATAGTCAGTTTGATGATATTGCTAGACGCCAACAAGTACGTCATGTTTTTCAAGTACAGACTGTTTTCACAGAACTGTTGTCCCAGCTTTGTATCCGTCAACACTTAGTGAAGTATAACAGATTTGTATGCAGATACTATGCAACAGGGAGCTTTCAGATGTGTTATCCAATGATTTGGTCATGCGAAAAAAAAATACTGGGCTTTATTTACACTTTTCACCAATGTTGTTTATTAATGTCCCTATTTAAGAGCCTTAGCACTGATATTTTAGTGACACTTTGTATTCCAGGATATTGTATGCCCATATATAATCACTCACCACAATCAGTGTCCTCAGAGTCTGCCAACCTTGCATATAATTGTTCTGTTTATTTGTACTACTATTGCTTTTTAGATGATTTATTGTTATGGGAAAGAATTCAAAAGCAAGTATGCCAAGGGAAAATACCAGCTATGCAGCTAATGGGTGCTGGCAGGTAACCACATCCTGTAATGCAAAAAAATGAAGGATTTTTCTGTGCCAGGAGTGGAAGGAAATTTCATTCAAAAAAATGATGAAGCACAGTCATGGTTGCAAGCAGCTGACTGATCTTTCATATCTCCACCATCCAATATCTCCTCTTACACAGACACCAGGATCTGCACTGATTACAGTCACCACAATTTACTAATGTTGGAATCTGGCCAAAAAATAAAAAAATATATTCTGCCTTGCCAGATGCACCTTCCCCGCCATCTATTGGGTACACACAACACAACAATCGACACAATTGTTGTCTCTATGACCCGATATCAGCTGATTGGCCTAACAATTGTATAGGTGTGTATGTAAGAGCAAGGCAGGAGCATTAGCCAATAATGGCTTAAAACACTGCTGCAAAATTCATAGCTGAAGATCGCATCTAATATGCAGTTTAATTTGTAAGATGCTGACTTCTCAATCCCATGTACACACGGTATGCAGTCATTAAGTCAACAGAGTCTAGGTCAACAGTCAATGGGCTGACCACTATTGATCGAAAGTCAAAACCTGGCACATAAATAGGTCAAAAGGTTATATGAATTTTTCATTATTTTTATTTAAATTGACTTGTTCATATTTAAGAATCCAAGTGGGCATAGAAGGAGAAAATAAGAGTGTGCCAAGCACAGCAAGGCTACGTGCCCGAAGCATTGTGAGCACAGCGAGCCATGTGAGGGGACGCAGTACACTTATAGGCTGTCCATGTCGACCTATGTCGACAAAGACACTCAAAAAACATGAAAAACTTTTGCCAACCTTTTTTCCATGTTGACTTTTTGACCATGTCGACTTAACGCATGTCAACCTTTTTCATGTGTCAACCTTTTGGCTGTGTCAACCTTTTTTAAGTGGTCGACATTTTGACTGCCGATCTAGACACTGTTGACTTAATGACGCATACCTGTACACAGTGGCGTAGCTACGTTTTGGGCGCCCCCCCGCCGTTAGGGGGGGGGCACCCATACCCACCCCCCGCCGCCCCGTCAAGCACCCCCCCCCCGGCCGCCCCGTCGCCTATGCTAGTCCCCTCCCCTGCAGTCTTACCTCGCGCTGCACTGGTCCCGGCGGCTCCGTTCTTCTGCTGAGGACCACCACAAAATGGCCGCCCCCATACAGCAGACAGTTTCAGAGAACAGTGTGCTATATGTGGGCGGCCATTTTGTGGTGGTCCTCATCAGAAGAACGGAGCTGCCGGGACCAGCGAGATACGTAAGTCTGCGGGGGATTGGGGGGGGGGGGGGTAACTATAGCACCGCAGCCCCCGGCGCCCCCACATGCACAGCGCCCCCCCGCGGTGGCGGGGGCTGCGGTGCTATAGTTACGCCCCTGCCTGTACACACTGCATTACGAGTGCTGTATGACGGCCCGACGGTCAGGATTCCGACAGTCAGTATACCGACATCAGAAACGTGGCTGCCGGTACTCCAACAGGGGGCAAGCACAAAGATGCCCCTTGCTGGCTCGGTGACTCGCAGCACTCTCCCCGACAAGGTAGAATAGCCCCTGTCACATCTGGCACCCCCACACTACAGTATTTCCAGCTCGGTGTGTAAAGGGGTCACACAAACGGGATCAGATAAACACTCCAGGGATTCAAGCATGTAATCTGATCCGCTGAATGATCTACATAGTGTGTACCCAGCATTATTGTACCACCTTATGTATCCATTGTGTCACACATGATTATATAGTATTTACCTGTATCATGGTCCCTTCAATATGCAGTGTTGTAAAATATGTTAGCACTTACAAGTAAAAGAGTAATGATGATGATAATAAGACTCAAACTAATACATGCAGAAAGCAGTAGATGACAATCTGCATAAGGTGAAATAAAAGTTCATGAATTCAAAAAGTCAAGAAGTACTAAATAAATACAAAAGGGTCAAGGATAATGTCTCACTAAAGTGCTCTCTCAATTCCAATAACACTACATAGAATTCAACCCTTCAGGATTTATATATGTAGTAATAGTGCATATCTGTCACTATGACGATGCCCTTTATCTTTTAGGGAGAAATTCAATTAGGTGAGAGTTTCATCTACTGTAGCTATCACTTCACCTTCATGCACTTACATGAGATTTGCACAATTCAATTAGAAAGCCAAATTGCACTGCTCGCATTTTGGGCCTGATTCAGACCAGAATGCACACCCAGGAATTTGCAGTGGCCAGCGTTTAGTTAAGCCCCCGCACCGATAGAGGGAAAACCTGCCTTGTCAATTAATGTGCACGATGTGCAAATGTACGTGTACGGCTACACAACCATTCACAGCTGTATGAAAATGTTCAAAAGCAATCGTAACAGGCTCACCATCTAATGATTTTTACACTGGCCACAACTCATCGCAGGTGCCTCGTCGCTCTAGACTTACTCAGCAGTGCGATGGAAAAAGGCATATCCGGCCTGACGCTGATGTCACAAACACTCCCCTAAAACGCTCAGGCACTCCTAGCATTTTCCTGCACACTACTAGCAGTTTTCTAGGCACGTCTGCATTATTTTAACATTCCCACCAAATGTCCGGTGCCACCCCCACATGCCTACTTCTTCAATCACCTCGCAAACACTGTGCATTTAGGAAAAGTTGCAGGACTTAATAGCAGGATGGCCTCACGCATGTCTACTGTGAACCTGTATGCATGCTCAGTGTATCGATAATCGGCCAATGTGCAAATTTGCAGCCCTGCGTTCAGGTCTGAATCAGGCCCTTTGTCCAAAAAAGCAAATTGGGAAATGAACATGAAAAAGTAGGGAGACCTTCATGGAACCCACAAAAGTTATAACTTTGTTAGTAGGACCATAAAGACCGGATGCTTTTGAACCCTTTGAGTGCCAAGTGAATTTGTCAAAACTGGTGTGAAAATTGCCAAGCAGACATTTTTATTCATCATAATGACCTGTAATGTTTACCTTATATAGGAAACATAATCGTTTTTTACACAACAGTTTTTATTTGAAATTATATAACAAATGTGAGCGATGCTAGCATTATTAGCAGATATTTTGCACATCTCTCATAGAGCCTTATTCTAGTTCACTCTTTCTGACAAAATCCTTCTTAGATGGACAAAACCATGTGCACTGCAGGGGGGCAGATGTTACTTGTGCAGAGAGAATTAGATTTGGGTGGCGTTTTACTTCAAAGTGAGATCTATATTGCAGTGTAAAAATAAAGAAGTCAGTATTTAGCCTGCACAGAAACAAAATAACTCACCTAAATCTAATTCTCTCTGCACATTTTACAGCTGCCCCCCCTGAAGTGCACAAGGTTTTGTCCATCTAAGAAGGATTTTGTCAGAAAGAGTGAACTAGAATAAGGGCCATAGAGATGTTGGTACTCATTTTTTGCCACTTTAATCTATTTTTAAATTATTATTATTATTATTATTCGAAAAATTAATTTAATTTTTTAATTTTGGAGTGCATAAATTAACAAAAACTTTGATTTTGGGGTAATTTAAGGACATGTTCCAACCCAAAAATGACAGAATTACAATATTGGCTCAGTTAAACTAATTGAAAACTTCTTAAAGACTTTAATTAGTGGGTGTCCAAGGGGTTCTGAAGCAAGTCCTGACATTTTAACCTTGAAATAAAGATTTTCCATACCTTTTCACCTGCTGAACGGAGTGTGGACAAAAACAGGTGAATTTATTCTGGAAATGAAATACGAGTTTGGAATTTGGAGTATTAGTACGTGGCTGTATCAACTGTGGGTGTCTGAGTTACTATGGCAGGTGCCAACCTCTGCTCGGAATTCGTGAAACATTCCGATAGTCAGAATGCCAGAGTTCAGTATATCGATGCCAGCATCCTGACTTTCCTCACAATCCTGGCACCAAAACTTTGAATACGTCAGGATTTTGATGCAAGAATACCGATGGCCAGAATCCGAATTAGTAAGTATGCTGGGCTAGCTAGCAGGTGGCTGGGGAACCTGTAGTTAAGATTAGGCACTAGTGGTTGGCCTTAGGGTTAGGCTGCTTGGCGGGGGCTGCTAAGAAGGAGGTTTAGGGAAAATGGTAGGGGTGAGGGCTAGGGTGCCTTCCGAGCCCCTATTGGCATTTTCAGCATCAGGATGCTGGGGTCAGTATCATAAACGCCGACATCCTAATGGCCAGGATGACATACTGTGTATATACAGTAAGCTCTGCTCAGGAAATTTAGAAAGTACTCCTGATGCTGATAGGTCCTTGTATGTTCAGACATTATGTTATTGTGTGTATTTTTGCATATTTTTTCCCATGCATGTGATGGTGAGTTGTTTTTGTTATATTACAGAAAGTCTTTTTTTTTTTTAATCCTTAAGTAAATTTGTATTCTGCAAATCAACAGTCCAAACATATGTGTAAGTGCATGAAAAACATGACCGATGCAAAATTGGCACATATTCTGCTGGCCACAGACAATCATGCATGTGGCTTGCAAAACAGGTTGACTATCCCTTATCCAAATTATTCTGTTTTTTGGAATATTTTTATATTTGAATGAGGTATCGAGGTATCCAGGCAGCTGCCTAGGACACTGGGATCCGGGGGGCGCCACCAAGACTGAAAATAAAAATCAAGGATATCTATGAGGATTCTTGTTGTACTTAATGCAGATAAGGGCTGTGAAACTTCTAAGACCTCACCTCCATACTTTCTCTTTAGACATACTTCCCTACTTTGCTGCCGCCTCCTCCTTGTACTCTGTTGTGGGTGGCACATGATTTAGTTATTTTTTTGATGTGGGGGTCAGGAGGGGGGGGGGGGTAGGTGTTGAAGTATTGCCTAGGGTGCTGAGAAGCCTTACACCGGCCTTGGAGGTATCTTACATTTGTGTTGCCATTGGCCCATATTGGACCCAATCAGCTCAGTGTATGGGGCTTTAAGACACCCAATTAGTGCCTGTGCACACTATAATGCCGATTGGCGCATCCTAATATGACACAGTTGAATGCACTATTGAAGCCACGTGGCACCTGTAAATTCTCTTTCCGACCGTGGCCTACTATGCCTTTGGCAATGCATCTGGGAAAAGAGTTGCTTGCACTGGCACACTCTCTACACTCCCATTATATGCCTACTGAGCGGCACATTTTGCATTCACTATTAGCCACCTCCCAG
The DNA here is from genome assembly GCF_055691185.1 of Crinia signifera. NCBI lineage: Eukaryota > Metazoa > Chordata > Amphibia > Anura > Myobatrachidae > Crinia > Crinia signifera. The sequence continues at coordinate 249,279,529 of NC_139221.1, read as the reverse complement.
TCACTGTCCAGCAGCCTCCATTACTTTTCCTCAACATTATGCCGCAGCAGAATTGTGTTAATAGCACCCCTAGGCCAAACGTTTCAAAACTCATTGCACATCTACAGTATATTAACAAAAGCAAAAGGCAAAGGCATTATGGGATGAAAATATAATAATAAGTAGAAAAGACTTATAAGATGCCATTTTATCTCTGTAAGTTCTCATTTTATAATATATTATATGCGTGCCACAGAAAGTGGCCATATGATGAGTGGCGAGCTTGAACAAAGGGAGGGGGAAGAACCGTTACTGAAATCGATAGAATAGTCAGACGCATCTAAGCTTCACTGACCTAATAGAGCAGGTTTTCATCAATCGTATGAACTGGATATGAAGCGACATCAATCTCTTTTGCTCAACATCAAATGTTAGTACCTTAGATAACAAGTAGCATACCGAGTATAGAACAAACTGACATGATGGAAAGCTTTATCTTGGCAAATATTAACATGCAACGCACCAATGATATCTCTCAAAAGGAAATCATATATAGATAATTAGGTACTCCTTATCTATAGTATTGATTTTTCTTTTGAATTGATTAGATTTTTTGTTTATTTGCAGTTTTAGCTATTGATGGCATACATTTTTTTAATTAATCTTTGTAATTGCATGTATAAGCATTGTACATGTAGGCATGTAAATTTGCGGCCATGCATATATGAGCATGTTTCTGCTATGCAGGCTCATTCTCAACCATCGCGTGGTAAACCTAGCTTAGTGCATTGTCTGAGTTTTTTATGATTAGATGTGGACCAGCCAGGGGTTGATTGGCTGGTCTACATCTAATTGCAGTCACTTAGATTGCAGTCTAAGTGACCGCAGGAAGCGGTGGTTGGGAGGGCAATGACACGGCGTTGGTTAGACGTGGTCCAAACCATTTGTGGGGCAAGTCATGGCAGCTGTGTGACAACCTAAAACATGGCGTGATAGCTAGGCTGTGCATGCAAGGGCTACCCTAGTTATGGGAACGCTTCCCTATTCAGTACCTTGTTCGCATATTAGCGATGTAATTGCAAAATCTTGCATTGAGATTTCTCTCAAAACTAATAGCTAACTTCTACAAAATGTTCCAGCCCAACCAATCAAAGAATACACAGTATGTATTCTGATTATTCTGGGTAGTGCCATAGTAGTGAATAGAGCAGGCTGTGTGTGTGTTTATTTAACTATTTCTACTGTTGTGTAACTACAGGCCCTTTAATGCCCCACATGCTGGGACTTGTGCTTCTCCAAGTACCTGTATGCAGTCTTGCTGGGACTCATAGTTCCCCAACAATACACAATAGTTTTTTTTATTTTATACACCACCATCAGCCTGGTGCCCACAGCCTGGTACTGGTTTTAAAAAATCCAGGGGACCCCTATTTTGTATGCCCTGTGCTTTTTGAAACCAGGACAGGCTCTTTGAGCCTGGGGCTGGTTACGGCCATGGGGGGGACCCCACTTTATTTTTTTACTAATTTATGTTATTTATATTTTTTTAAACCGCATGGATCTGTGCAGGCTGCCGACTCGTATAGTATTTAGTGGCCATATATACGGCCACTAAATACAAATCCATCGGAATATGCCCGCCTACGCCATCGGTCAAATACGAATCAGTAAATAGGGCAGATTAGTAAATCGTATTTTGGGAAAAATATGACCGATGGCGGTCTTATTCCTTCGTATTAAGAATACGAATACAACTGAGTCATATTCTTATTACATTTCCCCCAGTATGTCTAAACTTTCATTTTACCATAATCCTTCAAAATTTCCATTTTAGCATGACAAATATAGACTAAATATAGACAAAGCAAATGTAGACTGTTAAAATTCTCCGTGCTTCAAGTAGATGTTCTGAGTCTTTTTTTAAATACTATTTATTTTCTTGTTAGTAAACAATATAAATGAAATGCATTGTATGGCAAAAATAATGCATATATTTCATGGTGTGTATTTGTTGTCGATTAAGTGTTAATGAAGCGTTACCCTCCTGCCAGATTCCATTTGGAAAATATGTTTTATGCAGTTAACTCTTTGTAAAGTTCAGTTGCATATCTTTTTTGCATGTGCATTAGGCAGGCATTCCCAACCACGGTCCTCAAGGCACACCAACATTGCAGGTTTTAGGGATATCCAGGCTTCAGCGCAGATGGTTTAATCAGAATCACTCAGGTACTAATTAAGTCACCTGTGCTCAAGCCTGGATATCACTAAAACCTGCACTGTTAGTGTGCCTTGAGGACCATGATTGGGAATGCCCGGCATAAGGTCTAGTATAGGGTAAAATTAAATGCATGCATAGAAAACACAGCGGGAAATTAAATCTGTCCCATAGTGTCCCCCAACCACGGCCCCAAAAAAAAAAAATCGGATAAGTGGGAGTTACTGTATGATTAAATCTGTAATTAGAATAAAGCAAGCTTATCTATTCATTCCGTCATGAAACACATTTTACGTGAGTCATATGACACAACAGACCAAATAGAAGTATTAATATTAGAGGTTCTGTAATGCAAAGATATATTTTATAGGAGGTTCTACTAACATTCATGTGACCTGTGTGTGGTATATTGCAGATGATAATAGAACATACCCTGTAAACTGTAGAGCCACTAACTACTCATGTAGTCTTGTAAAAACAAATTGGTTCTTATTTACAGGTACAATAAATGCAGGGCCAGATTAACAATGGGGCGAATGGAGCTGCTCCAGGCCTCCATATAAACATAGGCCCATCATGACAGTGATCAGCAGGCAGATGCTGCATACATGGTTGGTCAAAAATCCTAAGTATTACAATTGCATTACTATTTTACACATTTATGCAATTTATGTACTTTTATATATTTAGGGAGACATTGGGACTTATAGTGTATGGGCTCTACTGTACATGCCTATATAGTATTAGCCTTACATTACTCCAGTTTTTATAATAGGCCCTTGAACATTTTCAGCTCCAGGCCCAGTAGGCCCATTAGGGGGTGATTCTGATTGACATGCAGGGCTGCGAAGTTTGCAGCCCTGCGTGTCTTTTAAATCCCACCTGCAGAAATGTATGCCCCCAGGACCGCCGACAGGGGGGGTCTGGGGGTACTTGAGTCCCGGGCCCCGCCGGCTCTGGGCGCCTGGGCAACTCTCCCCAGCAGCAGTCACTCACCGGCCCACCCTGCTCCTGGCTCCAGGCGTTGATTAGCCTGGCGGCCATGGCGGCACGTTGTGACTGTGCGCAGTCACATGATGCACAGCAGCATCATTTCACAAGGCAGCCGCCTTCGCCGTCGTAACTCTGCAAAGGAAGGAGCCCCCCCAACCAGCGGTGCGACGTAATGACGTCACGCCGCGCATGACTGAGAGGAGAGAGGAGCTGCCAGACCCGGTCCCCGGCCTTAAGGCACCAACAGTCCCACTGCCCACTGCCCACCAATGTGGGGTTTTTTTTTGGGGGGGGGGGCGGTCTGTCTTGGCTATCCTGGGCCCCACAATATGTAGTGGCAGCCCTGTATGCCCCCTCCGTCGCACGCAGGTATTCCTGCAGGATTGTGAATGGATGTTTTGCATAAACATCCATTTGCAACCTAAACATCCATGTGCAGCCTAATCCACATCATTCATTGGTCTCTGACCATTGAATGATGTGGTAGGTACACGCAAAACTAAGTCACTCTCAGGTGTCTTAGCTTTGTGTGTGTTCTGGAGGGTAACATGGCGGGCTGCTGACATCTGGTGATCTCAGCTTCCCTCCCATGGCACCCACGTCACTCGGTCATCATCATGGGAACGCCTAGTGTTTTCATGGGAACCCCTATGAAACGCTGGGCGTTCCCATGACTACCCGCCACTGCCCCACACCCCCGCCCGCACTGGTGAGTGCGAGCGCCTGGCAAACACTCTGTTTGCTGTGGCCACTCGCACCTGGAATATGCACATGCGCAGAAATGCACATGCGCAGAAATGCACATGCGCAGTTGTAAAATATTGCGCACCCTGTGCGCATGGACCAGAATAAGGTCCTTAGGGCCAGATTCTCTAAGCTTCAAAAGTGATAAAAGAGAGAGTGATAAACAGCCAGCCAATCAGCTCCTGTCTGACACTTTTCATACACAATCTGTGACATAGCAGGTAGGAGCTGATTGGCCGGCTGTTTATAACTCTCCATTTTATCACTTTTGAAGCTCAGAGAATCTGGCCCTTAATCTGGTAAATGTACTTAAACTACAAATAAAGTTAAACTCAAATTTAGACTAGTATTGTATTATTAGTATTATAATTACTACCTTTATTTAAAAGGTACCACATATTTTAACAGTAACGTTAATGAAAAAAACACAAGGATCCTAAAAAAGTTATCTTACAGGCCAGCAGTCCTTTTAGCCAGTACACTGACTTGTTTGTTAGAAGCATTATTACACCAAGTTTTCAAAAGCTGCCTGTATGTGGTGCCATATTATTTATTTTCCATATATGTGAAATGGGCCTGATTCTCACGTACACACAGATCATATGTGACTGCAGTTTCTCAGGGAATCTTGTGTCATAAATGCATATGAGCATTTAAGCATTCCCATTGTGCAATACTGTGAGATATATTTTCCTGAGTCTTGAGAGGTCCACTTTGCATACAAGACTTCAGCTTCATGCTGAAACACATCGATGCCATCCCTGTGACACAACCACGACACTCCTATAACACATCAATAACACCTCATCAGTTTGTGAAGAGTTTAGGTCACCTTCCAGTTTCCACCGTGAATCGGACATAGATTACAGAACCTGTCACAGGTGGGGAGTGCTCAGCATCCCTGCGGTTCATTATATAGCCACCAGCACCCTGACTACTTCTGGGACCCCAGCGATGGAATCACAACATCAATTGGAATACAGGTGAGGCTGCGAGATTGGAGGGTTTATGTTTAGGCAGCGGAGTATGAGGGTTAGGGCTAGGCCAGGGCTGGGCAACACCGGCCCTCCAGATGGTAATGAACTACACATCCCAGGATGCTTCACAATAGTTTTGCTATGTGGCCATGCTGAAACTGATGCAAGGCATGCTGGGATGTGTAGTTCATCAACATCTGGAGGGCCGGTGTTGCCGTGCCCTGGGCTAGGCACTAGTAGGGAGGTTTAGGGTCAGGCTGCGGGGGTTGGGGGGGATTAGGATCAGGCTGTAGGAAGGGAGGAGTGTGGGGGGTAAATGGAAGGTAAGTATACTTACCTGACCCCTGTTGGGATTCCCTCCTTTGGAATGTTTATGTCTGTATTCTGCCCACCGCCGTCCTGACCGCAGGTCATTCATATGTATCACATCTCAGGTAACAGCGATATCATTTGCAAATGTGTTTGTCACTCCCCTCTCTTTTTCACGTGCGTGTAGTAAGGATTTCTTCTGAACTGTGCATATGCAATGTGATGAATATCACTCCTAGTGTACATCCACTTATCTGGGTACACCTCTGAATCAGACCTATTACCCTAAAAGTTAATATCTTCTACTCCTGCATCTTGCTTTCCTTGATTCTAAAAAAAGTGTTATGTACATGAAAGCAGATTTAATTGGCAATTTCTCTTTTCAACAGAATTCAGAGTGTAGAGTGTATGGTGACTAATACAGGAGAGTGACAGTCAAGGCAACAAGTGTTAGATTTACACCACAGACATGGATTCAAGGCCAAAACAAGAACACTTATTGTCATTTTATTTTTTCCCCCTTAATTAGCCGAGTCTGAAGTGGTCGGACACTTCATGCTGATTCTGAAATCAATATAACAACAACTGCTCAAAGTTAACCTGCCGAGAGCTTACTAATGACTCTCTGCAGATAATAATGATGACAATTTCAAGCACTTGTTAGAGGAATATGTTTGTATGCGTTTTAGCTTTTAATAAAATACAATTAGTTCCCTATTTATAGTGATATTGCTAATATATTTATAGAATCCTTAATGAGTGCTGAACATGAATGGGAAATCTGTGCCGTAAAAAAAAAATCCCCAAAATATATATTATTAGTAACTATAATATTAACAACTCAATCTTCGTATAAAAATAAAACTAATAAAAAATTCATCTTTGTAAATTATATTTTGCATTATATACTAATGCAATACATAGGGGGATTTACATTTCACTAAACTATTATAATGTAGCCATCACAATTTTTTATAATTATTCTATTGCTGTTTTATAATATATAGTATTGCGCTGTAATTAGAACTTTCCACCAGTTTGTTTTTGCACTAGACTTGTAATCACAGCGAAGCCATTCAGTTTGTGGGCAAAGCTACAGCTGGGTACACACTAGCCGATATGCTCGATGAGTGATATCGGCAGTGGTTTCCCATGAACGGTATATTGCATACACACTGAATTATATCGCTAACGATGTTGTCCAATGATGTCATCAGTACATGCATATGACATACTCGAAACTGAGTTGGGTACTTGTTTCCTATCTGGGCGCCCACTAAGTTAATTGCGCACCATGCTATTCTCCGTAGAGAAATCGGATCGCATCGCATCGTACACATACACGATATTGAACGATGCGATGCGATGCGATCCGATTCGATTTCCCATAGGAAACAATGTTAAATGGCTCAATTTAGCCAAATTATCATAGGAACAATAGTAAATGGGCCAAAAACACCCCTGAACATTGAAATGTCCCCCCAAAAGTAGTTGACGCCACCCCGCCATCAACGTGAACCCGAAGCGTGGCGAGCGCAGCGAGCCCGCGAGGGGCGGCGGTACGCGTCCTCCGACCTTTTCATGCCCTACTATCCACGTCGGCGTGGAGTGAGAATAGAATAGTGTGGCGAGCGCAGCGAGCCACCGAGCCCGAAGCGTGGCGAGCGCAGCGCGCCCCGCGAGGGGACGCGGATACCTTCACAGGTAAACGCGTCCCTTCGCGGGCTTCCCAGGTGTCCGCGTCGCCCGCGAGGGGACGCGTATAACTGTGAAGGTATCCGCGTCCCCTCGCGGGGCACGCTGCGCTCGCCACGCTTCGGGCTCGGTGGCTCGCTGCGCTCGCCACACTATTCTATTCTCACTCCACGCCGACGTGGATAGTAGGGCATGAAAAGGTCGGAGGACGCGTACCGCCGCCCCTCGTGGGCTCGCTGCGCTCGCCACGCTTCGGGTTCACGTTGATGGCGGGGTGGCGTAAACTACTTTTGGGGGGACATTTCAATGTTCAGGGGTGTTTTTGGCCCATTTACTATTGTTCCTATGAGAATTTGGCTAAATTGAGCCATTTCACATTGTTTCCTATGGGAAATCGAATCGGATCGCATCGCATCGCATCGTTCAATATCGTGTGTGTGTACGATGCGATGCGATCCGATTTCATTACGGTGCCGTACGTAGAAAACCTGGGCGCCCAGATAGGAAACAAGTACCCTGAGTTGTATGCACAGATGATGGAGAACATTGTTAACAACCTGTGTAAGTGTGCATACTAAATTATATTGAGCACCCACACTGGATAATATTATGAATTATTGCTTAGTGTGTACCCATCTTAAGATGTAAAACAGCATTGACATTAGAATCTGGGGTTTGTTTATTAAAAAGTGGTAATAGTGTTGGGGGGGGGGGGATACAACTTATTTCAGTGATATTGCACATATATCATCCTTTTTGCATTATTTAACAATTATATATTTCCATGGCAGTCTAGTGATATATTATATTGCATGGTAGCGGTAACAGCCCCACAGCTTTGCCAGGTCACTTTCGATGGACCACCTGAGCATGAATGAACCGTTTTGCTGTTTCTAGAACACATTGGCAATACTGACTTGGGCTTTCAGTTCCATAATATTTTTTCAAAAGGAGTGTGTTGCATCTAGTAAATTGGATTTTTGTCTGATTACTAAACAGAAGCCCTATTTCAGGGATGTGTGTAAATTGATGGTTTACATACATTTCCATTGGTTGTTTAACTAGGTATTTGCAGGACCTATGGTATGTATGAGCAGTGCAGATCCTGGAGTGCCATACACAGTGCTCCTTTAACCATTTGGAGGTGACAAGAGCATGGTGACTGAGAGCCTTCTTGAAAATGGGGGTTTGACAACACTGTTATGGAGGAGATATACTATCTACAGCTACAGAGTTTTGGTGGCCATTCAGAATAAGCTTACTCAGATGGGTAATGGTTTCCCAATGGTGATCTGCAGCTGGGTCTTTAGGTGGAAGATCGAAAGATCAGAGAAGCTGGCAGGAGGCATCTATTTACACAAGATGTCTAATAATCATTAGCATATTTTCACATAGCAGCTGCATCCAAAGACTATGTTACCTGCATTCACCTATGAATCAGCCCCAGAGTCAACAAGGAATGTTTCATTGATTCCAAATGAATATATATACTGCAGTCCACAGATGATAACACAACTCTGTATAGGGGATAGGTGCAAGTATAATAAATGCAGGCCCTTTTTATTTGTTTTTTTGTGAGCTTTTTTTTCCTCAGCTTTTGGTGCTCTTCAGTCCTTCACCACTGGATCTCCTGACATTGTAGCTGCTGTTCCTTTGGCCCCAACTAACATGAATAAACAGAATGCGTGTTAATGGAAACCCCCAAACTGGCGTGCTATAGTTAAGCTACATTTCTGAAAAATGGATTCAATGGAATAAAGAAATACTGTATCTTTCACTAGGCTTCAATTTCAGAATGCCTAGAAGATTGCATCTGAAAATGTCTATAGACACATAGACAATCTGTCAGAAACTCAAATACAGAAGTCTCCGGTAAAGATCAAAACTTGTGCAACAAAAATCGTCGTGCCTTAAATTCTACTAACTGATAATCTGTATTTCATTCACAAACATTATTTACAATTTGCAAAATGTGCTAATGTTTAGATCAATAGTGTACATTAACTGATTCTCAAATCCAATATAAAAAAAAAAATGTATTGATTGTGCTAACTTGGATTCTGCACATGATTAATCTCCTCTTCCTTGAAATTTGACACTATTGATCTCCTTTGCTTTCAGCGCCTCCCCTAATTGTTTTTTATACATGTCCATCATAACATAGGGGACTGATGCTGTGTCAAACACAATGCAGGCTATTGTGTGTTTTTTTTGCTGGTTGCACGTTTGTGGCCTTATGCTTTTACCACTACAAGCCTTTCCCTAGGTTATATTTGTGGGTATAAATGTGTGGTCAATTGGCTTCCAACAAAAATGAACCCTAGAATGTCTGTGTGGGCATGTACATGTGGTAGGGAATATAGATTGTAAGCTCCACTGATGTGAATGTTCAACTATACTCTGTAAAGCATATACTCTGTAAAGTAATAGTAAAAGTGTATGCGCTATATAAGAAACTGTTAATAAATAAATAATTAATAAATATACATAAAATACATATAGGGTGGAATATAATGCTGCTCAAGTTCAGCGGCAGTGCGGGATGCCAGCCAAACTCAGGCTTTTCTTTAAAGGGGCAATTACTTGCAAAGCATGGTTTTGCTTTGTATGTGATTGCCCCTTTAAAAAACATCCTAATTCAGCTGGGAACCTGCACTGCCGCCAAATTCGGGTAGCATAACATTCCGCCCATAGTCATTCTGGACTTGAGTGCACTCTGCACATGTCAAGCGTCTGGTTTTTCCTTTATTTGTTCTTTCTAGGTCACTGAGCTATCCAATAATGAAATCCATTAGTTTTTGCATGGAGCCAGAACAAACAAACAAGCAAAAATTACAACTTATATATATATATATATATATATATATATATATATATATATATATATATATATATATATATATACACACACAGATGGGGCCATTCTCACTCTTTCCGGCAGAGAACTATCTGCCGGTTTCCCGTGGATGGCAATCTGCCGGACGGGGACAGGACATGGACACATGAGCGTCTCACGTATAGGATTTGACCAGTTTTGAATAAATTTTGCACATTACTAAATTCGAAAAATCTGTGAGTGCTGTCTTATTGCCACTGGAAGAAAAAAAACATGTATATATATATATATATATATATATATATATATATATATATATATATATCTATCTATATAAACCAGCAAAGTCCACATTCACTTGCTGACCTTGAAAAAGTGGCGCACTAGGCCCCGAAACGTTGGTCCTTATTTCTTATCACAATATATCGATTTTGAAAATCCTTTGAGTGCCTCCATTCTTCTGCAATATTTCCAAAGGCACTCACCAAAGTTCAAGATTCAAAGTTCAAGGAAATGTAATCAATCAGAGACACTGGTCAAGTCAGGTCCAGATGATCAAAGAATAAATATCAAGGTCCAAATAGGACCTTTAAGAAGATACTGTATCAGCAACAAAACAGAGATTGTTATCATTTTCTTGTTACTCCACATCAGTTTGTAGGATTCCCCTGCCTCTTCCCTTGAACTTGTATTGATTGTGATCCTCTACTATTTAAAAAAGTTATTGTTGGGACCAGGTCACTGACATTTTATGTTGGCAGATTAATATCCCCTCTCAGGTGCTTCATCAATATGATGAATACAATAATAGCTATGCTTTTAGCCAGAACAACACAAGTGAGAAAATGCATAAGGCAAAGGAATAAGTTAAACTGTCTATACTGTCAGTAGCAGAATTCATTATTGCTTCCAAAGACCTTGACAAGCCGCTGTGTTTTATAGCCCTTACAAATCAATAGGAATTTGTTCATGAGTTGAATTTCTTGTACATACAATTCGTAGTGAATGTTAAACACAATAGGAAGCAGAGTCTTATTAGCAGACAGGAAGAGAACATTCTGATTTTCATTCAGCAGCGGCAGCTCCTACACATCGTAGAGCATTACTAGTTTCAACCTACAAATCTATTGAACACTCTGGCTGATTTAGCAGAAATCCAATTTTTGCATAAAAAAGTAAAACTGCTACTGTTGTCTCTCACATGCTGGGGGCTGCCCAGCACAGGGCAAGGCCCACGAGCATGCAAGGTCCCTCCCCTGGATGCAATTGCAATGCACACTTGTTGCAAATGCAGGCACAGGGCCACCATTTTCTTTAATGCAATTGCAGGTTTAGCTTTGCACATGACCGGAGCTGCAATGGGCGTGCAAAAATTGCCTAAGAGTGATTTTCCCACTTCTGCGATTCAAGCTGAATAGCCCCCATGTCGAGAAACAGCCAACTGGAAGAAGTTGTGTGTTAATGTGACAGGGATAGCATACATAGTTACCGTATATTGAAATTCTGTGTTGAACATTATTTCATGCCATACATTGTAATGTATACTGAAACTTGTGAAAAACTAAAAATAACTAAATAATAATAACTAAATGATAAATAAATTAGACTCATTTCATTAATTCCCCTTCTTCACCAAACTTATCACCTGAGTTATTACCATGGCAACCCAGGTCCAGGTTTGGTGTGAAAGGATCAACCTGGGTCAAACGTAGCACAGACTTGGGTAGCCTGCAATGTCAACAGTCTAAAAGCTTATAGAGAACTGGAAAAATGGCCCTTGGAGATGACATCATCTCCAAACGTCAGCACAAGGATGACTTGGGAAATAAAAATCCTGCATTGTGAATGGGGCTATGAGATGCTGTCACACTGCTTAACTATGTTCAATAACTTAGTTTCAACCCTGCTTTTTTTGTGTGAAAGTTGTAAAATAGTTTATTCTCTAAAAATACCATTCTATGGTCATGCATTAACTATGAACTACATAATTCTACATTGAACTACGTAGTTACTTTATGGCATCACTCATTCCAACCATCAACGTTGTCAATATCCAAACACCTTCATAACATATAATATTGGTTATATATAAAGGCTGTACTATATCCTGTCAACTTAGGGTCTATGCACTATCCATTTGTTTTGGGTACTATTTTATTTCTCCTAAAACTGTAAAATGTAGCATCCAACCTGTTTATCAAAAAGGTAACACCAGAGATACCACTGATAACTGGCTTAACTTGCTTTCCCAATGTCCCTAGACATCCCTAAATATTAGTATGGGAACTTTCTAAAAGATTTTGGAGTTTGCCTTTGGTAGTGCTGCCAACTTTAGAGGATGTTATTTCCCAGAGTCCCGCTCTATCCTATGAGGAGGGCCGGGTTGTGAAGACAGCCCGGCAACCTTTCTGACAGTGTGAATGTGTGAACTCATGCTTACCTATGCTCAGTAACACCATTGGGTCAAACAGAATAGCTTAAACTTTCACCATTAGTAATTAGTGGTGAAAGCATTTGTGATGAAGATCACGGGATCAGCTGATTTTCGGAGCAACTGTTAAATTGTATCTGACACCACAACTCTCAGCAAGTCAGATACTTAATGAACAGGAACTGTAATGACAAATAATGAATAGACCCCGTTTCTCTTAAGCATAGAGAGACAGAGAGTGTGAGCATTGATTTAACATCACATGATATGCAAGGAACTAACAATATACAGTAGCACGGTCTATATAGAGCACCTTCCACAAGGATTATGTGGTATAAGCATAGCTGTCTACCCTCCTGCATTCTGCAGGAGACTCCCTGAAATAACAGCAATCTCCCTCTCTCCCTCATTAGTCTAGCAATCTCCCTTATTTCACCTAGCCCACATTATACTGTTAAATTTTTGAGGAAAAAAGGAATGAGAGATAGATACATTTACATTAAATCATCAGCACCATTTCCCAGCACTTTAGCAAGTATAGTTGCTCTTGCTAACTGCTTTGGTGATCATCTACATTTGTATATAAGTCATTTTAAAAGATTCCTCTCAGATGTAGCAGTACAAACCCACGATTCTAGGTGCCACGTTCTGAATCTCTTTTTCACAATCTCGCCATATATGGAACTAGACACGCCCTTTGGGTGGAGAATGACACGCCCCTTGAATGGGGCGCTATGTAAATCTATATTACCAACTATAATCTCCCTGAAATTAGTTTTCAATAGTAAGCAAGTATTGGTATAAGGTAACAGAAATGCAGGGTGCATGAGTCTGCATAAGCCTTGCATCACAAGAGCTAGCAATTTAGAATCACTGTCTCAATGTCAGGAGGTAAAATCCCTCTGTCATCTGAGCACTTTATGTGTCCATGATACATATTAACTCATCATTACATCACAGACTCATATCTAGTAGTCTCAGTGTAAACACAAAATACTAAGATGATATTGTGCAGTCTTCGTATTAAATATATCTCATCCTTAGAGTTATACTGGCACTTTATAGCTTCTGAAAATGACTGTCTCGGCTCTTGAAAGTAATTCCACCCTGTCATATTTGTCTTTGGAAATTGTAACAAATTACGGTGATTTACAACATCAAACTTGAGTCTTCCATTTTTTCCCCAGAAGGGAATGTCGCTGATGGCAAGATTCTAGGCCATTCATTTATTCTATGTGGAAGGTGACAGTGAAAAACATGCTTCATCTCTACAGCATGCTGAATGACACCCTCTTTCCCTTTGAGGAGAGGCTGTCAACATAACTCAAGCTGTCAAGGAACCTTTACAAAGGACCTGGAACAAATCTAAATTGCCACTACCTGCAAGCCTGCTAATGAGCTGTGACTGCCTTCCACTGCAATGGCTGGTTTCACCGGGAGTACTTGCTACTGACCCTTATGGTCTCTTTCCAGTCAATATACGTTGCAATATCATCTGTCAGTCCATAAGGACAGGTCAAAATGGGCAGCATATTTGAAAATAACAACTTAGCTTATTTAAAGAGCAATTTTAACCTCAAACTGCCAATAAATCACAACAGGGCATTGCCTTGCCTGTATCGAGTGCCTACAGTGTGATATCTACTGCACATATTATATGTGATAAGTACTATCAATACGAGGAAGAAGACATCACAAATGCAACACATTGTCTTTATTCCATAATAAATGACTGCTGATGTTTGTACCAATAGTTTATTACCGTATTGACATAATAATGTTATTGACCCCGAAAAAAAAAAATCTCAGTTTTGTAAATGTTCATTTACTTCTAGATTTAATATGCATAAAGTTGCTTGTACAAAAATAAACAAATACATTATATTCCTGAAGTCATTAATCTTAGTAAATATACATGTACATCAGTAAAATAATAAAAAAATACAAGTGCAATAAAATGTAATTGCTGTATAGCATAAAGAGAAAGTCAGCATTTTGGGGGTAATTCAGACCAGGTTCGCCTAAATCAGCGCACTACGATGCGAGCAGATGTGTACGCTTACACATCCACGCGCATGTGGCCACACAGTGGAAAAAAATCAGTTGATAGTTACTCACCATCGAATGATTTTTCCTCTGTTCACAGATACAGTAGTACTTACTAAGCCAGGACTTACTTTTAAGCTGCCCGGTCTTCTGTGAATTTGTGGTGGATGTGATGTCATCCCCCCACCCCAAGCAGGCAGGGGCATGCCTGCATTTGCTGGGGTCCGCCCAGCATTTCTATGGGCCTGACAATTTTTTTTTCAAACCTAGCCTATAACATGTCAGTTATGACCTGATTGGCTGGTGTGCTATCGTCATTCACTTTATCACTTCATCAGACTAAACAAATCTGCCCCTCAGGTCAGGATGTAAGGGCTCAGAGTGCCATGCAATAAGTGACATAATGTCACTCATATCCTAGAGCATAAGGTGCAGTCCTTCACACTTTGTAGAATAGAGAATAGTTAGGGAGGGCCAGGGTGGTGCTGAGTGAATACTGTATCCAGGGTGGCACTCAGAATTATTGCATTGTCCCTGAGTACAGTAGACTTGACGTATTCAATTTCAGAGTATATGCTAGGCAGTCCACAATTACCTTTGTTTATACAGTCTAACAACTTTCCAGGTGAGCCAGTTCCATTTTTGGGCGACTGTCTCGCCATCCTGACAAATGTTCTGAATGCTGGGAACATTGTAAGGCATAACCAGTTCATTGCTGCTAAGTGGCGAGTACTGCCGTCTTACATTAGCTAAGCGGCACATATATATATATATATATATCAATACAGTAGGCACGATATACCTGTAATGATAAAGAATAGAACAGAAATCGATTATTGAATGTGTCCCTTTATTTCCAGGAGAGTGGCACCATATACTTTATGTATAGTTATTATATAACACAAAATTGAGAAGTGTGCCGAGCTGGCCTTTGCCACAGAAGATTCCTAGGTCATTAAAAGCAGCAGCCATCAATGGGCAATCTGTCAATTTGCCAGAATAGTTCTTGTGTCTGAGATTACCAGTAGGCTGGTAGAGCCCAAGTACTTTGTTACAATGGGATATCCAACTCAGTCCTCATACCCTGCCTTTAATATAATAGTGGTCACACTCAGCACAACTGAATTCAATCAGTAATGGTGGCAAGAGAGAGTGACACAATCACAAGCTAGTGAATGATTGTCACACATGTGGGCTGGTGTACACATATGCCATAGCTGTTTAGTGATATAGGTTCAGTGAACTGTTTCCCAGTGATACTGATACTCAGTCATCATTACTGATATGGGTGGTAATTGGGGGTGAACAATATAGCGCATACACACTGAACGGTATTGCTAACAATATGGTTCATTGGTAGACCAGCCCCACGCTGTTAGCATGTCTCATTGATGATATAGCCAACATTGGGGATGCAGCTAAGACAACAGGGAAGGGGGGCGTTAACGATGTGCCGGAAGGCTCATCTAAAATATATTTGTATATATTGTATTGCATGTGTTTAATGTGCTTATACAAAATTAATGCAAGATCAAGAAACATAACTGAAATATAAAAATATTCCACAATATGGAATTATCCCAAGCATTTTGGATAAGGTATACTCAACCTGTATCCCTTATCCATAGAAAATCCAAAGACAGGGCACTCACCAATTATCATTTGCAATAAGATATTTTGATTCCTCAAAATGACTGCATAATCACCAACATTTCTGCCCCTCCTTGGATCTTAGTCACGGCACAGTCCATCACATGAAGTAGCTAATGGGGGATTCTTGTGATGGACTGTGCCATGACCAAGGTCCAAGGAGGGACCAAAATGTTGAAAAGGTTTGTGCTTTTATTTTAGTCCCAAATATTAAATTCTTCAAAAGTGTCTTCATACAAGACATGTAATACTTTTGTGAAAAATGTTTGCAGTATACCCGAGCCATTGGTGCACCTAGATAAAGGGGTATGTTTAACCCAGAAACGTTGGTATTCGTACACATTTGAATAAACTTTGTGAGGTATTTTAAAGTCTCTGAAAACCACCATCTACATGTACACACACACACACACACACACACACACACATATATTTATATATGGAAGAGCAACATTATTTAAGTGTTATAATGTCTTGCTTCTAGAGGTTGCAAACTTTAAAATCAATTTAGGATTTCAGTTATAAACTACATGCTAAACAAATTTCAGTTCTTTTGAGAATGCTTCAATCACAAGTTTGAGGTAGTCTGTTAGCATTTCTGTTTATTAGTCCCAGTTCAGAACTGTGCAGTATTTACTTTTCCCGTGATAAAGCTGTAGATTAAATTTACAGTCGTTGACATGATCTGTTGTACTCCACTTCAGCAGCCTCCAATCCATAGCGGAATATTAGGCTTTAAGATTTTGTGGGTTTGTTTGCCTTGAAGTAGTACTTAATGAAGTAGCTTTTTTTAATATATTTACAAGTTAAAAGTACACAACTGAAAACAGATAATGACAAAGAAAGACATTTTACAAATAATAATGAAATAATATAAATTATAACGCAAAAAAAGAAATAATTGAAATAACTACATTAAAAATGATTTGCATTCGCTGTAGTATTATGCAGTTTTGGCACTCAGCAGAAAGGTATTAGGTCTACAGTGACTGCATTTAGAAAGCAATTTACAGGATTGTGGTTCCTTGTGCTGGTTTGAAAAGCAGTGATAATTAATATGTTTTTTGCAGCTGACAGGCGAACAAAAACAATAATTGAACGGTACCATTTTACCCACAAGGCAAGATGATAATTAGAGGTTTAACAGACAGTTCGGATTTAATCTGAGCAGTAGAAGCTTCTGTGCTTTTTACTGCTTGGAACCTAAACCAAGGTTCTCTTAAAGAAAAGAAAATACAGTATGAAGGCAGAACACATACATTACTATTTTCTTAGCCTAGGAAATATTGCAAATGATATAGCCATTATAAGCACCGGTGGCTATCAGCAAATGAGGGCATGGTTCCTTTATGCTATGATAGTAGCAAGGCAGTCACACCACTCAGTAGACACATTAATGAGTGACAGAGAGTGAGAGAGAGTGAGTGAGAGAGAGAGAGAGAGAGAGAGAGAGATTGCCTTTAAAGTAAAGATCAAATATCTGTATTCCTGCTAAGGTCTCATACCTTTGCAAACATTACTATGGACCTTTTTCAGATTGATTCGCAAGGCCATTAAACCCGCCTTGCAAATGGTGGCTGGGCGCCACTCATTCGCAAGGCAAATTTGCACGCAGGGCATGCGACAGTATGGGCGTACACAGTAACATTTATTCGCAGCCTCAGAGCAAGCTTACAGATGCGTATCTGCTTGGGGGGAAGTAGGTGTGACATGTCATGCCTCATTAACATGAGAACGCCCAGCGTTTCATGGGAACGCCCATGAAACGCTGGGCGTTCCCATATGGTAATGGAGCAGCCCACGGCCCACGCCCCTCTCTGCCCCCCGCCAACACGGGTGCTTTCATGCGCCCGGTGAATAATCACTGAAATGCGCATGCGCAATAAAAAACATCGGTCCACGTGCAAAAGAGGGGATCTTGCAAATGGATCTGAATAAGGTCCTATATATATTTATGAATGATACTTCTCAGCAGTATCACTTCAAATTTAGATTTCATGGCCCTCTAAGATCAAATGAAATCTATCATAAATAATACAATGTTAATAATAATAATAATAATAATAACAATAAAAACTTTTCCAACATTAATTACATTTTCATATACTATTTTGTTACAAGACTTCTCCCTTTAAGATATGATGATCGACTTTTAAACAGCAAATATCATATGGGGGGGGGGGGGAGGTTTTAGTGATGCACGTCTGGGGGGGTGGCGTTGGGGGCAGTTCACCTGGGGCGAGCGCTGCCGGCCCCTTTTGATGAGTTTTGGGCAGGCTCACCGGGAAATTGCCCGGTTTCCCGGAGCGCCAATTCGCCCCTGCTACTACTTAATATTACTATTGCTACTACTGCTACAACTACTTCTATTAATACTACTACTACTACTACTACTATTAATATGACTACTACTACTATTAAGAATTATAATAATACTAATAATAGTTCTAATAATAAAACAGTATCTGCAACTCAACTCACAATAATTACACTTCCATGATAAATTCTATTTTTCTTCAAGTAGGTGACACTTTATGCTATTAAGGTCTCGGGTTACACAGAGAAAACTATTTATCAAAATGCTCCAGGTTGATCTATGATTTAAAAAAAAAAATGGTTTCAGTGGGATTTATCATTTTGTGATGAATTTGGGTTTATTTATACATTTGTTTTGTCCCAGTTATGCAGCTGGAAATGTTTAATAAATAGCTGTACTGTATAACATATTTGTATTACTTACAAACAGGCAAGAACACATTCTACAGTATTTTACAACAGATAAATCTGTTTGAAAACCATACATGCGTATGCTACATAAACAAAATTACATATTTCATGGTATCTGAACAATTCCAAAAGCCTAAAAATGAACTTAATTGAAAATGTATCACTACCAGACATATATAGTATACATATGTATGCATATAATGATATATATACAATGTATATAATAAAACTGCAATTGTTATGATGAGGAATTATGTCCACATTATAGTAATGGTATTAGACATTTATGTACATAGTATTTTGGCTTATAATCAACAAATAACTATTTGCTTACAGTATATTGTGGTTTAGATCAGGGGTAGCCAACTCCAGTCCTCAAGAGCTTCCAGCAGTTCATGTTTTCCAGCCCACCTAGCAGGTGCACAGGTGGAGTCATTACTCTCTGGTACATTTTAATTGATTCACAGGTGGAGCTAATTACTTCACTTGTAATTCTGGGCCTTATTCTGGTTCACTCTCAGAGGCAAATTCCTACTCAAATGGACAAAACCCATGTGCACTGCCGGTGGCTTAGATGTAACATGTTTAGATAGAATTAGATTTGGATGGGGTTTTTCTTCAAAGTGACATCTATATTGCAGTGTAGAAATTAAGCAGTCCGTATTTTCCCTGCACAGAAACAGAATAACTCACCCAAATCGAATTCTCTCTGCACATGTTACATCTGCCCAACCTGCAGTGCACATGGTTTTGTCCATTTGAGAAGGAATTTTCTTCTGAGAGTGAACCAGAATAAGGCCCTCTGTGAGAAGACCAGGAAATGTATAACTGTTGGTAGCTTTCGAGTACAAGAGTTGGCTACACCTGGTTTAGATTGTTTTGGTTGTTTGATGTTGGTGAGGTCATGAAAGAAACCAAAATGCAAAACTTGTCTTTGTTCATTTCTGTTCCACGTGTGGGTACAGAAGATTTACATATATATTTCACACGGCTTCTTAAAGCCACCTGCATTTCACATCTGACAAGAGATATTGTGGGAAATTTACTAAGATGTGAAATACACTTCACAGGTCATGTTGCTATGGGCAACCAATCAGATCCTACAGTATCTTCTAGAGGGTGAAAAAGAAATAAGAACTAGCTTCTGATTGGTTGCCCATAGCAACATGACCTGTGAAGTGTATTTCACATCTTAGTAAATTTCCCCCATAGGGTCTATTCATGCAATGATAAGACCAGGGCTTAAAACGGTCCTGGAGAGGTATTGGAACTCATTTCCCTCGACCACCTAATTCCTCCCCTTCCCCTCCCTTATTTGACAGATCCAGGGCCAGTGGTAGGGTTTTTTTGCCATCCACCTGCAAACTATAATGCTTTTCTGTTAGAATTTCTGTGCAGGGCCAATGTGGAGGATGAACTAGTTCCACTTTACCATTAGAGGTGGGGGAACTAAGTTCCACAATGACCCCCCACCCCCCCACCCCTGGATAAGACAAAATTCCATTACAAATATCAGTTTCTTTAAAAAAATGGCTTACTTACCCTTCTGCTTATTTAACACTTTGAGTACCAACATCTTTGTGAGGGATATTTTTGAGATTACCTGAAGGATAAAAAAGGGGCAGACTAGATGGGCCAAATGGTTCTTATCTGCCGTCAAATTCTATGTTTCTATGATAGCCACAAAAAAATGCTAGAGTCGCTCACATTTGTTATATAAATTCAAATAAAAAATGCTGCGTATAAAAGATTATATTTCTTATATAAGGTAAACATTACAGGTCCTTATGAAGAATAATAATGTTTGCTTGGCAATTTTCACACCTATTTTGACAAATGCACTTGGCTCTCACAGGGTGGTGAAATACACTTTTTTTTTTCAAACATACCGCTATTTCAATAGATCCTTAGAGGAATAGTGAACTGTTCTAATTTATTTTGCAGTGAAAAGGTTAATTTTTTACGGCTTGATTTAAACATCATGTCACTTCAGGGTCATGCTCTGAGATGCTACTCTACAAAATACAGACTTATTTTCAGATTCAAACAGGCTGCAGCTTCCCTGTCTTCTATAAAGCTTTCTCTTCCTGATTCCGACAGGCTGCAGTTGATACTCAAAGCCCTTCCCAGTCTTTCATAATAGTCTGCTGTGATCTGTGGCAACATGGCTCATTTTACATTGTTTTATTATTGCTCATTACCCAGTAATTTCAGTGCATGTACCTAATTGGAACAAGATGGATGCAACTAGCTTAGATATGTTTATCACATCAGCATACAGAAAGGTAAAGATACATCAAAATTTCCAAACAACAACTTTTACATAAAATATTATTAAAGTCAAATTTGCAGTTGTGTCTACTAATGTAATCATTTTCATGGAAAGATTAAAAATCTATTCCATATTACTACCACGCCATTCCTTAGTGACTACTGGTTTATGATATTTTGTGTCTTGAAATAATCATAACAGTGAGAAAAATTGGGTTTAATGTTTGAAGGAATTGTGTATGAAATCCCGGCAGTCATAACTCTGACAGAAAATCAATGGAAGAATGTCAATGGACAGAAGTTCAACCAATCCTGGTAAGTATTTTAACCCTACTCCTAACCCACCCCTCAAGCAGCCTAAACGTTACTTCCCGCTCCTGCTGCCTAACCCTAATCATCATCTCCTCAGCATAGTCCTAAAACCCTCCACGGGATTAGTATGAAATCCCGGCGGTCGGAATCCCGATGGTCGAAATACAGATGCTGGAATCCCGACAGCCGTAATGCCGACAAGGGTGGGCCGTGGATCGCTTCCCCCTTGCGGGCTCGCTGCGCTCGCCATGCAGCGGGCCCGGTGCCTCACTACGCTCGGCACACTATTTTATGTCATAAATGTCATGGACACCCATAGAGGGACAAAGTGCCGGCATCCCCTCTCCACAGCCTAACCCTAACCACCTCTCTAGTGTGTAGCCCTATCTTCAACCCTATTACTTAATGTCTGTCTGTATCCTGTCCATCGTAATTCTGCTGTTTCAGTTGTTGCGATTCTGACTTCCAGGATTTTGACCCCATCCTATTAGGACATGATGTTCTTATTATTAACAATTTTTTTGTGTTTTACTGATCTTAAGGTAACCCTGGCTTACCAGTCTGTGCTCAACTCCGTTCTTCATTGGTCAATTATTATACAATGGTATTGCAGTCTGTGTAAATTAGATTTTTGTTATTTTTCATATTTATACAAGAATTATGATTTGTTTCATGTTTTAATTGTTTTAATGTATTTAAGCCCGATAAAGAGATAACATGGAGATAAAGCAGAAGGTGTTAACGCACCAGCCAATCAACTCCTTGCCGTAATTTTTAAACATAGCTGATTGGCTGGTGCCTTATCACCTTCCACTGTATCTTCACTTTATTCCTTCTCCCTTTTGTATATTACTCTGAAATTAAATAATTTGCATGAGAAACTTAGAGACATTTACATGTTTTCATTTTTGTTACTTCTTCAATAACTGTATATCTTTATCAAAAGTTTGTGATAAATGCAGAGAATTGAAAAAGACACTCTCATCACCTGCCACCTACCAGGCATGGTCCTTGTACACCTACTGCTATATCCAGATGCGTGAGGGAAGATTTGAGGACTAAAGTCCACCAGTTATACTGTACAATAGGGTCTCACTATGCTGACACGCCATCTTAACGTTATTTGCTGATATAAGCATTTCTGGGATTCTTATTTTAGGACCAGTTTTGCAGCAGTTGCATTTTGTAATTTGAGCATTCTATCCTCACCACGTGATGACAGGTGTGATTTGCTGGATAGGCACTACCTATATCTCACATTATTATTCTGTGCCAGTTGCCATAGTAACTCTTGAAGTAGCAATGCATTAAATAGATATAACAGAACATAAGAGCACGAGAACAGGTGATTCTATAATTAGCAGAGGTGAATTGGGTAGAATGACTCATGCATTGCTTCATCCAGCTGTTCAGAACTGAACCTGGGAAAGAATCCTCATGTCTTAACTTTAGCTTCTTATAAGCATAGGGTTAAGGGAGAAAAATATACTTTCAAAGCAAAAAAAAATAGAAAGCATTTTATTTTCCATATATTGTTATTTTATTTATTAGCAGCTATCTTTATTGTGCATACACAGGGCCAGACATTAGGGGCCCCCACAAAGTAGAGGCTCCCACACACTGTCCCCTAGTATCACTGCTATTAATACCAGAGCACAGCAATAGCGACGAGGAGCTCTTCACTACACACAGTGGCGTAAAAAATGGCACTGCAGCTCGGTGGCTTGGGGGAGCTGGCACTGTGGGGGCATAAGGTCTCTGCAGATTACAATGAGTCTGGCCATTGTTATGGAATATGCTGAAAATGTCCCTCCAAAAATGTCTGCCGCATTGGAGGAGACAAATGCTAGAGGTCCTACTGAACAGATGGTTAACTGCTAGGGGTCCTTACTGGGTAGTGTATATAGCTTCCTGGAAGGATATATATATATATATATATATATATATATTGCCCCTGGAATATATATATATATATATGACAAAAAAGATGTGGCCCCAATAATGCGCTTTAAGAGCAGCACCTCTATCGTACCTTGCTGTTAAATAAAGGCACAGATTTAGATAGGATAAAGAAAGAGAAGATAGGGGTGCGCTAAATATACCACTCTGTGGCTTTACATACAATGAGTCAGATAAAACTTAAATAAAAACAAGTCACATTTATTACAAGGTACAAATCCAGCATTCTGTTTTCATTTCGCAGTTTTTATAAATATATGCCACATATAGTTCAAATCCGCTGCCCAACGCGTTTCGTCCCTTGGGACTTCATCAGGGGTGATGAACCAATCGAAACAAGGGATATATATCCTTTGTATGTGATATTAAAGTCTCTCAAAGTTTTTTATGGAATAACCACCAGCAGTTAGGCGGGGAAAGGTTTTTTCGGAATATAATTTATTTAGTGGAGTTACAGATGTTCTGTTGTATCCCACCAGTTTTTTGGGAAACAAGATCTCTCCAATTAAGGAAAAGGTAGTCCTCAGCAGACTTAAACTAATCCAAAAGTGCATAAACCACTGTTTAGCAGTTTCAACAGCCTCTTAATGTAATCTTGCCAAGCATCACAGGATCTCTAGGAGCCAGTGACACTATATTTATAAAAACTGCGAAATGAAAACAGAATGCTGGATTTGTACCTTGTAATAAATGTGACTTGTTTTTATTTAAGTTTTATCTGACTCATTGTATGTAAAGCCACAGAGTGGTATATTTAGCGCACCCCTATCTTCTCTTTCTTTATCATATATATATATATATATATATATATATATGTATTGCCCTTGGCAATGAGCAGGTGTCCCCCTGAAAATGGGCAAGTAAAGTCCTGTCAATGAGCATGTACTCCCAGACAACAAGCATGTAACCCCCAGGCAGTGGGCATGTACTGTAACTCACTGGTAACAAGCAAAAAAACCATTGGCAATGACTAAGAATCCCCTGGAAATGAGCATGAAACCCCTGGCTACGAGAATGTAACCCCAGGCAATGAGAATGACACCCTAATATTGACTATGTAACCCTAGGCGATGAGAATCAAACCACAGGCAACTAGCTTTTAACTCCTGTCAATGAGCATGAAACCCGAGGCAACTAGCATTTGATCCAGCATTTAAATAAATATCTTGAATATTTTGGGGAAAAACACACATTATAAATAAGTAGTAAACAGAGGGTAAAATACTGTAGATGTGACCATTGGGCCTTACCTGGTATCAATATGCTACATTTCTATGTAAGAGCTACAGCCCATCCTCATGATATAATTATTATTCACTATGCGTTCTAAGTTAGTATATCCGTTACCGAGCTGCAGCGGAGTAACTCCTAATTACCGTAAATATTGGCTCCAGGGCTTGAGTTATAGCAATAATATGGTCCAGATGATCTTAATTCCTCTTTCAGTGTATTCTGCATGTTTAAATCACAAGGTCACCCTTCCAATAATTTGCCAAATGCAAATAAGTTTAGATCTTAAAGCAGAGACATTTTTGTATTCAGAAAGCAATTTGTTATGTGTTTTGGTACTTTGTGCTGAATTTTGCTGGTTGCTAAATGACCTGTCGTCCTGTCCACATGTGCCTGAAGTTGCCTTCGCATTGACAAATTACTCCTATTTATTGCTTTTTATAATGAGCAGTGTTCTCCTGGGGGGGTGGGGGCAGGGCTGCACACACAATGTTTGCATTCAGCAACGGTGGCTAGACATCTATGATCTATGCCAACTCATCAGCAACAGCTATGCCTATGGCACTGTAGAAAATAACTACAAATATAAAATACACAAATATACATGACAAATATCATACATTAGACAAAGGCATAGATGTTCCTTACATTCCCTGTGGGCACAATGGTAAAATCAAATAAGACCTACATTAAATTGGTGCCTAAAATGGCAAGTGGTACCAGGCTGTCCCTGTATTCATCCTCTTACTCCCTTTTTAATGGTAACAACGTATTTTGTTTGAGGACTTCTATCATACTGTATATTTGTATAAAGAGGAGTTGTTTTGGAAGTTAGAACTACAGTATGGAGTTTTGTTTAGTATGAGTCGGCAAAGCTGGGCTAATTGACAACATTTTTTTAATATAACCCATCACTAAATTATTCCTCTTTTTTAGATTATTTTCACTTACTTAACACTTATTTGTATGGTGCCCTGGGGTGGTTTGGTGGTGCCCTGCCCTGGAGGCGAGCCATTACAATGTTAAGGACTTACCCGAGGTTGCCTTCATGTTTGGTGGGTAGTCTTATAATATTCGCCAAAGTTTATGCCAAAAACCTTGTATAAAATGTATAATTATAAAATGTATATCATTTTACTCGCTGTAAGATGAATTTGCTCTCTTGTTTCTATGCACAAGAGAAAAAGTTTGTGGTACGTGTGCGCTCGGTCAGCTGCCTTGTGATGGATAAAACAAAAAAAAAAACACTAAAAAAACAGAAAAAAAACTAATTGATTTATCCTTCACTCGCGCTAACGATTATAGGATAATACGTTCCTATGTAGTGGAATACGATCCTCTTCTCCAAATAGGGAAAGACAAGTGTGTGGAAATAAATACCATATGTTCCTTAAAGGAGACAGTGGATCCTCTTCTCCGTATATATAGCTTAAAGCAATCCAAAGTGGGGGCTATCCGTCTAGTCTGGATAGACTTCCAAATCCTCCTCCCTCGTAAGATGTATGATCACCAGACGTAACCCAAAACCAAGATGATTGGGATGTATATTGTGTAAAATCATTTATTACATGGAATTAACATATAAAACTGGAGGTAGATGAACAAAGTGGCATATTACCGTGGGTGGTGGATATCTAAATTCTCAAAACAGGAAAAGGTGAGCAGGGCTGATGCCCGGGATGACAACCACGGCTCCTTCTATGTATTCACAGTAAGTCCACAAACATCCAAAAACCAGAATCCAGAAAAGAACTCCATTCTTCTTACAGGTCCTCCTGGACCCCAGAAGGTAAGCCCTTCCTCCCCCTAGCAACGCAGCTGGACGTTCTTCCGGCTGCAGGGGGGGGGGGGGTCGCCGGGCTCAGCCACACTGAGCTGTCCCGGCTGCAGGGGAGAAGCAGGAAGCTGGGAGGTGACGGAGACCCAGATAACATGCATAAATACACAGCCTTCCCCAGGAACTTATATCCGCTTGCAGACTTGAAGCTTTACGCTCACACACTGGCAGCAGGTTGCAGGGGAGAAGTGCCAGCCAGGCAGAGCAAGAAAGGGAGGTTGAGCAGAAAGAAGGGTCAAGAGAAAGGGAAGGGGTGGAACTCTGGTAGGGAACAGGTGGGACAGGGGGTCTTTACACCTAACATAATGGGAGGACTATTTGGGCAGAGAGAGGGATGGAGGAGAGATGGATGGGGTGGTGACTCAGAAAGGGCGTGGGTAGAGGGGACTTTGGAGGGGAGATTTTGAAGGGACAGTGTGTAAGACAGAAGGGGGTAAAGGCACATCTCATGGTTTATCCGTGAGCACCTGGAAGTGCAGCGCAGACACAGCAGTAACTAATAGTTCTTCAGATGTGTGGCATCTGGCCAATGGAAGTAGTAGGAAGGAAAAAAAGGGAGGAGATAAATCACAGAGATGCGGTATAAGGAAGAACTCGGCAATGCTGATGGCAATGATCCTGGCTGCAAACTGCTTTTGCTTCACACTACAAGCAGAGAGGTAATTACAAGCAGTTTGCAGCCAGAATCATTGGCACCTGAAAAGCTCCATACAGGTTTTCTGCAGGTACCACAAAGGATTTTTTAGCCTAGGTAGCCAGTGGCACCCTCCAGGGAACGACAATCTTAGCAACTGTCCTGGCTGCCCCCCCCCCCCCCCCCATAGCAACAAATCATGTTATTTATCTAGTAACGTGTTTCTTAAACCTTCTCCCTACGTCACCCTAACAATGCATGTTTTTCATTTCATCTAGCTGGAGCACAGGTGTGTTCATTGGCAAACACAATACATCTACAGGTTGTACATATTACTCCTGAGGATACCTTGAAAACATGCACTGTTAGGGTTATATGAGAAAAGCACTGATCTAGAACATACTAGACAATGATAGCTAGATTCTGGTTGGTTTCTATAGGCAACTTGTACACTTTTCAGCTTCAGATATTTTTGTAAATCTACTATTTATTATTATTTAATTTAATTATTTATATAGCGCCACAAGGTATCCACAGCGCTCAGGAACAGAGTTCATAAACAAGTATCTTTAATACATATGCATCTTCTGTTTAGCATCTTGTTTAATATATATGGGTACTTTCCGTAATGCTTTATATTAATTATTGTAATAATATGTCACACATTAATTAGTCCATTAATTTCACTGGGTGGAAAAACTGCTAACCCCCAAACTCCTGCATACACAGAGATAATCCCAATATATTTCATGTATTAAACCGATAGAACTGCTTCGGTGAAATGCAGGATGCAGATTTTTTTTTTTTTTTTTTTTTACAATATGTTTCTTTTAAAAAATAAATGAACATGCAAATGTTATTTTGCCATCTTTTGTCACGGCTAAAATTAGATGAAAATTGGAAAATCTAAATTCTGTTCAAGAGCGAGCCTTTGGTACATTAGTAGAAAATGAATTAATCATGATTAATGTTATTACAATGAACACCAAATGAATTCATAATGACTGGGCACCTGTTTTAAAA
The DNA here is from genome assembly GCF_055691185.1 of Crinia signifera. NCBI lineage: Eukaryota > Metazoa > Chordata > Amphibia > Anura > Myobatrachidae > Crinia > Crinia signifera. Next base: position 249,251,661 of record NC_139221.1, on the reverse strand, counting down.
TGTGTTCATTTTTCTATGTCTTTCGAATTGCTAATGACATTTATGTCTTGATTCCCTAAGGAAAACACACATACAAGCATATCCAGTTTAAACAAGTCACTTTTTTGGTGTTTACTGATGTAATCACTTTATACTAGTTAGTTCTTAGTAATGTCAGAATTTGACACAGATAACAAAATAAGGGAAATATATGCATGTCTGCAAAATACTAATTTCCATGGTTTAGGTAGTGGCGCCTACAGAGATGGGGTTACTTATTATCCAGGCCCGGCTCAGCTGGAGGGTCCTGGGTCCTGCTCTCCCCTCCCCTGATGCAGATAGCTGGGCAGTGTGAGTAGAGAGGACTGCTGCTTCCGCAGACCAGCCTCTCTCCCTAGCCCAGAACACACTGCTCAGTGCCATGTGTTGAGCAGGGGAGAGAGGCAGCGGCGGCCTGTCCTCTTTCCCCCTGCTAAGGGGGAAAGCCATGTGCCCTGCTGTAGGCCGCGCTCCCTTTTTTACTGGGGACGGCAGTGCTGATGGCGCCCCTGGGCGTAATTATCATCTGTGTAGAAGGTGCAATTGTTACGGGGCCTGGAGGAGGCCTGGCAATGTGTACTACTCTAGGACTTCTTCACCTGTTTTCTAGACAGCCAAAGCCCTTGAGGAGTCCACAGCTGACATGTTTTATGAGTGGGTCCTTTCTTTCTTGCAATAAAAAAAGTGCTACTGAATATAATTGAACATATTGCACCTGTGTCAGTTGGATTATACTGTGCTCTGGGTGCCATGAGAGCCGGTGGCGTAAATTCATCTCAGTTGACCGGAGGCAAGATAAATATTGGTGCCCCCCAAATAGCTCAATCAATAAGGTGTCTGTCTCCAGTAAGACAGGTCCTGGGTTCTAATACAGGGTGTGACACTTGCAAAATGATGTTAGGAGAGGGAGTCAGCCACAGAAGTGATATAGATGGCTTTCAATTAACTTCTTCAAACTGGCAGGGGAGAAGAGGTGCCCCCTTGGGAGCAAGAGCCTGGCGGCAGATGACTCCGTTGCCTCCCAGAGTTATGCCTCTGATGAGAGCTATTAAGGGCTTCTTTTGATTCATGGGCCCATGTACGCTACAGAAACTGCACTCTTTATGAATACACCACTGCTCAGACCAGGCCCTCACTCAGATTATTTCAGGGCGCAGAAGAGGCCAGGGAGGCTACAGCAGAATATGATGGCAGATAAGAACCACTTGGCCCGTCTGGTCTGTCTTCTTTTAAACCTTATGATACAGGCTGAGTAACCCTTATCAGAAATTCACCAACATTCATGGTGTCCCCTGGCTTCTGCGGCAGCCATCTGAATCCTCTTCAGAGACATCCCCGATCCCAAGGATGCACTGCATGGGTGCGCTGGTGTGTCGGTAACATCACGTGCGCGCCAACGCAATGCGTCCTTGGGACCAGGGATGCCGCTGAAAAGGATTCCGATGGCGACCGTGGACACTGGAGGATGAGGTAAATATTGAAAAAAGATGGAGGGGGGGGGGGACGACAACAACAAAGAAACCCTATTTCGGATATGGGATATTCGTTTATGTAATATTTCGGATATGGGAATCCTTATTTCATCCCCAGTTCATTGAAAGGATATCATATGTTATCCCAAGCTATTTAAATTGCTCTACTATCCACTACTCTTTCCATGAAGCCAAATTTCCTTTGAAGAATGTATCCCTCCTGTACCTAGCTAAAACCATTTATATATATTTTTTTATATGTTTCTATCATGTCCCCCATTTCCCTTCTCTGCTCCATTATTACATCTTTCTGCAGCTACTTCCTCTCCCTATGCAACCAAGCATCGGACTTGCATTCTTCCCTGCTTTGTTACATTTCTTCCCTGCCTTTAAGTCCCCTAAAATAGTGACTCCTAGATCTCTTTCCTCCTCAGTACTATCCATTCTAGTGCCGTTAATACTTTATTTAGCTTTTGCATCTGTAGGCATTACAATGTAGTCGATTAATACTTGTGTAACCATATTACCACTTTTTTACTGTCGGTCTGACAAACAATGTTCAGGATAGGTGTGTCATTTATAATGCACATGGCATTGGACATTTGTGTTATTTTAAATACAGCATAGAAAATGGCGTGGGTTATTAGATAGTGTCTCGATAGACAGTCAATAGGTCGACACCAAAAGGTCAAAATGGTCAAAAAGTCGACAGGATCAAATATCAGCATGAAAAAGGTTGACAGGCAATATGTTGACATGGTCAAAAGATCGGCATAGTCAAAGGATCTACATGGAAAAGGTCAACATATGAAAAGGTCAACATGAGTTTTTCATTTTTTCACAACACTTGTCGACATGGACCTCTAATAGTGTAACGCAGTGGTAGCCAACTACGGTCCTCGAAAGCTACCAACAGTTCACATTTTCCAGACAACCTAGCTGCTGCACAGGTGCACTCATTACTAGCTGAAACATTTTCAAAGATCCACAGGTGGAGCTAATTACTTCACTTGTGATTCTGTGAGGAGACCTGCAAAACATTTACTGTTGGTAGCTCTTGAGGACTGGAGTTGGCTATCCCAGCTGAAACGCATATCCTATGTATGGCTTCACTCAGCACACTTTACTGTTCTCAGTTGTAGTCAACGTGGGTGGTAAAGTATAAAAAGTCCCCCCCCCCCCCCAAAAAAAAAATAAAAAAAATTGTGAAAACATCTTGTTGACCTTTTCATGTTGTGACCATGTTGACCTATTACATGTCAATCGTTTTTAGTTGACATTTTCACACGTCGAACTTTTGACCATATTGACCTATTGCATGTCATCCTTTTTGTGTCGACCTATTGATTGTCTATCTAGACACTGTAGATCTATCAACCTGAACCAACCGAAATAAAGCACATTATACCTAGGATACTAAACAAGAGATCCAACAAAATATTCTGTACTTTATTGCCAGTTATATAAAACACCTGGGAAGTCTGGGATTGTAAGCGACAGGTGACAAAAATGTCTCTCAGGCAACTGTGTGCCATTGGCAGCTAATGAGTTAGCATTATTATGCCTAATTACATATGCAGAAAAGATAACAGTGCCAGATAAAGGTGTGATTATCACTAGTCACAGGAGTGCGGAATATTGCTGTGAAAATGACATTTGGATGTGAACATTTAACAGGAAAAAGTACATTCTGAAACTTACCTTTCTGTGTACAACTCCCGTTTTCATTTCTGTATCCTGTAAGAAAAACATAAATAATGTATAAATATGAATAAAAACATAAAAAACATATTACATATTTACTATTATAAGTAGTAAAAAAGAATACATCATTCAGAGTCATGCCATATCTACAGTAGTATCCTGTAACAGGCAACAACGTTCTGATCATATCACAGAGGAGTTTAGTACATGACAGCAGATAAATGATTGCTATGGGTAACAGCAAGTCCATGCAAATTGCATCACGTTTTTATACAAACCCCTTTAAGTGGCATTAATCAGAAATATGTATAATTTTAAAGGGCTTACGTTTTGCGGATAACGGCTAACTATTAAGACACAGGACTAAATTCAGATCTGATCGCTCATCTGCAAATTTGCAGATGACTGCGAGTAGTTAGCCGCCACCCAGACAGAAAGAAAACCCGCCCTGTGCAAGTCTGCGGGAGAATTGCAAATGGATCACTATTCACTATTATCTACAAATCAATGTGCAATCCAAGAACCATTGAATGATTTTCCCTGTCTGTGCAAATGTGAGTAAAAGTCCATACACACTGGATGAATTTTGAGCTGAAAGCAGCTCAAGCGACAAAAGTGACCTGCTTTCAGCTCAAAGTTACCCGGTGTGTATGGGCCTTAAGTCTGACCCTTCCACAACGATCCATACGCATACGTCATTCCGTAATCGTTAGGATTGTAAATTCAAGCAACGGGGGAGTTCCTATCACAAGGCCGGAAAATCGCACAGCAGCCGATAATCTATACACTGTTGATGTGTATGGGCCGCTATGAGCGTGCGTGACACCGTGCAGCGATATAAGCCTCCTACTTTTTTCTTCACTAGCCGTGGTGATTGACAGGAAGTAGGTGTGGGTGGTAACAGGCAGTTTAGAGGGAGTGTTAAGGAAAATACTAGGCATGACGGAAACAACATTGGCAGTGTCAGGGAAAACGCACATGTGCCAGAGTCTGTTAGTGCAAGTGGAGGCTGTGTGCCCTCTAATCCAGCCCCGATCATGCTGATGTTTATCACAAGTGCTGAGAGAGTCTCTGGCTGCTCTGAGCCTATGATGAGGAGTGACCAGAAAATAGATAATACAATGGTGAACGTCTTAAGAATAGATTTACACTTTTTTGCACGGCTGGGAAGTCTACGCTAGCCGAACACAACCATTTGCACACCATACATAGTTCACTATAGCGAGGCGACGCCTATCTGACTGCTAGCCGCTGCACATTGGTGGCCATGCGATCAGGTCTGAATAACCCCCACTGTGGAAGCCCTCATGTTAAGGCCCCCATACATTAGGCTGACTTGTCCTAGGGACAAGTCGAACCCAATTTACCTGCGAGCCGCCCGGCAGCTCCCTGGGAGGCTCACATACAATTTGGCACTTGATGTGCCATTTTTTACATGGGATAAATCGCATGCGATTTATCCCATGTTAAAAAAAACCCCGGGAGCTGCAGGGCGGTGAGGAGTAGTGGGGGCCGGGCAGCGGCAGTAGTGGGGGCGGGCAGCGGCGGCTGCGGTGGTGGGGGCGGGCGGCGGGTGCGGTGAGCGCTGCTGACCTGGCCGGGCAGTGTACTTACTTACATAGCAGCAGCGGGGACGGGCAGCGCAGTGGCGGCTATTATATTTTGAAAATACTTGTCAAATGACCGGCCGCTCTCTGATTGGCTGAGAGCTCTCCGGCCAATCAGAGAGCGGCCGGTCATTTGACAAGTATTTTCAAAATATAATAGCCGCCACTGCGCTGCCCGTCCCCGCTGCTGCTATGTAAGTAAGTACACTGCCCGGCCAGGTCAGCAGCGCTCACCGCACTCGCCGCCCGCCCCCACCACCGCTGGCCGCTGCCCGCACGCACCACCGCCCGGCCAGGTCAGTCAGCCGGTGCTCAGGGACCCGCTGCCCGCCCGGTGTCTGCATGCATATGCCTGTCAGGTGGCAGGCATATGCATACAGGGAGGTCGGACGTGATCGTATGTACAGACCGTCCGACCTCCCTGATCCGGTCGGATGCGCACGGGACCACGCATCGGATCGGATCAGACATCACACACATACGATTTTGGGCCGATTTCATCCGATTATCGGCACCAAGTGCCGAAATCGGATGAAATCGGACCAAAATCGCATAGTGTATGGGGGCCTTAAGACTCATGTGAATGTTCACATATTAGGGCAGATTTATTAAGCTTGGAGAAGAGATAAACTGGAGATAAAGCGGAGAAAAGGTAAAAGGAGATAAAGCACAGCCAATCAGCTGTGTTTGAAAAAGACAGTTGGGAGTTGATTGGCTGGTGCTTTATCTCCTTTTACCTTTTTCTCCGCTTTATCTCCAGTTTATCTCTTCTCCAAGCTTAATAAATCTGCCCAAATGGGCGGTAATCAATGTGAATACCAGCGACGTGCAGCGAATCCTGTTTAGGATTCGCTGCACATTCGCCACTGCCCGCCACGTTCCGGAGCCTCGACGGCTCCGGTATTCAACGAGTCAGGGGCTCACTGCCCCTGACTGGTGAATTTGTGCTCCTGCGGCGATGCCGCCGGGAGCCTTAGGACGGTGGCAGGCAGGGAGATGGAAGTCTCTCTGCCTGCCCCAGAGCGTATGTGGGGGGGAGGTGGGCTTCCCGGGTGCCAGGCAGCACAGGCTGCCCCCCCGGGGGTGCAAGCAGGGGACCGGGTATATTCACTACACCCGATAACGATCGGGTGCAGTGAATATATGAATATCTAATGAGCGGCTCGGCTCCGGCGCCCCCTGCTGGCTGCTGTGTAAAAAAAAAAAAAAAAAAAAAATTTTTTTTAAATATTAAATATATATTCATGTGCTTACAGCACATGAATAAAAATAGCATGCCCCCTCCTCAGAATAAAATTCCTGATTTTTTTACACCAAATGTAAAAAACAAAACACTTTATTTTAAAAGTTCACATTCCACATCACCATAAAAAGATAGCGATTGCTACTCGGTGAATCATGGCGAAAAAAACCTTAAAAAATGTATTCGCCATCTGCTCATTGAATAGGGTGATTCACCGTTTTTGTCAGAAATTCGCCAAACAGCACAAATTCGCCATAAAAACATGGCGAATCAGGCTCATTGAATACCGCCCATTGTCTGTAAAGCGCTGCGTAATTTGTGTGCGCTATATAAGAAACTGATAATAAATAAATAATAATGGGGCAGATCTATTAAGCCTTAACAAGAGATAAATGCAAGTGTGATAAAGAGAGATAAATGTCCAGCCAATCACCTGCTAACTGCCATATCACAGGCTGTGTTTGAAAAAAGTCAGTAAGGAGCTGATTGGCTGGACATTTATTTCTCCTTATCGCACATGAATTTATCTCTTATTAAGGCTTAATACATCTGCCCCAATGTTAGAAAAAAAAACCTGCGGTATTTATCTTAAAAATAACCGTTTCTGTTTAACATTGCATCCCAGGAAAGAGACAGTATTTTAAAAAAGTTGACTGAAAATGCGGTAAAAGCTCAGACTATTACAGATACACTTTACAGGGACCAAAATTCTCAGCAGACAGATTGAGGCTGGGTGTGAAACGGGGTGACATTCACAGTGATTTGTGGAGTTTATGAAGGGCAAATTACATTACTCTCCTGGATGGCAGTTTTACAATAGCCTCTGAGCCGCACAATGTCTCTGAGGATAATCTTCGCCCTCTCCTTACAATAGGGCTTTTGTGCAAATGCACTGCTGCAGCAAATATTTGCATACGCTCATTATAATATAGATGATCTTGTAAATGGAATAAGTGCACTGGCGCTAAATGCGTAAAATGTGCAAAATTGATCATTTGCCCCTAGGCAATATAAAAAAAGACAAATATGCATTATCATCTACATTATTTCCTCTTGCAATATTTTGGGAACAGTTCATATATGGACACTATAAAGTTAACTGGACTTTGACTGAGTATCTCTGGATATAATTCGTATTGATAGACTGATACAGCCATTGATTATACAGTGGTTCATGCATTTATTACCTATTTATTATCTTGTCTGACAAGTTGACCCCTGCTGTGTGTCTAACTCCTAGTCTCCGTGGCAGATGTCCTTGCGACTTCCCTAGAGAGAGACACCAAAAATCCCAGCGAGAGATGAACTAAACCCAGGCACCTGTCATGTCACTGAGTGGTGAATTATAGACTGTGCAATTAAATGAGAGTTTCTTGTGTCCGCCCCCAGCCTAGAAGATGAAAAGGGAACTGATTCAATTAAGGCAGTGTTTGTCACAACCCGTGTAGTAAAACTGTAATACTTATTTAGAATTATGAATACTGAACAGCTGAATAGAGGCTCAGTTTCTTTGGATAAAATAATTTTTCAGCCATTTTTTAACTATAACCATACTTACTGGTACAATTTCAAATAAGAGTAGAGAAGAGATAGCCATTGGTTGGATGGCATCGAATGATGCAAGCAATGGTCTCTAACCATCGTTTATAAACTATTCAATTTTTTCAACCATCAATAATTTAGTGGTGCATATACTGGGCCTGATTCAGTATCAGGCCCAGTATATTTTGTAGAATTACAACTACCGATGCCAGGAAGTGGGGGTTTGCCCAGCACAGGGCAAGGTCTGCCCGCTCGCTGGGTCCCTCCCAATGATACACACGCTGATGTTCGAGCACTTCTCTTATACAGCACTCGCACAATGAGGGTAGCTCACTGGTCGCGGGGTGGTCATTATTTGGGTCGCAGCAGCTGCGTGTGATGGCGCCACCCCTACATCCATAAATGGTCTGGACATGATGATTTGTACGGAATGTGGCCACTCGGTCACCACCTCACGTTGTCTCTTAGACTGCGGTCATATATTTTGCAATGCGACCACAGTTTAAGGCCTCACACATGTGCGCACATGTGTGGACCTGCAAACATCGTGATTTGAGATTCTTGCTGATTTGCTGACTAACCTGAATGAGGGCCACTGTACACAGGTGATAAAGTCATTTGCACGTGTGCAAAGGAGCACTCGCACTGAGACAGTGGGCCTGATTCTGGTTGGTTTGGTAAGCTGCAAAGATCACAGCTTACCGAGCGCCAGAGAGGCCACCACACTGAATACCTGCCCCCCCCCCCCCCCCCCCCCATTTCCCCAAAGATACATCCCTTCGCATTGCTGCCGCTGCAGGAGAAATCAATCAATGGTTACCTGTCACCAATTGATTTCTCCCACCTTTGCAAATAAAAGTCAGTCTGAACGTGTACCCATGGGAACACCCAGCATTTTTAATGAGGACGCCCATAAAATGCTGGACATTCCCATGGCCGAGCACCGCCACCACCCCTGTTCCTCCCATCCCTCCCTCCCCGATGCGAACAGCCTAGCGACAGTGTAATTGTGCTTGAGCAAACCCCGACCATTGGGGCAGGAGCCGAATTCAGATCAATACAAATCGGCCCCAGTGTTCTGATAACATTTATGAATCATTGGTTAAATCCATCAGTAGAAAGCGAAGGTGGCAACTGTCCCAATTAGATAATCAGACCAAAAGACCAAATGAATCTGGTAAATAAATCAATTGTTCCAAAACTTGCAAAGGATCATGGTTGAAGGGAGTACCATTGTGTCCCTCTAGTTATTATATATATTCTTTTTTAAGCTTCAAAAGCCATTTTGGATAAGAAAATTCTACTTTGAACCATCAAATATTTTACCTCCAGAAATAGTTTGAAAAAAGCAATCCCAAAACTGTCCAGAACACTATTATTTATAATTATACTGTCCAAAATGTAAATAAGTTTCATTAAAACATAATCACTGCCCTTGATTCAGTGGTGGTAACTGAATGGCAACATTTCTGAAAGTGTAAAAAAACATGAAAGTATAATTTGACTGATTATAGAGTTATAAACATTATTGTATTGTAATGATCATGTACTCTGCATGTCCTCATTTAAATAAAGGCATATGCCGTAACGTTTTACTTAATGAAACAAATAAAAATGAATTCCTGTAGTCACTTTGAATTCATAACAATAAACAGGCTCTCATTGGGCCTTATTCTGATCGGTGCGGCCCGATCAGAATATGCGGCCGCAACCGTGCAGGCGAATCCCCGCCTTCCATACGGATCGCCACCTGCCGTCCGTACGCGGATATGTGGCGATCCGCATGAAATTGGACGGGGATACGCCTCCTCCGTCTTGGGAGCAGCCCCTGCATTCGATGGTCGCCGAACATCGAATGCAGGGCCGCACGCTCCACCAGGTCCCGCCACACAAGACCACACGGACACTTGTCCGTGTGAAATCATGTATGGGGGCGGGCAGCTGACATCCGGCGATGTCAGATGCCCGCCCCGTACCCACGCGTCACGGCCTCATTACCATGCATACGCCCCGCGTTTGAATGGGAACGCCCATGAAACGCGGGGCGTATGCATAGGGTAATGAGGCTAAGTAGCCCCTCACGCCCCTCTACGCCCCCTGTGCGGCGTATAAAGAATCCGTGCGGCGAAATCGCCTGCACATGCGCAGAGTGAACTCTGCACATGCGCAGACGATCAACATCGGCGGTCCGTCCGCATGCGGGAATATCCGCACCGATCAGAATAAGGCCCATTGTATTGTCCCTTTACACCCTTGTATGTTTAATTTACCACACTACTCTAATTAGAGTTTATTCAGACCTGATTAGCAAATGGACAAAACCAGGGCCCTTATTCAGATCGGTGCGGCCGGAACCGCATACGGTGCTCCGGCCGCACCAACCAATCCCCGCCCACAATACGGATCGCCACGGCCGTCCGTACACGGACGGCTGGCGATCCGCATGAAAATGGTGGGGCGTACGCCTCCACCATGGTGGGAGCTGCCCCCTGCATTCGATGGTCGACGACCATCGAAGGCAGGGCCGCACGCTCCACCAGCTCACGCAAGCTGAGACCACACGGACACTTGTCCGTGTGAAAGCTTGTTTGGGGGCTGAGAGCTGACATCCGGCGATGTCAGCTTTCCGCCCCCATCACTGGCGTCATAGCCTCATTACCATGCATACGCCCCGCGTTTGCATGGGAACGCCCATGAAACGCTGGGCGTATACATAGGTAAATGAGGCTATCAAGCCCCTCACGCCCCTATACGCCCCCTTTGCGGCGTATAATTTTGGTGTGCGGCGATTTCGCCTGCACATGCGCAGAGTGACCTCTGCGCATGTGCAGAGTGAAAACATCGGCGGTACGGCCGCACGCGGGCCGTACCGCCCAGTTCAGAATAAGGGCCCATGTGCACTGCATGTGGGGCAAATGTAACATGTGCAGAGAGAATTCTGTGCAGGGTAAATACTGGCTGCTTTATTTTTACACTGCAATTTGGATTTCAGTTTCAACACACCCCACTCAAATCTAATGGTTCCCATACACCTATGTAATCGGATGCAATGGGACATCACAACAATGAGGTGTCCCATCTATGTCCCGCGCATCGGGGGACTCAATCGATGTACATACAATCCTTCGATTTATCGCACAAAATTGTCGCCCTAAACATGTTACAGTTACCCCACCTGCAGCGGACAGGTCTATTTGCTAAAAAAGCAGCCTTGAGATCACCGCTGGCACACTATCTGCAGAGCAGGGAAGGGCAGGAGAGGAGCTTTCTTCACTCTGCATCCTTGGCAAGCAGCAGGTGGCGGGCAGGAGAGTAAAATAAAACCATAATGAAAGGGCGGCCGCTGATTGGCTGAGAGAGTATTGACAAAAACTCGACCCAAGCAAATGTCGATATGCCAATGGTTGACACATGAAAAGTTTTACATGGGTTTGTAATAATTTTTTCCTTTCCATACTTTAACTTCCACGTGAACTCTGATTGGGAATGAAGCATAACGAGCCAAGCACTACACTAATTGGGGTTCCACATGCTCTGGTATTGAGACTGCCACAAAAATTGTGAAAAACTCATGTCGACATTTCCACGAGGCAACCTTTTCCATGTCAACATTTTGTCATTGTCGACCTTATGTGTGTCGTCCTTTTGGCAATATTGACCTAGTGCAAATTGACCTTCTGTCAATGTTGACCATTTGGTGTTGACCTATTGAATATTGACCTAGACTCTGTTGACCCCTTGATACACCCCCCTTGATGTGCCGTCCCCATGACCTAGATTGATTTTTACCCTACTGGGAACAGTGGCACCACTGGCCTAAGTGGGCCTTTTTGTGTTATTGATAAAGGACCTGGATACATTGCGGTGGCCCCATCTAAATCTTCAGTTGTTAACAACTAATGTTGGGCATATACTGTGTATCGTCACATAAAATGCCTGTCAGACCATTTTATCTGACTAGCTGAAAGCCATCAGATATTGTGGTCATACTGGTACGCTGTGAGGTATTTTGTGGTTAATGGCCACATCATACTGTATCTGGCTTCCTTGAGAGGAAATTTCCCCATCTCCACTGTGTAGAAACAGGGAACATGTCAGGTGGTCAGTCATGGGAGTACTTACAGGTGAAGATTTATCAGGCTTGGAGAGAGATAGTGTGGAGAGAGACAAAGTAGAAACATCAAAACAATCTGTAAAATGGCAAAAGCTGATTGGTACTTTATATCTCTCCACTTATTGTCTCTTCAAGCTCTGGTTAATCCCCCACCCATACTATCATATTCCTATCAATTGGGCATGTTGGAATATTTTCATGCTCAACTATCTGATCAATGTCCATCAGTTAGAGCTACACGCCATGCGAATAAGGGCACAATTATTGCAATATATACTGTATGCCTGGATTGAGCCTTCATTTGTTAGTGACAGGATTGCAGTTTACACAAACATAATGCCAATACATCTAGCCTATATCAGTGCAATTTCTAGCTCTGCCAATGCTGGGGTCAAGGGATTGGAGAAATTCAACATTTTGGACAATTACAATTCCCAGATTATGACCTGGGTGAGCCAGGAATTTTTAACATGTCTCTATTGGAATACTGATCAGCAGTTCTATTAAATGAAATGCTGTTAGTTCTTGGCGATGGGGTAGCATTTGACCCACATTTTTGGTGTTGTGCTTCAGATGGCTTCACCGAGTTTTCATCGTTCTTTTTTTGCCACCAAACTTTATACCAATTCCTGAATAAAGCGAGTTTTTTTCACTGCAGTTTAGCGTATTGTGTCTTTACAGTATATAAGATATGTAAGAGTTCTGACAAACAATAGGCTGAGCAGGATGACATCAACTGTTGGGGCATTAAACATTTACTATACCTACAGATGTGTCCTGTTACAACGTTGCTGCATAGTGTACACTGTATGACTATGGGCTCCGGAGATTTGCAGGCATGAACATATGCACCTTCAATCCATTCTCTTCTATGGAAAATATGTGGCATAGCGCTCCCATGATCACTGTGCATTATGATAGTGCTCCTACAATCAGTGCGCATCATGAGAGCAAATACTGCTAGGCAGTAGAAGGACACATCAGTAACACCACTTTCACATTGCAAAATGCAGGGTTGCACTGGGACTTTGAAACAGTTCGGCCCCAAAGTGACCCTGCATTGTTCTGGCCCCTTCAGCGACCTGGCAATATTGCCAGTTTACTGACATCATGCGAGGGTGGGGCAGAGCGGCAGAGCATCATCAGGGGCAAGGGAGGAGGCAGTGCTTGGAGCTGATGCTGGGTTGCTCGACTCGATTAACCTGTTGACACTGCACACGAACCTGGCAAAGAACCAGCAAGAAGCCTGGTTCGTTATGCCGGTTTGCTGTTGGTTTGCTGTACCCAGTAAGCCCTTTCAGATCGCACCTATTACAGGGTTGAACCGGCAACCTTTAGGTTTAAACTCATAACTATAATAAACACAATAACTAAGAGCTCAAAAACAGTTATATCATCAATGTGGGTAAAAAAAATTAATTTGATAAAAAAAAAAAAAAGAGCTTGTTTTCTGGTTTACAAATAGGAATAGTCCCGCACACAGTCTACTGCAGGCATGTCCAAACTGTGGCCCTCCAGCTGTTGTGAGAATACACATCCCAGCATGCCTTGCCATAGTTTTAGCATTCCCTAATAGCAAAAAAAGGCATGATGGGACTTGTAGTTTCACAACAGCTGGAGGGCCATAGTTTGGACATGCCTGGTCTACTGTATATCTCTGTACAATCACAAATAAATATGCACATTACAAAAACATAACAAAGAGTAATTCATTTAGCAACTATTTAAGTAGAATTTTTCTATAAGTAAAAATCCATTTATTGACATGTTTTTGGTGGTATACAGTATTTATATGAACATTACAGGCTAGACCCCTCTCAAGTAAGTTCCACTATTTGTATATCTTTAATTAATCTCCCATTTGTAGGCTACAGCCCTGAAATATATGAATGACTCATTACGATCGGGATGATTTACCATGTCTAATTCTAATAGCTCTTGTTATATCAAGAGATAAAAATGAGAGCGGCAACTAATTATAGCTTATTGCTCCGAGGTATTGTTTCTTATGCTAATATTTTGTTACATGTAATATATGGTGGAGATTAGTTACCATCCACTGTGCTTTCCTTTTGATTCAGCTACCATTAATTCTATATCAAAAGTGCTGGAGAGTGATTTATGTAATCTTGTATCATGCTTTTGGTTTCAGTAAAACCATATGTCAAAACTAGTGCAGAAATGTACCCTGTAGTATGGCCTTGCTCTTTTTAGTTCTTCTACTAAAAATAATTACACATGTTGAGAAAGAGAAATATAGGCCAATGAATGATGGCGTGGATATAATATATCAATGTTTGCTGGGTCCCTGGACACCACCGACTGCTTAAAATATACTCCTTTTTGGTAAGATTATTAACCATTGAGAAGTGCAACATACATGCTGCCAGGACAGGTGGGTGTTCTGTAGGTAAGAGAAGAGGAAAAAAAGGTTTTGGGTTGATTTGCTAAAATATATTTAAAGTTCATATGTGTGAAATTATTTGGTACATACTGTATATGAAAAGATAGTTATGCGGTACAATTGAAACTCTATAACACTGTAGTGCAGTTCAGAGTAGGCTTCATAAATCCCACTCTTCTAACTTAAGAGCCCTACGTGGTAAAGTAAAGGTTAAATATTGTATATTCTTCTAGAGAGTCTACTTGGCAAATAATTAGATACAGTATAGGTTAGTACAGTACATTGAAATTTCCAAAAAAGGTTATTTTAGCGGCTCTGCAATGTGCAGTTCAGGAACAGCTCACTGTGACCAGAAACGTTGCTGGTTTTTCCCATGCACACAAAGTGGAGTGCTGAATAATAACCAATGTTGAGTTTATTGTAATAGGTGGATATGTGCAAAGCAAAACATTGTGGGGTAAAAAAAATACTAAAATAGGAGTTCTTTTGAAGATGGGATGTTGCACAACCAATCAGACACTACTTATTTATTTATTTAGCATCTTCTAGGCACCTTAAGGGTCAACACTTCAATTCCGATGACGAGGTGCCTAGAAGATGCTGCCATTCAGTCCTGGTGTCTACAAAAACCACCAGCTTTCTTCTCCAATGGGTGTGCCCAACTCGTCAAGCATTGGCGCACATGCATGGAAAGGGATTGGGACTACGTTGAAAAGTGAATAATGCATTACATAGAGGATAATCTGAGTTATCATGCACACATTTTTTTTCAAATGTGTTTACAAATAAAAAAACTTATAGCCATGGAGGCATTACTTTTCAATCCAGCCTCATAGATATGATCTGAGTGGTTGCTATGGTCAACATCCCATATTCAATAGGACTCCCATCTTTTACCCCGTTGATCTTCACTAGTACATCACCGCTAACTGAATTGCCATCTGGATTTAGATATCAAGGGTGAAATTTTCTAAGATGTGAAATACACTTCACAGGTCATGGTGCTATGGGCAACCAATCAGAATCTACTTCTTATTTATTTACCACCCTTTAGAAGATAGTAGACAGGATGTGATTGGTTGCCCATAGCAACATGACCTGGGAAGTGTATTTCACATCTTAGTACATTTCACCCCAAATATCAACTTTCCTTATACAGGTCGAGTTTCCCTTATCCAAATATCCATTATCCAAATTATTCCAAAAACCATACAACCAGGAAAGTGAAAAAAAATAATTCTTGATAAAAGTACTACTGGGGACATCTGTAACAGCACTACTGGGGACATGATATGTAACTGGCACTACTGAGGGCATGATATGTAACTGGCACTACTGAGGGCATGATATGTAACTGGCACTACTGGGGACATCTGTAACAGCAGTACTGGGGACATGATATGTAACTGGCACTACTGAGGGCATGAGATGTAACTGGCACTACTGAGGGCATGATATGTAACTGGCACTACTGGGGACATGATATGTAACTGGCACTAAATATGTGCAAGACGATGATTGCTTGCCATTTAAATTCAGTGCCTGAGATAGGACACAAACTTTGTTTCATGTTTTGAAACCTTGTTTCATGCACAAATAAAATATATTTGTGTGTATTTCATGTGTTTTATGTGTTTATAGAACATAAATGCAAGATACTCATTGAAATATAAAAGTATTCTGAAATACGGAATAATCCATTATCCAAAGTTCTTTTGGTCCCGAGCATTTTGGATAAGGGATACTCAACCTGTATATCTGCTCTTGAAATAAATAATATAGTCAATGATTACTATTCTTCTTTCTAGTATCTTTTACTTCAGTGAAGGTATTAAAGTCTCTAGACTCATTAGGGAATCCAAAACATAGGTGCTAATATTGCAGCCATATTGAATACTTACAAAAAGGAGAGAGCCAGTGGGCGCCTTCTGTACACTAAATTATTTTAATCAATAATACACATAAATACAATACACAAAATACACTTGACAAATAGCTTTGCATGCATGCAAACAGAGTAAAAAATATTTCGTAATGGAAATACTCTAAAATGTTTTTTCAAACGCAATTGCAGAAAAAGTTAAAAATAAAAAATATAAAAATATGTATAAAAAACCGAACTGCAGCAAGTATTTACCAAGTCCTGATTGGACTTGGTAAATATTGGATTATTTTATTTTTTACTTTTTCTGCAATTGCGTTTGAAAAAACATTGAGCACTGCAGGTGGGGCAGATGTTACTTGTGCAGAGAGAATTAGATTTTGGTGGGGTTTTACTTCAAAGTGAGATCTATATTGCAGTGTAAAAATAAAGCAGACAGTATTTACCCTGCACAGAAACAAAATAACTCTCCCAAATCTCTCTGCACATTTTACATCTGCCCCCCTGCAGTGCACATGGTTTTGTCCATCTAAGGCCCTTAATTACAGAAGATATGGACTAGTCATAGTTGTCATAGTGTATAAAAATATGATCTACTTCTGTCTGCTTTATTTCAACAGCAACAATTTACCCAGACATCAGTTTAACTATAAAGTCAAAACATTTCTTATCTCTGTGTTACACCAGTTAGAGAAGCGGATTGTTTTTAGCTAAGCATTAGTAACTAATAGGATCACTGATTGAGAAGATGGAAATGTCATAAGCTGAAAATGATGATGACACGCGCAGGATTTAAGCTGTCTACACAGCACATTTATTTAAGATTTTGCCATAACGACATTTTTCTTTTTTTAATTATATTAACATAAATGCAATGAACACAGTTGATATAAATCTTCTTATGTGTCTTTGTTTAAAACAGTTACTGTTAAGAATGAATTTAAGAGGCTGCCCAGTCTTTCATTGGAAAGTATGTCCCATTGGGACAAAATTCCTCGTCTATAGCCAAGAGGATAATAAGATTTGTTAGCAATATGGATATTTTAGGATTTAGAAGTTGCAACTACATAATTCTTGTACTTTGAGTCTTTAGAAATACTTGTTGGGATTTTTTTCTAGGACAGTCATCTGAATATATCATGTGTATCTTAACTGGTGTAAAAATTATCTTAATGATGCAATTTACCTAATTGAAGAGAGATAAAGTACCATTCGACTCCTAACTCTTTTTTCAAATAGACTGACAACTGGAAGCCGATTGTTTAGTACTTTATCTCTCTGCACTTTGGGGGTTATTCAGATTTGTTCAGTTCCCCGTGTGTTCACATGGGGGAATGATGTTTTGCATCTGCAAGTGTGGGGCGGTGGATTTGCCCATGGGAACTCCCAGTGTTTCATGAAATGCTGAGTGTTTGCAAAGTAATGCGGCCATGATGTGGGCAGCTGACATCACCGAATGTCAGCTGCCCGCCCAGTTCCTGTGGAATTTGCATGCAAATCTACAGTAAGTGACCTGAAAGTCGCTAAGATATGTTTGCTCAGCGACCATCGAATGATGTGGGTGTTCCCACATATGCTGTGAATGGAGTTTATGTTAAACATCCATTCGCAGGTCGTGCGAAGGAATCCAGTGTGCGGGGGGTTTGGGGTCAGTCGGACCGGCATTCTGCATCTGGGGGACTCGCAAGGATGCAAATTCTCAGCCTTGTGAGTCAACCAGAATTACGTCCTTTATCTCTCCAAACACTGGTCTACCCCAAAATCTCAAAATAGATTAGTTCTCTGTGTTTTGCCCCATTCTTTCCATAATCTAAACAACTCATTTGTACAACAACATAAAGACTACGGCACTCATTTTTATTTAAATGTTTCATCAGGACATGTCTATTTCATGGATTGAGGAAAGAAGTCCTGTGAGTGTCTGAATGCATGTTATGTTTGTGTCGATTGTGTGTTTCCGAAACACTGCCATCTGTTGGCAGTGAGTGAAACTAGATCGCTCTCTCACACATGCACAAACACAGAGGCAATCACAAGGTAGCAGGTTAGCTTTCAAAGCTAAATTAGTAAGGCATCCATGTAGTAAAGGAATCAGAATGAAGTTCAGCAAATTAAAAGTAAGTGGGTAAGTGGCCTGAATGATAAAATCATATCTTTAATTTGAGCTGTGACTGTCATTCTCTCTAACACCTCAGGGAAATTAGGAGTCTGACTTGGTTGACCGAACCTTAAAGATTCATGGCTGTTTCTTTTAAGGAAAAAAACTTGTAAGCTGTTAGATTCCCAAACAAAATCCTCAAATTGATTTATGTATCCAGTGTTAAAAAAAATCAGCATAAAAATATATATACTACAGTATATCAGTGGTTTCCAAGCTGGGTGCCAAGGCACTTGAAAGGGTGCCCGTGGTTGGCGATTCAATACCAATTCAAATCATTTGTGGCCAATTTAACAGGCAAAACCAATACTTGTGGCTTTGGATCATAACATATGTGGTCAAACGGAAGAAAATCTTGCCCTTTGCCACAAAACCAAACCTAATACACACATTTTAGTCAATTAAATATTTCTGAGGTTCTCAATAAGAAAGTTTTGACCAAGGGGTGCTGTGAAAAAAATACTGATACTTCAAAGAAGCTTGAGAACTACTGTACAATATCTAAAATTATAGTCCTTAAGGACCTCATACATTAGGCCGACTTGTCCGAGAAAAGAAAGGAGAAAAAAAACCCTGAGCAGCAGGAGGTCTGGGCTGCACTGAGCTCCCAGGGGCTGTGGGTGCAGCGTCGCAGTGAGGCAGGCAGTCTGACTCCGCAGTGTCTGGGGAGTGCTGCCGAGAGCAGACCTGCAGCGGGAGAATTAAAAAAAATTAAAAGGTAAGCAGGCCACTTTTTGGCTAAGAGTGCTCATTTACAATCCTGAAAAACGGCAAAATTCGTATTCATGACACATTCGGAGGGGGGGGGGGGGTTCATTCGGTGTGGGGGGGGTTGGTGGATTTGCAACCTATATGTATAACCCCCTACATGTATTGCCACCTTTTCAAGATAAATACAACATCGTCATAAATATGTTATACTGTATATTCTTTTAACACAATTTTCTTTCCTTTACTACTAGAAAAGCAAAACTATAACACCGTTCATTGAGTGTTCTTGACAGTGTTCCACCTCTTGTTAATAAAAGAAAGTACCTCTGGAAAGGTCCTTGTAGGGACAAGCTATAATTTTTCTTGTCATTTTAACTTTAGCAAAGGTTTTGTAGTGATAAATGTTGATTCTGGAAGAGCCATTCCAATACCATTTTCGTCAACCTAAAGTATTAAAAACATTTTAAGAACTGCTATTGTGTAATAACGCTAAGGGATTTTAAAATAAGGAACTGTACAATTTAGTGAATTTGTAACAGTTATAAAATAACAGTTTGACAGCAAAGGCTTTTCTAGCAAAACTTAAAAAAGTGTTATTCATGATCTAAGAATCTGGATGATCAGAATTTTATGTTCGTACAATTCAAAGATTTAGGTCTTTGCTTCAAATATTATTTTAAACTGCTAGTACCAATGATTTAAAAGTGCATGTTAACGTAAATCTCAAGAAACATTGCTATCCTTTCTTCTCTCTAACCCAAGCATTCTGGAGACTATTGGGTTACAATCTTGTTAAGAAACCTCTAGACTTTTCTTTAACCTATCTATCTATCTATCTATCTAGTCCTGCAACTTTAATACTAATTTTACTAAAATTCCTGTATCCAACAACACTGCGAATTCGCAGCCTTGTGAGTCCACCAAACCCCGCCTTGCTAATGGTGGCCTGTCCGCTGCCCATTTGCAGCATGTGTTTACACGCAGTGGCTGCGAATGGATGTTTAACATAAATATCCATTCGCAGACTAGGGGGGAACACCCACATGTTTTGATGGTAGACGACCATCAAAAGATGTGGTGCGTGCACTTTCGGACTGACCTGGGTGGGCAGCTGACATGCAGTGATGTCAGTTGCTCGCCCCCGGCGCCCATGTCACTCGGCGATGGGAACGCCCAGCATTTGTTATATGAATTCAAATAAAATAAAGTTGTGTAGAAAAAGTTTATATTTCCTATAAAAGGTAATCATTATTTATTGTATCATATGAAAAAGTGAACTGTTTACTTACAATGCAGTGCTTTAATATAAAAAAAGTAAAAAAATAAAAAAGGTAAACATTACAGGTCATTATGAGGAATAAAAATGCTTGCTTGCCAATTTTCACACTTAATTTGACAAATTCACTTGACACTCTAGGGGTTAACAATTGCCCTTCATCACCTCTACTGAATTAATAAATACATATATCTGTTCCTATGCCAAGTTAAGCTACTGCAAGAGGGATGGCATTTACTGTATGTCTCTAATAACAGCTTTGAGAGAATCCAACTAATTAATTTATCAAAGCAAAGATGCTAAGATGCCAGTTAAGTGATACAAACAGCAACTGGGTGTGTTGTCTAAAAATCCTGCTAAGTAAGATGCTACATTCACTACCCGCCTCCAAGTTTAGATTACTAGCAGGGGCATATTTAAGGGCTGACGGCCCCTATACAGAGGCAGGACTGTCCATCACTCCACCCCTTTGTGCTGGGAAAATTGGCATACTGTACATCATCTTCAGGTCTTCCATAGAGCTGTATGGAAAGTGAGACCTTAAGTGAGTAGAGAAAGAGATTTTCCAACAAGACACAACACCTTCAAAAAGATGGAAACAATATCTAGGATTTATCTCTTACTGTAATGCTGGGTACTCACTGGGAGATATATCGTGAACATCAAAAAATGTGTAAAATTCAAATAGGGGAGCCACACCAACTGCCATTCCAAGCTGACTTACTGGCAGTTGGTGTTTCTACCTTATTTGACTTTTGAACTGTGCTGAGGCCCCACCCCTGGAGCCACCACTGGCACTAACTATACAAACATAAAGGATCTAGCAAAAATAATCAGAGTACTAATAACTAACAGTACTTGTTCTGTGTCTTAGTTTAAGACACTATTTTAGCCTCAAAGTGTTTGACATACACTTCTCTTGGTCTTATTTGTTTTTCCTCTATTACATTCCTAGGAAGATCAATATTGCTGGAAATATTCCCATGAGAGGTGACTTTCGCTAGTGAGGAGACTCCATCAAAAATCAGTAATAATAGTGTTCATTTAATTCCAAGAGGAAACACAACATTAAAAGCCTCGCTGAAAGATTTATTGATTACACCTCAGCAATGACCAACAAGCACTTGTAAAATACCCAAAGGGGGTCATTATTAGTACCGTGTAACTCTGTCGCTAAACATTAGCAGCACCAGGATAAGGAAGAAAATGTTGCACTAGGAAACAATAAAGAAATGTAAATGATAACATTTTGTTCTATACTACTATAATTATTCAGGTAAAAATTACCACCATTAGCCCAATTACTAAATATCTGTGTGAAGTGAGATAGAAAATTGTTACTGAGTAAAGAGTTCATTAGGGGGGAAATGGCAGGTCATTTAAAATACTAATTTAAAATAAATAGTAAGTAACCTTTCAGGGCCATTTATGGAGGCAATATATGCATCCATATTACATTTGCATAAATGAGGCATATATAGATTGTGGAAGTGACGAGACAGTAATGTAATCCAGGAAATGTATGATTGCAAAAAAAAAAAAAGCCTTTTAATATTGAGGTCTCCCAAAATTTGCCCGTGGGCTCTTGTGTGTCATCTTACTACAGTCATTTATCACAGCTAAGTAGCGCACGCAATAGCATAAACAGAGTCGTTGACAATTTTTGAAT
This sequence comes from Crinia signifera, assembly GCF_055691185.1. Taxonomy (NCBI): domain Eukaryota; kingdom Metazoa; phylum Chordata; class Amphibia; order Anura; family Myobatrachidae; genus Crinia; species Crinia signifera. The sequence continues at coordinate 249,229,861 of NC_139221.1, read as the reverse complement.
GGGAATATTGTTCATTTGATAAATTTGTTAACTGTACTCGGGGCTTAGGTCATGTTCATATGCATTGTCGATATTTACGCAACTGAATGATTATTAACAGACTGCGCTGGATCCAAGTTACCTGTGTCATGCCGATCACAGTGAGGATTTAATCCATACTTGCCAACTTCTCTTGTGCCCTTTCCGGAAGAGGGCAGCAAGTTACAGAAAGTAGGGGGCGTGGACATCGATGGGGCGGGGCCATGGGCGGAGCTAACCAAATTACATTTAGATTCACATTTGAAATCTTTCCTCTTCACTTACTCCTTCCACGCTGCTGCAGCTTTATAAAAATAATTGTCTCCTTTCCTCCTGCACCCTCATTATTGTTCCTCTCCCCCCCTCTCTATTGCTTCATAAAAAATTATTTAAAGCAGTGGGGTGGGGGGAGAGGAACAATTTTGATAAGGCTGCGTGTGTCATCTTACTACAGTCATTTATCACAGCTAAGTAGCGCACGCAATAGCATAAACAGAGTCGTTGACAATTTTTGAATGGGAATATTGTTCATTTGATAAATTTGTTAACTGTACTCGGGGCTTAGGTCATGTTCATATGCATTGTCGATATTTACGCAACTGAATGATTATTAACAGACTGCGCTGGATCCAAGTTACCTCTGTCATGCTGATCACAGTGAGGATTTAATCCATACTTGCCAACTTCTCTTGTGCCCTTTCCGGAAGAGGGCAGCAAGTTACAGAAAGTAGGGGGCGTGGACATCGATGGGGCGGGGCCATGGGCGGAGCTAACCAAATTACATTTAGATTCACATTTGAAATCTTTCCTCTTCACTTACTCCTTCCACGCTGCTGCAGCTTTATAAAAATAATTGTCTCCTTTCCTCCTGCACCCTCATTATTGTTCCTCTCCCCCCCTCTCTATTGCTTCATAAAAAATTATTTAAAGCAGTGGGGTGGGGGGAGAGGAACAATTTTGATAAGGCTGCGCTGCTGATGCAGCGTGGAGGTCTGAAGGGGGAGGGAGACAGAGCCTGAGGAACGCTAGTAAAGAAAACAGCAGGGACGCCGGGGAGCTGAGTGAGAGAAGCAGAAGGCAAGCACTGTAGCAGCCAGCCTCTAGCTTACTCACCATCTCTTCTGCGGCGCTGCCTTCTGCTGCTCGTCCGCTCTCTCTCCACTGATCCCGCTCCCAAGGCCGCTCCGTGCTGTGCTGCTGCGGCCAGCGATACCACAGAACCATCGCCAGCATTACTAGGACAGCCGCAATGTCAGTCAGCCTCTACACTTTGTGACTTGCGCAACCATGGGTCAGCAACCATGATTTAATTGCATAGTGATTGACAGGAAGTGACCATTAGGGGTGGTAATGGGGAATGGCAGCAAACGAGTGCATGTGCGTCTCATTATGAGCGTACTAGCCAGCAACACGGTGCAGCTCTCTGTGCTGAGTCACTGGTGGGACTAAGTACACTAGTACAGCCATGATGTACTGTACATCTGTACATAGCTAAAAAAGGCTCCTGCATCACTACTGCGGTGTGCAGTCTGTGTAGCCATATGCAGTAGGTCAGAATTCATGCAACATACTTTTTTTGCATAGCTCAAATTAACATATGTGCAACTCTTAATCAGCTCGAAATCTTCCTCTAAAATATTCGCCTCGCTCAGGGTTCTCTAACACCACATTTAATTATTTCTTATGTAGAAGTAGAAGATAATTGTGCATATTATGTGGTGATATATTGAACTGTCAATATTTGTGCTGCAGTGCGCAGGAAGACATTCATAGGGAATGCCTTCAATCCTGTGAATAGTGCTAATCATGTTTATTTTCTGTCTGCCCAAATTGATTAGAGTCACAACCTTTATTACATCCCATTATAATATTGACCTGTGTAACTCCTAACTGATCCGACGATGACTCATAGAACACTGACAGAAAAAAAAGTTTTAGAAACAAATTGTATGCAAACAGCATCTTTATTGCAGTGTGTTCTGGTAAACAAGAGGACGGACAGACTTCTCGGTTAGTTAAAGAATAAATAGAGAAATAAATTAGCAGTAAGGACCGACACTCAGAGCTGGACTATAATTTATGGGTCTCTAGGCAAGTTATACATTCAGGGCACTTCCATCCTTATTGCACCCATGCAATGTTAGCATAGCCTCGTCATTAACCCTTTTGGTATCCGCCTGTTGGTACATCATGCAGATGTGAAACCTCACCCTCATGGCACACCTCCGACTACACATATCAATCATCAGTCAGGTGACCTGTATACAATTTTGAAGTAATATATTGTGTTACCTAAAAATAGCAGTGACATATTTCCGTCTACCTATCTTCTCCTCTGTCTGTGCTTCCATATGTGCCTCATTCTAGCCAAATGTATCAAGCTCAAAAAGTGATAACATGGAGAGTGATAAACAGCCAGCCAATCAGCCCCTAACTATCACATTGCAGGCCAAGTTAAAAATGACAGTTAGGAGCGGATTGGCTGATTGTTTATGGCTCACCACTTTATCACTTTTTGAAGCTTGATACAGCTGACCCTCTGTCTGAGCTTCTAAATATGCTCTAGGCCAGGTATGTCCAAACTGTGGCCCTCCAGCTGTTGTGAAAACACACATCCCAGCATGCCTTGCCATCGTTTTAGCATTTCCCAATAGCAAAACTGTGGCAAGGCATGATGGGAATTGTAGTTTCACAACAGCTGGAGGGCCATAGTTTGGACATGCCTGCTCTAGGCAGTCTGTGTCTCTAGCTTTACCCCATTTGCATCTTTATGCCTCTATCTGTAACCCCTTATTACTTTTTGTGCCTCTGTGCCCCCCTTGTGTCTCTCTGTGCTCCATTCTGGCTCTATACCCCCTTCTGCTTCTGTTTCCCCCTCTTTCTCTCGGTGCCTTCCTCTGCCTACTGTATACTCTCTAATGCCTCTATATCCCTTTCTGCTTGTCTGCGCCCCTTCCTCCTCTCTGTGCTCTTTTCTGCATCTATCTGTACCCTCTACTGCTTCTGTATCCTCCTGTCTGTACCCGCTTATGCCTCTTTCTATTACCCCTATGGCCTCTATACCTCCATATTATCTGTATCCCATTCTTCTGCCTCTCAATTTGGCCCCTCTCTGTGTGTGCCCCCTTACAAGCTTTGTAACCCCTCCTGGTTCTCTGATTATCCTACCTCCCTGTGCACCATTCAGCCTCTATCTGTACACTTCTTTTTGCGTCCTTTTCTGCTTCCAGCTGCTTCTCTGTAGAGTGTGTTGTGTGCCACATAAAGCAGAGCGAGGCATCTTTCACAAAGCCAGGGAACACGGTACACTAATTGGGGGTCTACATGCTCAGGTGTCGACATTGATTCCCCCCAAAAGTGAGAAAAAAAACCCATGTCAACCTTTTCATATGTTGAACTTTTGCTTGTGTCAACCTTGTGCATGTTGACTTTTTTGCGGTAAACCGTCTACTTAGATATTGTCTGTGAGCTATAAAACACCTGTGACTCCTACGCAAGCCTCTGAGACTGACCTAGCAAAAAAAGTAAGTTAACCCTTAACACACCGGGGCCAGATGCACTAAGCTTCAAAAGTGATGAAATGGAGAGTGATAAACCACCAACCAATCAGCTCCTGCATGACAGCTGATTGGTTGGTTGTTTATCACTCTTCATTGTATCACTTTTGATGCTTAGTGCATCTGGCCCCTAGTCTGTATTGCAGACACTGCTGAGTATCTTTGTAATGCTGCCTCAGAGACATTTAAATAATCTTAACACTGATATACAGTAAGCAGCAATAACAAAAACCACAGCTAAAGCTGCACATTCTTAGTTAAATACTTTGTTTATAGATATTCCCTATTGTCTCTTTAAACAATTTAGTCAGAGAATACAGCCCCATTATGTCTAAGCATGATTTCACCTAGTTCAGCACAGTGGACAGGCGGCGTGTAACATATGTTCCAAAACTGGATGTTGGATAGCCCTGTCTCACACCAACACAATTACATCCCCGCACTCTCTGGGGATTGCCGTCATTGACACAATCTATTATTTATAAGAAAAGCAGAATATTACGCTTTAAAGTGTGGTACAAGAGCAAAGATCATCCTATTTATGCTTCCCCGAGGCACAGACAATCTGATTATCAGGCTATTGGACAGTATATAAATGGGACAAGTAAATGTTCCACTAAATAGCAACAGCTTGTCCACCTTCAGCAATTCCTGCGTTTGCTACAGTATGTGTTCCTTAGATGAACTCCTGTATTTAAGAAAAAAATCAAATACACAGAGGAGCTGGAGCCTGACATGGAAGTTACACAAGTGATTAGCACCTAGTTAATGCTAAGATAGAAAGATGGTTTAATTATGATAAGCCGCTGACATTGGGAAAGTAAGAATGGATAAACTGTTTTTATATATAAAGATTGAGTTACTAGGGGCAACGGGCAGTTCAAGGTCATTAGTGTCTGTTGCCATAGCAACCAATCGCAGGTTCAGCCTATCTCAAAACCCAGGAATCCTATTTCATGCACACACTAACACAGATTCAATATAATACATATACATTTCATTTTCTGCAATAGAGTATAATAAGAGTGTATTAAATGTATTCCGTTATTTATTCACTTTACTTCACAGATTGAATATTTTTATATTTTGCTGTCCTATATTTTCATTTTACAGAAATGCTTCTCATGATTGCAGTATAGAAATAAATATATATATATATATTTTTTTAAAAAGGTTCATTTACAATAATTCTGTAATTCTTCTTAGTTTTAGAAGGTAATATTCAATAAAGGTTCTTATTGATAATCATTTTAATGAACATATCATGATTGGGGATGGGGTACACCAATGTCCATTGCACCTGTACCATATCAGTGGCGTAACAACAAATTATGCATCCCCCCCTCTCCCCCCCCCCCCCCCCCGCCGGGAAAAAAAAACCCCGTTAAGACCCCCCCCACCCTGCTTTACCCCTTTGCGACTGGTCTGTGGCCAGGACACTGGCCTGCCACAGCATCTCCTGTGGCCGGGAGTCAGGACCCGCAAATTTACTAGCCTGCATCCCTGCATTCCTCCTGGCTCAGCCTCCTTATAAAAAGTCCCTCAAAAGATGGCCACCCCCTTACAGCAGACAGTTTTTGGGGATGCTAGAGGATGGGGGGGCCAGGAGGAGCGCCGGGGCACAGGCTAGTAAATCTGCGGGTCCTGACTCCCAACCACAGCAGATGCGGCAGCAGCATAACAATAGCCCCCGCAGACCCCCGGTGCCCACACTTAATCCATACCCTCCAACATGACCCATTCCATTAGGTACAAAATGCTCTGTTCCTGGACTTCCCTGCCAGTGGCAGTTACAGAGTTTGGACTCCAGCACAGTCCAGAATTCAAAGAGGGGGTCACATCAACTGTCAGTGAGTCCAGGACAGTGATGTTTGGAGTGGCATTAGGTGTGGCTCCCCTCTTTGAATATTGGACTGTGCTGCAGGCTCACATCTGTAACTGCCACTGGCAGGCAAGTTCAGAAACAGAGCATTTTGTACCTAATGAAATGGGCCATGTTGGAGGGTATGTTAATCAGCGCCTCCCTGCCGTTGCGGGGTCTGCGGCACTATTGTTACACCACTGTACCATATCTGACCTTCTAGGATGTATCCATTCAGCAAAAGTATCTCTTTAAACAAATATTGGAAAATTGTCATCTATGCAGGGCCATGTTAATGCATGGGTTTACGGGGCAGCTGCCCTAGGGCCCCACAATTCTAGGGTCCTTCGAGCAGGGGTTTGCTGGTGCCTTTGGAGTTTCTTGTGAAGATAGTCAAGATTACTCCCTGGCTGCTTTGGTTGTGAATTACACAAAATCAGAGATGCTGGAAAGATTCTCTACTGGCCAGCAGCCATACAAGTACTGGCTGTAAGCATGCTAATTGCTGGGTGGCAGATAGTAGGCGGAGAGAGCCTGCAGGAAGTTGTGATTATTTTTACTTAAGTAGAGGTCCCAATGCATTGCTTTGCCTAATCCCCACAATGCTCTTAAGACTGCCCTGCATCTGTGCTTCTGTCCTCTCTGTGACAGATCCAACAAGTCTCCAGAATGTTCCTTAAGATGTGACTCTTGATCCTCATCCATGGAGGGATCAGTGGCGGAACTTGTGGGTTGTGAGCCCAGGTGCAGAAATATAATATGGGCCCCCCTCCTTCACCCCAACCAGTGGCGTAGCTATGGTGCGGCAGCCCCCGCGACAGCTTGGGGGAGCCAGCACCAGCTGGGCACACTGAAATTTAGCCCGAGCAGCCATTCTCCCCCTGCCCCCGCCGCCCCATACCTCATCTCTCCCTCCGCCATCAGAGCATCTGCTCTCCTCCCACTGACACTGCCGTCACGTTGGACAGCCCTGGTGCGAATAATTGAAGTCTGTGTCACGGCTGGCTGTGTCACGGCATGGCTGAAGTCTGTGTCCCTGTGCGGGAGAGACCCAGGGCTGATAGCGCTGATGAGAACGCGGCTGGCGCTGTGCAGGAGACCCGGGGCTGACAGCGCTGATGAGACCGCGGCTGGCGCTGTGCAGGAGACCCGGGGCTGACAGCACTGATGAGACCGCGGCTGGCGCTGTGCAGGAGACCCGGGACTGACAGCACTGATGAGACCGCGGCTGGTGCTGTGCAGGAGACCCGGGGCTTACAGCGCTGATGAGACTGCGACTCGGCACCGCTGAGGGCACTGACGCTGATGTGGTGAGGAGACCAAGGAGCTGTTGCCGCTAAGGAGAGCCAGCGCTGATGTAAAAACCGCCCGCTGGAGGTAGTAAGTACAAATACACACATACATCTCCCCTCTCTCTCCTTTTTTGTTCTCTGTCTTTCTCCTCCCATCTCACCTCCCCTCTCTCTCTCTCTCTGCTTCTTTTTTTTGGGGGGGCGCCCAAAATCTTTTCTGCAGGGGGGAGAAAACTTTATAGTTACGCCACTGACCCCAACCCAAGTTCAATGCATGCTACACAGCAGTGGGTGCCAAGGAGAGGACAAGGGTGCAGGGAGAGGCCGAGTGTGACAGGGAAAAACATAGGGTACCAGGGGCAGCAGAGGGACCTTAGTCCTCAGAGACACTGACGCCCACAACCCCAAGGGTAGTTCCACTTCTTGGCTGGATCACTGCATTTCTGAGTTATCTCTTAATAGTTAAGGATTACTGTGAATGTTAAACTAATATCACAGCAATTAGGGTGTGGCTTATATTTATCAATAGCCATTATGACCTTATACTTTTTAAAGAATGATCAAAAAAGTATTATTGTAGACCTATTTATACCTATCAAATTTATTTATTTACATTTATTTTTTCCTGTAAATCAATTATTTTCAACCTTTTTACCTTGTGGCACACTAAATAAGATTTTAAAATTGCCAAGGCACACCATGAGATCCCCACATGGCAAAACACATTGGCACCCACAGGAAAAAACACCAATTCACACTGGTCCCCACAGGTAACAAAAATAAAATACATTGACCCTTTACATCAAAAGAAGAGACCAGTCAATAACAGTTGAACTGGTAGTGGCTGTAAACTGGTTTGGGCATCTCTAGATCTGGGGGAACACTTGAGAACAGTTAAAGGCACACTAGGGTGCCACAGCCCAGTAGTTGAAAAACACTGCTGTAAATCATTATTTAAATTTTGTTTTATAAGTTTTCTGAACCAATTAACTGCCCCTCTTCATCCCTCTCTCATCCTCCAAGTTTTCACATTTAAATATACAGTATTAATGTATTCTGACACAGGCTAAAGATACTCATGGTTTTCTTTCATGCTGGCTGGTGCTGTAATTCTGCCCACCTTGATACATAATGTTCCACTAATCCAAGCCCTCCACAATATCTTTATGTTTCTTTCCTTTAAATGGCTGTTAATGTTTTTTAATGGTTTAGTGCCTCCGTTACTGAAACTGACATTTGCGGCTCTGTATCAATACCTCCTAAAGAGGCATAATATATGTTGTATAAAACATAAAAGTGTTATCCTATGGTGTAAATGGATCTATTCATACAGTATAATAAAATAAAGGCTCTATCGTTCTAGACTTTGAAAGGCGCTTTAAAAAAAAAAAGGGCTTTCCCTTTCACATTGCAAAGGAAATGAGAAAAACGCCCCATCGGTAATACTGCAAACTTGCTGGCTTCTGATGGGAGCAAATAAATCTCAAGAAATTCTTTGTTACCAAGCAAATTAAATATAGCCGTAGCTTAAAGTACATGACTCTTCTGATTTGTATGTAGGAGAGTGCGAGAGACTGATATGTGAAAGGTCGGGACTATGGGGAATAAGAATAAAAAACTGTTCTCTGGTTTACTGGAGTCAATGTCTCACTGTGTATTACCCATTACTTGCAGCAGCCCGGTGGAACACAGAAGAAGCAGGTTTCACACCTCAATGCCTTGTTCTGCTAGATTACACATTGTTGCCTTGTAGGATTGGATTAAAATTACTCATTTAGAACATTAATCAATAACAGATCTTATATCCATTACCAGTAAAATTACATTTTGTAGGTTCATTGCAACTCTCTAATGTATGTCAATCACTGTTTTATTTGTTAAAATGAAAAAGTCATACTGTAAGCATTGGCACGGCTCTGCACACATATTCCTTTACATACAGTATCACATATTTTCTATCAGATCATTTCAGTAATGCTGCTTGTTTAGTCTAGAACAATTAAGACGGCAGTTTTGCTGCAGGCAAAAGGCAAAGCAAATTGCTGCGTTGGCAGTTCTATTAAAATGCAATATGTAGGGAAAGAATTTTTTTTTTAATCATAGGAGAGTAAACCCACAGTCCGTAACATGCACCATGGTACTAGTACCCTTTTCAAGCAATGAGAAAATTTACGTAGCCAGCGGCGATACATTGCAGGATTCTGGGGAAAAGCAAGATTAAAGAAAGTACTGAACAGGCTTCAGAGAAAGAAATGTGTATAGCAATAAACAGGTATTTCCACAATATAAAAGGAATATTAGACTTTAATATGAAAGTAACACAACAAACACATATGCCGTTTGTAAATATGTGTCATTTAGCTTTATTCATGTGGGCAGTGATCACAAAATGGGAGCTGTGTTATTGGTTGGTTGTTTGCTTTTACAGTCTTGTATTTTAAGCCAAGCTCAGTTTTCATGAACCAGACACAAGCTCTATTACTCTCTGAGATTGCATGTAAGGGCAACATTGCACTGACCCAAATCTATCAATCAGCCAGCTATTATCAGTCTATAGTGTACAGTAGTTAGATAATACTAAAGCCCCATAGATACTAGGTGATATTGTTCACATTTTGAGTGATATTGTGGAAGATATCGCCTAGTGTGTGTGCACTCTCTCCTCTGTCCAGCATGTCCGGATGAGGGAGGTAGCATGGCCGTCTCTCCCCCCTGCTCACCTGGGAGCCGGGATCTGCAAGTGTGTATGTGCTTGATGCCGCCTGTGTGGAGCCAAACAATAGGCAGCCAGCAACGAGACATCCTCTATTGTGTCCTCACAGTTTTATATACCAACAACACTATTGCTATTTTTCTGTTATTTATTTTTGTATTCATTTATTTAGACCCTTTTAAACTTGCGCCCTGGGAAATTGACGGTTCTAGTAAGCTGGCAAACGTCTGTGTCTCAGCCTGACCCTGCAAAGAGCAAGGTCAGGAGCCTGGGACTTTGTCCTATGTAATTTGCTTTCAGACATGCAAAAAAAATCAAGCGATGATGGGCCTAATTCAGACCAGATCACAAGACAAATGTGTTCTTAAAATGGGCAAAACCATGCTCACTGCAGGTGGGGCAAATTGAACATGTGCAGAGAGAGTTAGATTGGGGTGTGTAAAAAGAAAGCAGCCAGTATTTACCCTGCACAGAAACAAAATAATTCACCCAAATGTAACTCTCTCTGTACCTATTACATTTGCCCCACCGGCAGTGCACATACAGTTGTGCTCATAAGTTTACATACCCTAGCAGAATTTGTGATTTCCTATCCATTTGTCAGAGAAAATGAATTAACTCACAAACTTTTCTTTCACTCATGGTTAGTGGTTAGGTGAAGCCATTTATTGTCACACAACTGTGTTTACTTTTTAAATCATAATGACAACAGAAACTACCCAAATTACCCTGATAAAAAGTTTACATACCCTGGAGATTTTGGCTGGATAACATGCACACAAGTTGACACAAACAGGTTTGAATGGCTACTAAAGGTAACCATCCTCACCTGTGATCTGTTTGCTTATAATCAATGTGTGTGTATAAAAGGTCAGTGAATTTCTGGTCTCCTGAAAGACCCTTGCATCTTTCATCCAGTGCTGCACTGAAGTGCCTGGAGTCATGGGGAAAGCGAAAGAATTGTTAAAGGATCTGCGGGAAAAGGTAATTGAACTGTATAAAACAGGAAAGGGATATAAAAAGATATCCAAGCAAGTGAAAATGCCAATCAGCAGTGTTCAAACTCTAATTAAGAAGTGGAAAATTAGGGATTCTGTGGAAACCAAATCACGTTCAGGTAGACCAACATAAATTTCAGCCACAACTGCCAGGAAAATTGTTCACGATGCAAAGAAAAAAACACAAATAACTAAGTAGCCTAGAGAATTATGTTGCTTGTGACTCTAACCTTATCATACCTTGGCCTAGAAATAACTTCACACTGACACAACTTATCTAAAATAAAGACGCGACACCAATAGCTCAGTTTAAACGGTCATGGTTATTTATTAAAGACCAAGAGAAACTGGTATAACCCCTTTAAAAGGGGATGGCAAGGACCAGGCACCTGAGACCGAAGACCGTTCAGGGGTGTTACTCCGGGCAACGACCAGGTCGCTCCCAACCTCTTAAACACCCCTTACCAAAGGCACAGCCCGCCCTGCGCGGACATCCCCACGCCTCTAAGGCCTGACGTGAACATCTTCGCCTAAATGTTCATCGCCCACCGCGTTGAGTCGAGGCTCGTCCGCCCTCCTGGCAAGGCGAGGGGTAATACCGCGCAGGGACCACCTGACGCCCTTCTAGAATCCTGGTCGAGGGTGCCGACCCGCCAATTCTAAAATTGCCAATTAGATCGAAATTTTTAAGGCAAGGCCTTAATGTGCAAGGGAAGGGAGGGTGGGGATCAAAATTCAAGGAGGGGTATTCTGGCTTACTACCTAGACTATATACCCTAGCTCCAGGGTGCCACCCCCCAGGACCCCCATTGGTGGGGCTTCCCGCCCTGAATAACCCCTCCTTCTATGCCTGGTCATTTTTCAACAACTTTATTTAACCAAGCTCAAATTCACAGTCTCTTAATTTCACTTGGGCTTATACAGCCCTCGTTCCACCTAAGTAGCCTAGAGAATTATGTTGCTTGTGACTCTAACCTTATCATACCTTGGCCTAGAAATAACTTCACACTGACACAACTTATCTAAAATAAAGACGCGACACCAATAGCTCAGTTTAAACGGTCATGGTTATTTATTAAAGACCAAGAGAAACTGGTATAACCCCTTTAAAAGGGGATGGCAAGGACCAGGCACCTGAGACCGAAGACCGTTCAGGGGTGTTACTCCGGGCAACGACCAGGTCGCTCCCAACCTCTTAAACACCCCTTACCAAAGGCACAGCCCGCCCTGCGCGGACATCCCCACGCCTCTAAGGCCTGACGTGAACATCTTCGCCTAAATGTTCATCGCCCACCGCGTTGAGTCGAGGCTCGTCCGCCCTCCTGGCAAGGCGAGGGGTAATACCGCGCAGGGACCACCTGACGCCCTTCTAGAATCCTGGTCGAGGGTGCCGACCCGCCACAGCAAGTGGCACACTAACCCCTCATCCTCAAGTGCCAATTGCCCCGCCATCCCCTAACAAATCTATTCGCTCTAATAACTGTTAGCCCAATCGCCTAAGAATTCCCCTCAAAAAGATAGCCATTCCTTCCTCAGACAAGTGCACCCCATCAGGCCTGTATAGGTCCGGGTGTTCTCTTGTAATCTCGGGGTGCCTGACAGCCACTCCCCCTTTACACACCACGAACCTGCTTAAGGCGTGATTTAGCTTTCTCCTTGCCCTTTCTATTGCCTCTACGTTATGCGCTCCCCTCCAGGAGAACCGGGGGATGATATCTGACCATACCAGCCGTAGACCCTGCCAACTCTTCAACAAAGCAGCTAAATCCTTCTCCATCATGATTCTCAAGGCTATGCCAGTAGTCTTTGCTAGGTCATTCCCTCCCAGATGTATTATCAAAACATCGGGCCTGTCCCCTTTGCTGGATTCTCTCTGTAGAAGGCCTGTCAAGTTCTTCCATAGCAGGCCCCTAACACCAATCCATCTTACTGCTTTTGCAGTGGCCAGCACTGGCGAACTCCTAGCTACTAAATGCCTCTCTGCCCAGAATATGTAGGAGTGCCCTACTATCCAAACTACCCCCAAGGGACCGAAGGGAGGGGATGGGGCTGCAAAGGAAGGAAAAAACCTAGGGGTTAGTAATCAAGTTATACTCTAATATTTCACAACTTATAAATGACATAAAGCTAGGGTCCAAGTGGAGTTGAAAAACTTAAAAAACCACCAGAAAGGCCTGTGAGGTGGGGCCAGATTGAATTAGGCGCATTCTGGAGGAAAAATCAAAAAATTCACCCCACACCTCCGATTGCAGAACGCTAATCGTTCCCCAACCGTTTGTAAACTTTACGTTTTTGGACCCGCGCAACAGGCGCATACTATACTTAAGCTAATACTTAAAATTCTACACACTCTATATTAAAGCATATTAACTCTCACGTATTTTTTAAAGCTGTCTGACTTCCATCTGCCAACTGCTTTGACGGCCTCAGGCGGCAAACCCGCTACCGTAGCTGCAGTGGCTGCGCCAATTCGGAATGAATGCGTTCCATAATCGTCTGGACGCAGCCCTATTGCCGCTAAGCCCTTCTTCATAACTGCAGTAAACTGAAATTTTGTGAGCGGTGACCCGTTAGCGTGGGCCAAAAATTGAACCGCCTCGCTGTGCCTTACAGAGGCATATTCTAGAGTTAGCGCAACCGGGCAGATTACTTTGTTGACGTGTGGCTTAAGCGTAATCCAGGTGCCCCTGCCTTGCTGGTCAGTCTTTGACCTTCTTAGCCTGCATAACACCTGCTCCTTGCTTACCACCACGTCATCCTTAAGAATCCCCGAGCTAACCCTTTTATTGCGCGCTGTTAACTCACTAACTCTGAAAGCCCCATGAAACGCCCAAGCGAAAGCCACCCTAAACAGCGCTACCTCCGGTTCATTGTCTGCAACATTAGATAACACAGCCAATAGTTCTCCTAACTTGGTTTCATCCAGGGGACGCCTATTATCCGGTTGTACCGGTTGCACGCGCGACCAACCCCTCATTGCCTTACTGATGATGAATGATTTAGTAGGATCTGGCACCCTGCGCAATTTGCTGTGAAATGCTATCCCTGCCAAAGCCGCCGCCATAGCCGACTTGGACCGTCCGTTGTTAAAGTGTTCCCATACAAAGGCTAGGAGGCAGTCATCCACTGACTTACCCCTGGATTCCGGTTGCTGCTGATAATTACACCAATCCTCCCATGCCTTTCCATAAGATCTGCGGGTAGCAGGTGCTAGTGACCGGCATGCTAGTTCTGTCATGCCGGCTCTACTACCTGCCAGACAGATTTGGGACATCTTAGACCTGTTTCCGCTGCTGCTGGCGCCAGTTCACGAAACCTAGTAAACTGAAATCGCGACAAAGCGTCTGCGATATCGTTTTCAACGCCTGGTACATGTCTGGCCCTGAAATTGATGTTGTTTTTCAAGCAAACTAGAATAAGGTGCCGCAAAAGTCTTAGGGCCTCTGGGGACGAAGCCCTTTGATTGTTAACTGAATGCACCACCCCCAGGTTATCGCACCAGAAAACTATGCTCCTGTTCGCTAGTTGTCCTGCCCACAATACCACAGCCACAATGATGGGAAACAGTTCCAACAATAACATATTTCCTGTGAATCCCCTGTCTATCCAAGATTGAGGCCATCTCTCACAACACCATTCCCCTTCAAAGTAGGCTCCAAAACCTAACGACCCCGCTGCGTCTGTGAACAGCTGCAGCTCCCCATTCGAGGCCGCTTCAGCTTGCCAAAGCAGATTATGATTAAAGTGGTGCAAGAATTCTTGCCATACACTCAAATCATCCTTAATTTCCCTACCCAGGCGAATAGAATGATGGGGATTCCTAACTCCGGCTGTGGCCCTTTCCAGTTTCCTACAGAAAACCCTACCCATAGGAATAACCCTACAAGCAAAGTTAAAGGAGCCTAACAAGGACTGGACGGTTCGCAGTTGCACCCTGTTCCTAGCCCTGCAATCCTGAATGAAACCCTGAAGTCTCTCCACCTTGTCAGCTGGGAGCCTGCAGCACCCTACCCCAGTATCAATTTCAATACCTAGGTAGGACAGGACTGTCACAGGCCCTTCTGTCTTCTCATGGGCTATGGGTACGCCCAATGACTCAAAAACTCGCAACGCCACGCCCAGCGTCCTCCCACATGCCTCCTCGCCCCCTGTTCCTACAATGAGAAAGTCGTCAAGATAATGGGCAACCCCCTTGGATCTTGATTCATTTTGAATGCACCATTGTAAAAAAGTGCTGAATCTCTCAAAGTATGAACAGGAAATCGAGCAGCCCATGGGCAGGCACCTGTCAATATAGAACGCCCCTTCCAGCTTGAAGCCCATGAACCTAAAAGAATCAGGATGTAGAGGGAGGAGCCTGAAGGCCGACTCTATGTCTATCTTGGCCATCAGTGCCCCGGGGCCGAAACTTTTAACTAGGCCTAAAACTTCGTCAAACAACTGATAGTGAACGCTCGCCAATTCAACTGGAATGGCGTCGTTAACTGAATTACCGGGTGGATAAGAAAGGTGTTGTATTAGTCGGAACTTCCCTGGATCCTTTTTTGGCACCACCCCTAGGGGTGAGATGCACAGCTTCGGAATAGGTGGGATCTCAAAAGGCCCCACCATCCTGCCCAGACTAACCTCCAGCTGTACCTTTGCCCTAACAACCCCTGGCAATTCCCTGGCTGACTTCAAATTCTTGTTTGTGGAAGTGAAAAAATTAACGGGGATAGGGAGGCGGAAACCCAAAGAGAAACCCTCTAACAAAAACTTAACATCTAATTTATTAGGGTATCCTCTTAAATAGTGTTCCAACTGATGTAGCTTAATGGGCGAATCTGCCTTACTTAGCGCTAGCTGCGCCTTCTCCTGCACTATTCGCTTTGCCACTTCTGCATGTCTTAGCTGGGTGCCCTGCTCCACATATTTTGCACTCGTGCTTGAACCGGCATTTTGCGCCCTTGTCACATTTCCCATCGTTAAAGGCGAAACATCGCCCTTTCCCCCCAGACTTCCCAGACGCTTTCCCACCTTGAAAGGACTTCTTACCCGCTGACTCCGTCATGGGTTGGCTCTTTCCTATCACCTCCCACCAAATCTCGACGTGCTTAGAACCCATCGGCATAATCTGTTTACCCTCATGACAAAGACGGAATTTCTCATCATATTCCCTCCAAGCCGGACCCTTATAATTCATAAAAGTCTCATTAATGAGGTGAAGGTAACTAATCACATTCTGATATTCTGTCGGCCTGGTGGTGAGGTAAGATGATGCAAATGCCAGGAAACCCTTCAACCAGTTATGAAACCCTTTGAAGGAGGCTTCGCCACTGTGCGAATCTTTTTTGACTTTGTCAAAATCCTTCTTCATCTCTGTCGTGATTGTGAAAAGGTCAATAAATTTGCCCTTTCTAATCTTTTCTTTGACCCCTTTTCTAAGTCCCCTGGCCACTGCTGTGTTGGAACAATGAGATGCATCCCCAGCTACTTCTTCTGTCGCTACGGGACTATTCTTACGCCTGCGTTTCTTGCCCCTAACCGCCTTGGCTACCTGCTTAGCTACCAGCTTGGCAAGCTTGCGCGGCCTTTTCTCTGCGCCCGATTCGTCACTATCGCCTGATGAAGCAGAAGACGCTGACTCACCAGAAGAGGAATCCTCCTCGTCGACCACCTCCATCCGAGGTGCGTCACCCTTTTCCATGGCGGCTGCTTCCGAGACCGTTGTCTTTTCCTTCGCGGGTGTTTCCCCTTCCTTCCTGGCCGACTGGGATGCTGGTGTGGCTTCCCCTGTCGTCAGTTGTACTGCGGTCGCCACTGTTGTAGCTTCTACCGATGAACTTTCCCTCCGCACTCGCGGTGAAGTGGGACGTGACTCCGCAACTGAAAGAACACAACTATCATTAATGGACTGGCTGGATGTACTCCCCGCCTGCGAACGCCTTTGTTGCGTTTCTGCCGCTACATGTGCGTCAACCGAGGGAGCCCTTTCTCTCTGAAACTCCCCTGCCCCTTCGCCTTGCCTAAATGGTAGACCCTGACCCCCCATGGGACTCTCCCGTGACGGGGGTGCCCAGCCCCCGTAAGCCTGCACAGGGTATTGTGGCATATTGTAGTGCCCTTGCGGTGGAAAGTGACCATATTGATGCATTCCCTGGTTAATGGGATGGCCGGACCCCGATCCCCAGTACGGGTATTGGGGCCCGCCGTAACTCCCACCAGTTTGTGTCTGGTTAGGCCACTGCCCCTGCCCCTGTTGACCCCAATTAACAAATTGTGGGAATGTATTAACCAGGCCCCCTGGTGTTGTATTAAAGTAAGGGCCTGGAGGCATTAGTGGTTGATTCTGCGGGCCGTATCCCTGGGCCCAGGGAGTAAAGACACCGTGCTGTGCCTGCCCTCGCTGTCCCATAATACGGTAGTCATACAAAGGCTCACCCGGCTGCTGGTGAATTTCACCCGGCCTGCCCAAACCCCTTACTTCACAACTCATATGCCTATCCCAATGTCTGGGTCCGCTGTCCCTGCTACCACCAGCAGGGGGGCCTCCTGTAATATGAATAAGCGGGCTTGGCCCCCTGCCTTGCTGCCTTTCTTCCACACCCCCTTGTGTGTTACTTTCCTGTGTATTCACATTGGGGGCACCTGTCCCCCTCCCTTGCTCTGTGACTGGATTTGCTTCAGCCACATTGCTGTCATCACCAGGGGGGGGGGAGCACTCACCCCCCCTATTCCCTGCTGCATATTTATCTCCCCGCTGGTGTCACCTCCGTTCAGCCGAACGGAGGTCCCAGCGTGTACTGCGGGTCCCCCCTCTCCTTGCGGCGGTTCCACTTCAGTGGACGCCGCCTGCGGCTCGTCCCCGGCTCCTGCCGTTGCCATGTACGGCGCCTCATCAGAGACGCCGACATGCGCATGCACGGAACGGAGCGGGAGAGCCTGTCCAGGCTCCCCGCCCCCCGCCAGCACCGCCCGGCTCGGCGCTCTGTCGCCGGAGCCCGGCGATACACGCCCGCCGGAGACAGATACCTCTCCCTCGCCTGCTGCATTAGCCGGGGGGAGAGCGACCATATCCCCGCTGCCGTCCATATTAACCCCCGCACCACCGCTCACGGCCGGCGAGGTAGGCCGCGATCCCGCGACCCCCACGCTATAGGACGCCTGACCGCCTACACCACTGCCCCTGCGACCAGGGACATGGCTGAGCGGACGAGCTGCCTCCGCCAGCCAGCGGGGTGGTGGAGCTGAACGTTTAGGACGCCCGGACATTTCAGGTATTAGTAATAGCAGCGCTGCACTTATCTCTGAAACACTTTCTCTCACAGGATCAAAATTCAAGGAGGGGTATTCTGGCTTACTACCTAGACTATATACCCTAGCTCCAGGGTGCCACCCCCCAGGACCCCCATTGGTGGGGCTTCCCGCCCTGAATAACCCCTCCTTCTATGCCTGGTCATTTTTCAACAACTTTATTTAACCAAGCTCAAATTCACAGTCTCTTAATTTCACTTGGGCTTATACAGCCCTCGTTCCACCTTCAGCTGAAATACTGGACTCTCTGAAAAAAAGTGGTGTGGTTGTTTCAAGATGCACAATAAGGAAGTATTTGAAGAAAAATGGGCTACATGGTCGAGTCACCAGAAGAAAACCATCACTATGCAAATGCCACAAAGTATCCCGTTTACAATACTCCAAACAGCACAGATACAAGCCTCAAAACTTCTGGAACAAAATCGTTTGGAGTGATGAGACCAAAAATTTAACTTTTTGTCCACAACCATAAACGTTACATTTGGAGAGGAGTCAACAAGGCCTATGATGAAAGGTAACCCAATCCTACTGTAAAACACGGAGGTGAATTGCTGATGTTTTGGGGATGTGTAAGCTACGAAGGCACTAGAAACTTGGTCAAAATTTATGGCAAGTTATCTGAAAATACAGGAGGAAAATTTGCACTCATCTGCCCGGAAGCTGCGCATGGGACATACTTGGACGTTCGAACATGACAGTTATCCAAAACACAAGGCCAAGTCGACCTGTCATTGGCTACAGCAGAATAAAGTGAAGGTTCTGGAGTGGCCATCTCAGTCTCCTGACCTCAATATCATTGAGCCACTCTGAGAAATGTACAGTTCATGCAAGACAGCCCAAGAATTTACAGGAACTGGAGGCGTTTTGCCAAGAAGAATGGGCAGCTTTACCATCTGAGAAAATAAACAGCTTCACCCACAACTACCACAAAAGATGTCAAGCTGTCATTGATGTTAAAGGGGGCAATACACGATATTAAGAACTTTGGTATGTAAACTTCTGATCAGGGTCATTTGGGTAGTTTCTGTTGTCATTATGATTTAAAAAGAGTAAACACAGTTGTTTGACAATAAATGGCTTCACCCAGCCACTAACCATGAGTGAAAGAAAAGTTTGTGAGCTATCATTCATATTCTCTGACAAATGGCTAGAAAATCACAAATTCTGCTAGGGTATGTAAACTTATGAGCACAACTGTAGTTTGTCCATTTTGAGAACAAGTTTGTCCTGTGAGCAGGTGTGAGTTAGGCTCCAATATGTGATCACGTACAAAACCGCAGGATTCCTACGTATGAGTAAAAGGGGTATTATTTATTTATTAACTTTTACGTATATAGCACCAGTAATAAAACAGCAATAAAAGGACACTGTCCAATAACAGAAAGAGGTAAAAGGGTTCCGCTGGCAACAGTAGATATTACAGTACTTGTTAATCACTGAGCCATTGTGTAAAGTCAAGAAAATTTTTATTTATTTATTTATTTATTTGATGTGCTTTTTATTCTACCCTTTTGTAGGCCTTTTATAATAAAAGAATTCATATCACTGTAGTTTCCCATTGTGTGTTTTTCTATATTTGTTATGTTATTATAGTGTAGCATGCTTGTATCCCTGCCTTTTCCTGAAACCATGAGTTCTCTATTTATAATCCATAGCCAGCAGCAAGCAATATAAACTGGCTGCATCTCTAACTGTAGGAAGCAGCCGCTGCTTGTATTCTGCAATCCTTGAGCTACAGTAAATTTATGCTGTAACGATCAAATGTACTATTTGCTCCTGACAAATAATTGCAAATATGTGTCCTCGTTACAACAACACTGGGATGACATAAGCTTTAATATTTTCTTCCACTTGGACTATTTTACATCTGATATATCTGTAAAGCATCTACATTTTCTGGCAGATTTCTTGAATTATATTAAACATTACAGCTCTGGATACAATCCCAGTAATACAAATAAGTGACTGATACTTGGATACATAACAACCAGATATCTTTAAACTTCATACAGTGCCAGAAGGCAAACACACCGTCTAATAACGATTGGGTACTTGTTTCCTAGCACGGCGCCCGTCGTGGGTCATCGCATACCTTAAGTTAAGGTATGCGATGGACGCAACCGATGCGATTTCAGGGCTATTTTTAGCCTTTTCCCTGACAATTAAAAAATCGTACGACCAATGCGATGGACGCGATTTTACATAGGGAACAATGTTAAATGGGCCAATGGACCAGATTTTTCATTGTATACCCACCCTTATGGGTATTTTACATGAGAAATGGCCCCCCCATTGTTAACGCCACCCCACGATGAACGTCAACCGGCGGTACGCGTCCTCCGTCCTTTTCATACCCCCACTATCCACGTCAGCGTGGAGCTGATTTTATATACTGTGGCGAGCGCAGCAAGCCACCGAGCCCGAAGCGTGGCGAGCGCAGTGAGCCCCGCGAGGGGACGCGTAATACCTGTGAAGTAATGCACGTCCCCTCGCTGCGCTCGCCACACTGTATAAAATCAACTCCACGCCCACGTGGATAGTGGGGGTATGAAAAGGTCGGAGGACGCGTACCGCCGCCCCTCACGCGCTCGCTGCGCTCACCACGCTTCGGGTTGGCGTTCATTGTGGGGTGGCGTTAACAATGGGGGGCATTTGACCCATCAGGGTTGGCAAACAATAAAAATTTGGGTCTGGGGGCCATTTAACATTGGGGCCAATGTAAAATCAGGTCTCAGGGACCCTTTTACATTGATTTGGTTGCATGCGATGCGATCAACGCGATTTCGAGGGGTCACAATCTTTATGACACAATCTTTATCGCTGGCGCCATGCTAGGAAACAAGTAAGAACGATTGTATAGTGGAACTATAACTGACAGTAGGGCAGGCGAGTCCTTTATGCACAAACCTTAAGAGAGAAAAAAAATGACTCTAAATAGATAATAATAATAATAAAAATAATAATATGGATAAAAGTTTGACATTCTTAAAATTAAATACCATGGCTCAGCGATATAAAGCCAAGGGATATAGGAATACAAATGATAGCTATGGGGGCGATTCAGACCTGGGGCCAGATTCTCTAAGCTTGAAAAGTGATAAATGGAGAGTGATAAACAGCCAGCCAATCAGCTCCTACCTGCCATGTCACAGACTGTTTTAAAAATGTCAGGCAGGAGCTGATTGGTTGGTTGTTTATCACTCTCCATTTAATCACTTTTGAAGCTAAGTGCATCTGGCCCCTGATCGATCAGGTCCGGATTTGCTACCCTGGCCGATGGTCGGGGTTTGCACAGGTGTGAATATGTGCATGTGCAAAACCCTGGGTGAGATTTATCAGGATGAGAGATTCAGAAAATTAGAGATTTTGGGGTTTATTCTAGTTCATTCTTTCTGACAAAAACCTTCTTAGATGGACAAAACCATGTGCACTGCAGGGGGGCAGATGTAACATGTGCAGATAGAATTAGATTTGGGTGAGTTATTTTGTTTCTGTGCAGGGAAAATACTGACTGCTTTATTTTACACTGCAATATAGATCTCACTTTGAAGTAAAACCCCACCCAAATCTAATTCTCTCTGCACAAGTTACATCTGCTCCACCCGCAGTGCACATGGTTTTGTCCATCTAAGAAGGATTTTGTCAGAAAGAATGAACTAGAATAACCCCCTTTGTGAGAAATCTCCAGTTTTTTTAAAGCAGCAATCATTTACACTGCAAAATCAAACTGGTTTTGCAGTGTAAATGATTGCCGCTTTAAAAAAACTGAAGATTTCTCACAAAATCTCTCACTTTCTGAATCTCTCATCCTATTAAATCTCACCCCCTGTGTTTTACACTCGCTGGGGTGTTCGCTCAATGGTGGGTAGGAAGGGGGCAGACAGGGGGCGAATATTTCCCTTAAAGCCATGGTGAATGATGGCACGAAGCAGAGAATTGAGAACTTGAATGATACTATGGTTGCAACAGCTTAACATAATGTACACCTACAGATCATATAATGTACATGGTGACTTCCTGTTGGTGCACACCAGACACTCTCACAGGGGAAGTACAAGGTAAGGGGGCCGTCAGGTCACTGGGAGCCTATTCTACTCTCCTGGGAGTGCAGGAGAACTCCCTGAAATGACGGAGTATCCAGTACAATCCGGGATGCAATAAATGAATAACATAAAAAAGTACAAACTTTTAAAGAATTTAGTTATACCACATTATCTACATCTTGGATTTTATAAGAACTAATATCCAAGATAAAAAAGTAACATACAGAAGGTGAAGCTAAGACAAGTGGCGCCACAGATTAAACCCAATAGTTCCAAATGGACTCAACACAGAAATACGAAAAAAACTGCACATTTTACTCGAGTACAGTATATGTGTAATAAATGCAAGATCACCAGCAGCACACCAGACAATGCACATACCCAGGTATGGTAGAACTATGTAACATCAAACTGGAAGTGACGTTTATTTCCTACAGAGACCAGACCATTATTATTATTATAATCATTATCATCATTATTATTAGACAGGATGCGGGAATCCAAATACAAAAATGACTTCTTCTATGGGATGGCAACTATAGAAGCACTACATGGGAACAAAGAATAATAATACTAATAATAATTGTAGTAGTATTAATGTGAAACCTATGGCATTTTTTTTAATCCCAGGATTCGGGATTGAAAGATGCTCAGTCCAGGCCTCTATAATAAAGAAAAAGACCCAAATGGGGGGCCAGGAGGAAGTGCATGGATGCGTCAGTGCAAATGGCAGGGATGTAGCTGTGCAGTTGGGAGTCTGGGAGCTGCAGTTGGCCAGGTTTCAGGGCGTGACCCCTGATATCAAGTCACACTGCACAGAGCCGCACAGCTCAGGGATGGTAGCAGCGCAGGGATGGTTGCAGTGAAGCAACATTTGAGCTGGTGCACAAATGCTGCCCGGCATTAGACTGAGCATGGACAGTCTAATCGTGAAATCTCAGGAACTGAAAACTCCAATACCGGGATTTAAATCCCAGAAATTATAGGACCAAATCCTGGGAATGGCCAGTAGCAGTAGTCACCAATGCCCCCCAAAATGTAATTTTTCATAAAAAGTGGTGCAAGATGGATCATACTTGAGTCCTTCAACCCACCTATAGGTTGTATATTAGAAAGGACCTGCAGAGGTACTTCAGCAACAGGAACGGTCACTTTTACCAGTTATTTGTACAGCACACACATATTTCGCCGCGCTTTATAGAGAATATCTGAACATTCACATTAGTCCCTGCCACAGTGGAGCTTACACTCTATATTCCCTACCACATGTACACGCACACACAGACATTCTAGGGTTAATTGTGTTGGAAGCCAATTGACTTACCAGTATATTTTTGGATAGTGGGAGGAAACCGGAGTACCTGGAGGAAACCCACGCAAGTACGGGGAGAATATACAAACTCTGCACAGTTGGGGCCATGGTGGGAATCTAACCCATGACCTCAGTGCTGTGAGGCAGTAATGCTGTATTCATCTGTATTACAGGGAATGACAAAGAAATCACATCGAATACTAAGACACTCATGTGAAGAACATTAAAGTTATTCATAAATGTGCCATCTCATAAACCATATTATAAAAAAATAGAAAAATAGTTTTTTGTGTATAATAAACGATTACTCTAAGAAACTGAAGATAAAATGTACCACATAGAACAAGCCGTGTACAGAATATAAATGACTTCTTACCAGCATTAATGACTGATCAGTCCTCAGTCACTGGACGCCTTAGTTACTTTTTATAGGCAAATACTTGCACAACCTCCTATGTAATTATCATCATAATCATTTTGCTATAGTTATTAGCGGACTAAAGCAGCATATGTGTCTCTGACAGGCTAACGCACTGTGTGTTTTTCTATCTTTGTGATAATTCTGGATCTGTGCATTGGCATCGGCACAAATACTTCATAGCCCGCTGTGTAGGACACCACTAGTCATACCATGGGCATATGTTACCATCTGTTCCCATCACTAGTCATACCATTGGCATATGCTTCTTATGTCTAACTGATTTGACATTTTGCTTTCACCAGTACTGAATTTAGCAACATGTAAATCTACCTTTCTAAAAATGGAAGCATTTTCTTGCAAAAATAAAATGTTTTTGCAAAGAAGAGTGGGCAATGCCATCATTCTGGAGCTTAGTAAATATGACAGCTTCGCAGCACCTATAGAAATCTATGGAGACAGCGGCTGCTGTTCAAAATAGAGAAACAGCAGCAGATACTGTATGTAGATACCTGTTGTGGTTCCTACTTCATACTGTACATTAAGGGTGATAATTAATATTTATGGGTATAACCTGAAAACAAGCATTTATTGGGACGGAAATATTTAATGATAAATAGGTCCCTAAATTAGAGAAAGCATATTCAAGCAAATATTACAAAAATACATTATAAACACCATGTTAATGAATGAGCAGGTTAGTAAAACCCTTTGTGCTCTCCTAGTTGTCAAGTTGGTGATGCTCATGGTAGCTTATTAATAATAAGTAGATTCCGTTGCGCTTTACAATTGTAGACAGTTATAAAACAAACTGGATAACAACAGACAGACTTGGAGGTAAGAGGGCCCTGCTGCAAGCTTACAATCTATAGGGAATCTTTATTTACTTGTTCTATCTTAATTGTATAGTGTACATAGGGGGTCATTCTTGTTGACCCGCAAAGCTGTGAACTTTGCAGCTTTGCGTGCAGGACCGCCATTGGGAATCGTGGGGCCCGGGCATAGGTGCTGATTCTGTGGGTGCTCAAGGGCCCGAGCACCCATGGAAATTGATGAGCACCCACAGGCCCGAGTCCCGCTGCTGGGCCGCCATATTAACTTGCTAATTTGCGGCTGCAGCACCCACATTGCTGGACCCGCCACCTGGGAAATAGTATGCCGGGAAGAGTGTATTCTATCTGCGGAGTACCTGCACTATGGGGGCATTTATATACCTGCACTGTGGGGACATTTATGTACCTGCACTGTGGGGCATTTATGTATGTGGAACTCTGTTGCCGTAATTTGAATATTGGAGACAACTGTGCTCCGTAATATAAATTGGTATTATTTTGGGGCCACACCCCTTCCCCATGAAGCCACTCCTCTATATTTTTGGCTTGAGCACCCACCAGCAAAAACATAAATCAGCACCTATGGGCCCGGGACTGACCTTCAGTCCACCCCCTTCCCGAGTACCATTACGGCCCTTCCCTTACCTAGCTGCGGTGGCGCGGCATCGCCCTTGTTCCTGCACACCTCCACTCTCTGCGTGCATCTCTTTGGTAGCGCACACTGCACAGTGCAGCCTGCAGAGCACTGAGCCTCTCTGTGTCCTAGGCTTGGCACTCTGCAGGTTGCACTGTGTATTGTGCGTGCCTGGCTGAGGGGCCGCCGGGTGGGGGAGGCGGTGTGCAGCCACGGGGGTGGCATGTGTCGCTGTCACTGTGGGCAGCTGCCCGGGCCCCTCCAGAGGCCGGGGCCCGGGACAGCTGTACCCATAGCACCCCCTGTCGGCGGCCCTGTTTGCATGTCATCGAAACTCGCCTGCCACACGCACGAACACCCGCCCCCCTCCTGATTTCCTTGCACGCTGATTTCCCTGCACACATGTAAAAAGATGTTTAGCATAAACATCCATTCGCAGCCTTGCGTGCGGGGGCAAAATCATTCGGTGGTCGCTGATTATCGAATGATTTCTACAGCACACACAGACCTTAGACACCTCTCTAGTGTCTTAGATCTGCAGCGTCCCTATTCGGGAAGAGAACAGGCAGCTGACATTCGCTGCCTGCCCTCCGCACCCGCATCATGGCCGCATTAGCATGGAAGACCCAGCATTTTCATGGGGACGCCCTTGTAACACTGGGCTCTCCCATGGGCACTACCCCTTGCCGCTTCCCCATGCCCCCTGTTTGCACTTCTAGGTGCGAACAGGCCGGCGAACAAGCAATTTGCCATGCCCACTCACACAAAGCAGCTGCACATGCGCATAAAAGTTTATGCACATGTACAGTTACTAAACTTCGCTCCCCTATGCGAACGCTGAATGGAAATGGCCTCACAATACAAGATTACCTTACAATTTTGCATCCCGCACTCCATACACTGGACTCCGCAGGAGAAAATAAAACATACTGACCCAGATAGGAAAAATGGCCTTTCACCACAAGATTGGACATACCATATATACTCGAGTATAAGTCGACCCGAATATAAGCCTAGGCACCTAATTTTACAACAAAAATCTGGGAAAACTTATTGACTCAAGTGGGACCCTCACTCGAGTATAAGCCGAAGGTGGCTTTTTCAGCATAAAAACTGTTCTGAAAAAGTAGGCTTATACTTATATATGTATATAAGTATAAGTATATGAGTATATATGGTATGCCAGATGAAAGATAACAAGTGATCATTTCTACAGCCATACTTACTATTACCATTAATTAATGTAAGAGAGGCACTCACACTGATGTTTTCCTCATGAGCCTGTGCATAAACACCCCCCTGCTTCTTCTGCACACAAAAGGTGCTGAGCACCTAAATATGTTCTTTGCAGTATGTGGCTGGAGCCTTCAGTGCCCATCAGGTCGGCAGCAAGGCAAGAAGGCAGGTGACCACTGAAACATGTCTCCAGCAGTGGTAGTCAGCATGAGCAGTCAGTGGCGGGAAAGTGGACTTCCCACTGAAACATGTCTCAATTGGCTGCTGACAGCACAGCAGCCAGCAAGGTTTGGTGGTTGGTGCCTCGTGCATGACACAACCACCCTTACAAATGGACCTCCAGGATGCATTATCAGGACTAAAGTTCCACATTGGGCATTTGAAGCCCTCCATATGAATAAGAATGTTGAAGTTACTCTTTCTTTTACCCCCCACCCCCCCCCCCCAAAAAAAAAAACAACAACATAATATCAATAGTACTGGGAGGGACTGGAGTGAGTAAAGGAGTTATGTAAAGAATATAGTTGTATACAAATTAACTCTACCTAGAAGGAAGAGATGAAAATGACCCAATCCTCCAACTACCTGCCCAAATCAGAAATGGCCTTGTTCTTCTTAAGCTAGTGTAGAAGTTTATACCCCTTTCACATCGCACCTAATTACCAGGTTCATGCCAGTTTCTTGGCGCTTCGACACAGTAATTGGTGCGATGTGAAAGGGGTTACCGGGTCCAGCAACCAGGCAGCAACGCAGCAATACGAATCAGTAAAAAAGAAGGGTTCTTACCGGTTCATTGCCGTGTTGCTTTGTGGTGTGAACGGGTTTATCGGGTTGAGCGACCCGTTTCCCGTCCACAATATGGAGGAGGCAGTGCTTGGACAACACCAGCTCTAAGCGCTGCCTCCTCCCCAGCCCCCGGTGATGCTCCGCTGCTCGGCCCCGCCCCCTGCATGACGTCAGCAAACCAGCAATATTGCTGGTTTGCTGAAGCAATGTAAACAGACCAAAATGCAGGGTCGCACCGGGACTGAACCGTTTCAAATTCCAGATGCGAACCTGCATTTGCGGTCTGAAAGCAGTATTAAAGTACTTCAGAAGTTGTGCAACAACGTAGGGGATACATGTCCTATGTCTTTGTCCACACCCGTCTACATGACCTATTCGTGTTTTTTCCCCCATGTACATGTCCTGTTTCCGCGTCTGATCTTGGCTAAATGTCCTGTTTCCGTGTCTGACACTGGCTGTTTCTGTGTTCATATTTGGATGCATGTCCTGTTTCCGTGCCTGATACTGGCTGTTTCTGTGTTCATATCTGGATGCATGTCCTGTTTCCGTGCCTGATACTGGCTGTTTCTGTGTTCGTATCTGGACAGAGGCAGAACTCTGGGAGGCAATGGAGGCATCTGCCGCCGGGCTCCTGCTCCCAAGGGGGCACCTCTCCTCTTCTGTGAGTTTGAATCCATTAATTGAAAGCCATTGATATAGCTTCTGTGGCTGACTCCTCCTCGTAGCAGGACCATAGATGTCACACTCTCTTAATTCTAAATATAATATCCATATCATACATATATGCATACATATATTTATAGAAGACTGTGTGTGTGTGTGTGTTGGGGGGGGGGCACCAATATTTATCTTGCCTCCGGGCAACTGGGACGAACTTACGCCACTGTATCTGGATGCATGTCCTGTTTCTGTGTCCACACCTATCTACATATCCAATTTCTAGAACTTTACTAGTGAACATGTCCTATGTGTCTGATCCCAGCTATATGTCTTATTCCGTGTCTGTCTACATGTCCTCCTTTCTGTGTCCGTGCATGTATGGCTGTTTCCTAAAAACAAATAGCTATTCTTATTAAAATATATATCTGCATTTGTATATTTTACTTCCAAGAACCGTCAGCCTACTTAATGAGAGTATGTATCATTGGAGAGTAAGGAGATTTCTTTCGGAACGTGTTGGGCATACAGAGTATATTTCGTTTCGTAGAATACGCATAATAAAGTTATGGCTGTTTTGTTTTTCATTAACATTTTAATCAGTGATAAAATGAAATAAAAAAGCACAAGCAGCCATTTGAGTGCTGACTCCTAGACTTTAATTAGTATTGTTAAATCAAATTAATATATTCACTTGGCAACAAATAGGATTCATAATAAAATGAATCAAAGGAACTGTTTTTACTGATGATTATGTCCTGTATGTTGTAGCTATCATTATTTAATGCTAAAATGAAACATATTTGTGTCCTCAGAGAATTGGTGAAGTGTTTCGGATATACTTACAGGATCCTATTCTCCTTGTAAACATCTCATTGCCCTGAAAAAACATTGTTCTAAGGATCAATTCATCTTGACAGATTGTGTAAAGTATTTACAATATATTACAGTACCGGTTTGTGGAATACTGATGCATAGGCAGATGATTTGCTTAAAAGTTAAATGTAAAATTGCTATTTTGGTGTACATGCAAAAGAGCATCTGTAAACTGATGTCTGTGAGGTGGAATTTGAATTGGTCATACAGTATGAGGTGAACATTTATATGTATGGTGCAAAAGAATATAACAGTGATTAGAACCAGTTGCAAGAGGTACGTACATGGGATGCGTTCAAGTACGTACACGGGATGCGCACACATGCACTTTAACCCTTAGCGCGCTAAGTGAATTTGTCAAAATATGTGTGAAAATTGTCAAGCAAAATGTTTAATTGTTCATAAAAACCTGTAATGTTTACCTTATATAGGAAAAAAATTTTTACACAACATATTTTATTTGAATTTACATAACAAATGTGAGCAAGGCTGTCATTTTTAGCAGATATTTTACACATCACTTAAAAAGATGCTGGCACTCAAAGGGTTAATAAAGACTTGTGTTAAAGATGCGTGAACCACATCTGCTCATTTGCAAAAGTCATCAGCTGACTGCTTTGGATTTCTGTTGTCATGCCTTTCAGTGGGATGCTGGAATGTCCCTTTGTGTGTATTTTCTCTATATTGTGTGCCTGTATTTTGTTTTGTGTTCTTACAAGCCCAGATTCAATGAGTTCCCTACAAGTCCCAGGAACATATAATATTCATGTATAAGAAGCTGTGGGATTGGTATCTGGATCACGGCGCTTGGGATGCCAATTGTCAGAGATACAAAATGTTTTAGCACCACCCCCTTACCTGCAGCTTAATTGTATCCACCCCCCGCTAGCCAAACCCTCATCTACCCTTTGTGTCTCACCCTAACCATCCCCCCCACAGCCTAGCCCTACCCCCCTTTGAATCCTAACCCTAACCTTCATCCCCAGCCTAACCCTAACCCTCCTTGTACTGCCTAAACCTGACCCTCAAAGCCATTCCTAACCAGCCCCAGCATACAGTACTTACAATCGGGATACCCAGCGCCAGCATTGTCAGCAATGTCGATATACCAGCGCCAGGCTACTGACCAGTATCTCTCTCCAAGGATTAGTACATAGACTAATATATCTGTCTAGCTAAGTCTAAGGGGGTTATTCAGGCCTGATCACATGGCTGCGAATTTGCAGGCTGGGTTATAAACTAACGACAGTTTATGCGAATGGCTCATAGTGCGCATGATCGAAGTCAACCAGCGATAAAATCATGCTACTTTTTAATCGATGGCCGTACAGAAAGTTGGCTTTTGTGGATGGTAACCAGATGTTTTCTAGGAGTTTCGGGGAAAACCCAGATGTACCCAAGCGTTTGAAGGGAAGTGATGTGATGTCAGCTCCATCCCCGATCAGCCTGTTTCTATCGTACCCGCTGAGTAGGTCCTGGGCTAAGCACAGACTGCACACAGTGGAGAAACCATTTGATGGTAAACAGCTGCTTGCATATGGATTTGCTGCTAATTGCCGCTCTGCATAATTGTCTCAAGCCATGCACATTGATTTGTAGGCTTGCACAGGGTGGACTTTCACTGTGGCTGTGCGGCGATTACCTAAGCGCAGGTCTCTTCAAATTAGCAGCCCAGCAATCAGGTCTGAATAACCCCCTAAGTTACCATTCCTCTCCAGTCTTCAGTATAATAAATCAATTCATCTTTGCTAATGTCCTGGTGTGTTATTCACCCCTCAGCTATGACCCACTGACCATTTCCCCACAAGATGGAAGAGAAGCCCAAAAGCCAGAATACAATCCTGTCGGCCAGACTGCAGAATCGACAGATGTCCTGAGATGGCAAAGGCTGGCAGACAAGGGCTCCATCTGATGGGGACGCGCGAGCGTCTCACATGCTTGCGCGTCCCCGTCAGCACGGCGGCGGGGAGCAGCTTCCCTGCCTATCTCCACTTCAGGGAGAAGGGCAGGGAGTAGGGGCCGCTAGTGGAGGCTGCGGGGAGGTGCAGGGGACCGGCGGAGGGCTCCAATGGAACGGGGCGCTCGCGCATCTAGGGCGCATCCATCACCTGGGGCAGGGTGGTGAATGGCGATTCTATCGCCAGATGCAGCTCCATTGAGAGCGGCTCCATTTGAATGTGTATCAAAATATTGTCAATGACCTAAATAGGGTTAGTAAGGAGACCGGTAATCTACCGTAGCTTTAGATGTAATTTTATTTCTCTGATAAAAATGGCCCATTATGATATTTTTTAAGATAAGATACAATGAAAGCACTCGGTTGTGCACTAACTAAATAATGAATATGTAGAAGAGGAAAACAAATATACAAAGTACAACTTTTGTACATAAAAATGTGTAGCTTCCTAGGCAGTAATTCCCTTCCCAAGGTCAGGATGGGAGTGATGCCAGCACTTAATTAGTGTCATATTGTTATTTATTTGTTCGAAGAAATGCAGCATTATGCTAATGTGAATTGACGTTGACCTTATGCTCAATTACAGCCATTGTTTTTGAACAGACGTTTACTGAATAATGGGTTCTACAGAGAACATAATAGTTGCTCCTAAGTAGATAATGTCTGTTCGTTACCCTAACTTATATAGTAAATCTGCACAGCTACTGCGTTGATACTATGAAAATGACTTTCAGTCATTAGATTTCACCCAAAGTTGCTACAGTATCATAGATATGTTTTACATAGCAAACAGTGTCAGCTGTCAGTCTCTCACTCACTTCTGCTTATAGCTGACCATCTGCAGTTGTTCTGGAGAGGTGATGGAACTAATTTTCTCTGCAACCTACCAACCCTTCCTCCCAATATGCAGAGCCAAGATCATTGCCAGGGTTTTCAGCACCACCCTGAAAACTATATGTTTTCACTCTCTCAACCATACTTGAAAAAGGTGTGTGGTCTCACAAAGAAAGGGAAAGGGTCACATAATAGTACCAATTCAAGTTATGCCACACAGTAGCACAATTTTATTCACATTGCACCACATGTAGTGCCCCTTATTCGTGTTTCGCTACATGGTAATATCCCTTATACATGTTATGCCAACAGTAGTGTACTTAATAAACAAAGCATACAGTAGTAGCATACCTTATACAAAGTGCCATTGGTAGTAGAGCCAGTTACAAACATACTGCCCCTTACACATGTCCAAAATAGTTGTGCCACTTAGACATGATGCCCATATTAGTATCACTTAAATACATAATGCCAACAGTAGTCCTCCTTATACACATAATGCCCATAGTAGAAGTTCCCAATATACACATCATGTTCACACATCTCTGCCTCTGTCACTCCAGAAGCTTACTGCCTGTGTCCCTCCAGCAGCTCCATGCCAATGTCCCTCCAGCATCTTATTGTGTCCCTCCAGCTCCCTCTTACCTTGCCTTCCGCATGCAAAGAAGCTCTTAGTGTATCTTACACACTTCAGCAGTGGTGACGGCATTATTTATTTATTTACAGTTTCTTATATAGCGCAGCAGATTCCGTTGCGCTTTACAATAGTAGACAGTGATAAAACAAACTGGGTAAAAGACAGACTTGGGGGTTAGAGGGCCCTGCTGCAAGCTTACAATCTATAGGGATATAGGAGGAAAACACAAGGACAGGCATCAGTAATAGCATAGCAGTCCCACCAAGTTACAAGTCCAGAAGGGAAGCTATATAATACATAAGTGCCTCAGAGGGTTATGCGTATAGAACTTAAATATGATAGGCTTGCCTGAAAAGGTGAGTTTTCAGAGAACGCTTGAAAGTTTGGAGGCTAGCGGATAGCCTTATTGTGCATGGAAGGGCATTCCATAGGATGGGAGCAGCCCGATGAAAGTCCTGTAATGTGAATGGGAGCTAGTGATCCATGCAGAAGAGAGACGCAAATCTTGTGCAGAGCGGAGTGGTCGAGATGGGAGATATTTTGTGATAAGTAGAGAGATATATGCTGGTGCAGTATGGTTAATAGCTTTATATGCTAGTAGAAGTGTTTTATATTGAATACGGTAAGATACATGGCATGACAACACTGTGCCACAAAAGGAAGCCACTAGGACCTGAGGAGGGGACAAATACCATTCTACAGACACAGCATGTGTGACTACCAAGAGGGGCAGGCCAAAAGGTAGAGTAGAATCAAGCAGGTACCATTATCTGAAAGAATGGGTGGTGGCTACATAGTTGCATAGTAGTTTAGGCTTAAAAAGACGTATGTCCATCAAGTTCAACCTTGGGTTAGAGGGTATTTGTTATATCCCTATTTGAATTGTGCATTTTGGTTGAACTTTGGACAAATTATGATTGTTGATTGTACCCCTGGATGTTTTTAACCAATAAATGTTTATCCAACCTTATTTTAAATGTATTTATTGTGTCTGCCGACACCACCTCTCAGCTCATCAGTGACAATAGTGCTGCCTGCATCATCTATTGACATGGGTTGTGGGGCAGTCTTTTCTGTTTGACCTAGGTGGAGGTGGAACTAGTTCCACCTACCATTACAGGTGGTGAAACCCAGTTGCACCCACCCACCCCCATGTTAACCCCTCCATACTATATACCCCTCCATACTATATACGTCCTCCATAGCAGAGCAAGGCTTGTAGGGTTGCTAGGGGCAGTCCAGCATGCCATAGCGGTTAAATCCTACTTCGCTACTCTCCTAGAAGTTTAAATAATTGTGGTAGTCCCCTGTACCTCTGGAAGAGTGACTGGATCTGGTACATCCCACCCTTATAACCAGTAAAGTAGGCAAGATGAGGAAATAATGCTGTGATTGTGTATAGACGGAGTAGGGCTAAATTATGCAAACCACATCATTTAACCCTGGACCTTAACACGGACCTGCTAAATGTTGCTGCTATGGAAGTGGAGCCTAATGGCCCAGAAACATGGACCCGCTCCCCGGATTTGCCACTGCAGTACCACTATGGGCTTCTTCTTGAAAGAATTCTGCAAGTATGGGTTGTACCACTGATACGGAAGTAACTGTAACTGTGCACCTGTGCAAAACCATGTTGCACTGTAAATGAGGCAGATGTAACATATGCCGAGAGATTTAGGAGATGCGCATCCCAACTTAAATCTAAATTGCAGTGTAATAAAAATAAAGCTGTTTAACAATTGTGGGCCACATGCAAAAGCATCCAGTATTTACCCCGCATGAAAATAATTTAGACAGAGGGCGGTATTCAATGTGAATACCGGCGACGTGCAGCGAATCCTGTTTAGGATTCGCTGCACATTCGCCACTGGTCGCCGCGTTCCGGAGCCTTGCCGGCTCCGTTATTCAACGAGTCAGGGGCTCGCTGCCCCTGACCGGCGAATATGAGCTCCTGCGGCGAACGCCGCAGGGAGCCTGAGGACGGCAGCAGGCAGGGAGATGGAAGTCTCCCTGCCTGCCCCACAACGTTTGTGGGGGGGAGGTGGGCTCCCCGGGTGCCAGGCAGCACAGGCTGCCCCCCGGGGGTGCCAGCAGGGGACCGGGCATATTCACTACACCCGATCATGAATATGTAATGATCGGGTGAAGTGAATATATGAATATCTAATGAGCGGCTCGGCTCCGGCCCCCTGCTGGCTGGTCTGTGTAAAAAAAAATAATATATATATATATATTTTTTTTAATTAAATATATATTCATGTGCTTACAGCACATGAATAAAAATAGCATGCCCCTCCACAGAATAAAATTCCTGATTTTTTGACACCACTTTATTTTAAAAGTTCACCTTCCACTTCACCATAAAAAGATAGCGATTGCTACTCGGTGAATCATGGCGAAAAAAAACTTGAAATGTATTCGCCATCTGGTCATTGAATAGGGTGATTCACCGTTTTAGTCAGAAATTCACCTTACAGCACAAAATCGCCATAAAAACCTGGCGAATCAGCCTCATTGAATACCGCCCAGAGTGTTGTAACATATCTAAAAATAATATACTTTCCCTTTAAGAAAAATGCATTTGCATATGTAAATCCAAAAGGTCTGCAGTTACAGCAGGAGCAGGAACATTTTGATGAAATCTTTTAAAGCATAATTTAAAACAAAGGTAGTAAAGCTAGACTTGATTATGCTCTGTAATCAGCATGTTAGCGTTCCTCATGATAAGCTACTTGCAAGTCAAATCGCCTTATTTATAAGAATATGCAGCATAACCGTAGCTTTGCATTTCATTTTCATTATGCCGTAACCGAGTGCATAAAAAAGTGATAAACTGAGTAGATTATATGACCCAGAAGTCATAGAGCAGTCACACAAATACAGTGTGCAGTAGTCATTTCTTTTACAAAGTGCCTTTTATCACAACAGGGTAGCTTTACTATAATCATAAAATGTAATCGTAAAATGTCTCATTGTGAAATAATAAAAACACTTACAAATAAGCATATCCAACTCAACCATTGATTCAAATTAAAACAGAGAAATCAAGAACTGGTCAAAGACTAATACTGTACATTTAGTAAAGTAATATCATGGTCTGGTTCTAGATTTCACTAAAGGCCCATATACACTGGGCAACTTTGAGCCGAAAGCCGCTCAAAACAGCCTGTTTGAGCAACTTTCAGCTCAAAGCCGGCAACTTTCAGCTCAAAGCCGGCCAGTGTGTAAAGCCACTCATCTGCTGGTAATACCAGCAGATGAGCAACGTTGAGGATGGCTTTGCATAGCTTTGCGCTATGCAACGCCATCCTCCCCCCTCTGTCGGTGCCGGGCAGGGTGAAAGATGCTCAGTGTGTATGCCCTGAGTGGCTTTACCAGCAGCGGTGATTGACATCATCGCTGTCCATACACGCTGGGCATAGTCACCCAGTGTGTATGGAGCTTTAGGGTTTAATTGTGTTACAAAGACCATGTATGAAGCCTACTTGAATACACTTTTGAAAGACATGACGGATACTATAATACCCCTTTTCCTTCCAAAGTCCAAAGGATGTGTGTCTCTGTCCGCAGTGGTGCATTAACAGATGAGACTCTGTGTGCAGACCCGGGTGGGACCCCTCCTCTCCATTTTTCCGCAATTGCAGCGCCCCCGGTGACAGAATACCGAGGTGTCAGTATGAATATATGGTTGCAGTGAGGGCTCAGAGGCCCATGTGCAATGCACACATTGCACCCATTAGAGAAATGTTCATGTCTATTCCAGAGGTATCAGGATGGTGTCTGTGGACTGCTGTCATAAGGATCTAACCAATATGGTCTGGACCATACAGAGAGGCTATAATCTCTCCATCTCCTGTGATGGCCAATAACCATGCTGTAAATGAGTTCTTGGTCAGATGACACAGATTACCTCTTTACACTGACCCTTAACCCGGGTCCTACCTGTGTCCAAGCCTGCAAGCTACAGTGCAGTTGTTAGGGACACGGGTATCCTCACCGACCCTAACTCCGTTGCTACCGACTGGGGTTGGCGGACGCGTGCAAAAGCTAACCTTCACCACTAATAGCCGCGTTCGAAGGAGCCCGTTAGTCAGGCTCCAACCCCGATGCCACCTGGTCTTACGAGTGACAACACGGCCGCCAAGGCCAGAGGTGAACAAGGGTAAAACTAACTGAACCAACCGGTGAGGACAACCCAGCCCTAAGGGGAACGCCCCGTGACTAGGAAACTTCTGGGGTAATACAATTACCAGTGGATGTAACAATACACATAAGTTGACACAATAAGAAAAGAATGCTAGTGGACCCAGGGGGGTACCGGTGTAACAATACACTTAAGATGACACAATATCAGAAAACGAGTGCGGACCCCACGGGGTGGTACCGTGGGATTCAGGTGTAACAATACACTATGAAGATGACACAAAATATATAAATGCACAATGATCTCAGAGCAAGAAGGTAAGGGAGAAATCCCAACTTATCTGAGAACAGTGACTGCTGCAGGCAAGGCAGGCTACCACCCGGATAGGTGCCAGGAGGTGGGTTAGGAATGCTGGAGGCTGCAACAGTAGACCCACAGACTGGCAGGAACAGAGCAAGACAGCCAGGAACCGGGAACACTCAGGACGCGAAGTCAGAACTATAACCGGCGTCTGAGTGTCCCAGTGAAAAGGTTTAAATAGACAGCCGACCAATGGTGAGCAGCTGCGGCTGATTACCTGTGCGGGCGGCTGGGCCGGAGTCCTCCCCTTCCGCCTGGTTGCCTGGCGTCCCCCGTCGCCTAGGCAACCACTGCGGCCGTGGGGGAAGAGGCTGTGGAGGCGGTCCTGGGCACGCGGCGGCGTCTGCCGGATGTCGCGGCATGATGACGCGGCCGCGTCCAGTGACGCGACGGCGTCCCGGCTGCCTAGTAACAGCCGGGACGTGCTGCAGGGAAACCGCCGGGCAAGCGCCGGAGCTACCCACGCGAGCCCTGACAACAGTAGGCTAAGCAAAAACCCATGTGATATGCCTCCATGTGCAAACACTTGGAGGCATGGCTGAAGCTAGGATTTTTATCACCCATGCCAAGGCAGTAATTTGTCTCTGCTCCGTTCCCCCTTCACCCTATGCATGCATAACTATCAGAGACACGCAGTTCTGCATACTGTAGCTGCATATGCCTGTACCCTGTTTTCTATCCAAGCAAGTTGTATACTGTATTTTAAATTTTTTAAATTTAATCTAGACAGAATTAAGTAGTGATTATGTCATAAATATAACAGCATAAACTTGAGTCAATTCTATCTCCAAACATAGTTTTATTCTTAAATTCACAGATTGGATTTTGATCCCTTTTACTGTATATTTATAGCTGAGGTTTTTTTCATATGCACTCAAAGCTTCCAAATACAGCTAAGTTACCACAATTACAAAAACAGATGCTGGGTTTCAGTGCTGTGAAGAGGCTCTTTCAAAGTTGATGTTTGTTTAAGAATTTATTTAGCGGATGGTTATTTGTGAATTGCATAATTGTTCAGTGAAATCACAACATAAATTATTGTCTTTTGAATTCATTAAGTGCTCATTTACGCAAAGGAATGCAATTGCAAATAATATGCAATTTCAGAACATAGATGGCTATGGCACACAATGATCTGCAAATTGGGATGGTTTATTTGAGTCGTGTGACATTCTAACATATGTTTCCTGAGAATATGCTTATTATTTATGTACAAGTGATCCAATAGTCTCAAGAATTCCAGTTTAAGGCCAAAAAATTGTTGATGACAGTTACAAGGGC
Organism: Crinia signifera; assembly: GCF_055691185.1. Classification (NCBI taxonomy): domain Eukaryota; kingdom Metazoa; phylum Chordata; class Amphibia; order Anura; family Myobatrachidae; genus Crinia; species Crinia signifera. The sequence continues at coordinate 249,192,121 of NC_139221.1, read as the reverse complement.
GAGTAATTGGATTTGTGTGGGAATTTCCAACACGATTATGCAGCTGCTAAGCTGTATACACACTAGATTGGTTATGGAAGAATAATCATATTTTTAAAGGAACAGGATATTGGGAAGTAAAACAGTACCTTATCCATATGATAACATTTTCAGATTTCAAAATAATTATATATCAGCAGTGTAGTATTAAGGAGCATACACATTTGCCCATGTGTATGCAGAGCAATGTCGGAGAAAATTTAAAGCCTTTACTTCGGCTTTTATCAAAACAGCTTACATAAACATTTGGTAAAAGCCGAAGTAAAGGCTGAAACGTCAACGAGCTATCTGGCTACATGTTGTTTTATTTTCCTTAATACCCGTTTACCGCGTCCTCCTCGTGTATATACAGTACATCCAGTCCAGCCGTGGCTGGACCTCTAGCGAAGGCACCAGGCACAGAGTGTCGTTTGGTAGTGAGTGTGAGGGGCCGCTGAATACATGTGAAGTAATCCGCGTCCCCTTGCAGGGCTCACTGCGCTCGCCACCCTTCGGGCTCGGTGGCTCGCTGTGCTCGCCACACTTTATAAAATCAACTCCACACCGACGTGGATAGTGGGGGTAAGAACAAGTTGGGAGCATGCGTAACGCGTCCCCTCGCGGGGCACACTGCGCTTGCCGTGCTTAGGACTAGCTCGGATAGTGGGGGGGTTTCAGGAACACATTCACACCAGCCATATCCTACATCTGAGACAGTAATGACCTCTGACTGACTACAGTGGCTGCGGGAACAGTACGCCGAATCTGACACGGACGCTGACTACGCTGGCCGCGGGAACACTATGCCGAATTTGACAAATACACTGACTATGCAGGGCGCGCGGACACTACGCTGATTCTGACAGCTCCACTATGCTAACTACGTAACGGGCGCCGTGCTATTACACAATTCCCGTTTCTTATATAGCGCACACATATTCCGCAGCGCTTTACAGAGAATATTTGAACACTGGGGAGAGACATCATATAAGAGAGGTTGTCTTCGCTAGTTAATTCCATCTTGAAATGGTGTAATCAATACCCTTTAATAGACCAGGGAAGTTAGTTGTATGTTGGATTCTCCAGGACTAAGGGCCTCATTCAGACCTGATCGCTGCTCTGTGAATTCACACAGTGGCCAGTTGTCGTTGAACTGGGAATGCCCATGGGCCACAATGTGCGAAAAAGTCTGCTACTTTTTTTCCATCCCAAGCAGTTCGCAAAGGGGATTGACAGGAAGTAGGCATCTTGGGGTGGTGACTGGCCATTTCATGGTAGTGCCAAGAGAAATGCTAGGCATGACAGAAAAAAACGCTAGGAGTCAGTCCAGGGCTAAGCCGCGCTTGTGATGAGTGGTGTGAAAATAATTCGATGGTGACTGGCTTCATAGGGATTTCGAACGTTTTTGCTCAGCTGCGCATTCTTCGCTAGCTGTACACATCTATTCGCACAACGCGCACATTAATTCGCAAAGCTGGAATTCACTTTAGCTGGGCGGCATCTACTTAAACACTGTCCACTGCAAATTTGCATCAGCGATCAGGTTTGAATTAGGCCCAAAGCACAATTGCTCCACTTCACCCATACTAGGTGGATCTTAAAGTGGAAAATTAGCTGAAAGCCCCTGATTAATACTAGACTACATAAACCTGGTGATGATAATAAGTAATAGCACAGCTACACCACTAACCTGCAGGCGACTGCTACATTCTGAAGGAAACCCTTGAAACATTTTTTTTTGTTATGATGTAAAATGAACAATGGCAAATGATGAAATTTCTAGTCTCTTGAAAAGAGAAAATGGAAAGAGTGATTAGATTAATCTCATTAAAATTCTCTTTATGAATAATCAATTCCCGAAGAGCATATGGTACAGAATACAGCACAAACAATCTTTGATATAAAGACAGGCTTTTCAAGAAACATAGAAAAGACAAACCGATCCTTACTGAACACTTCACATATATTATTTGATATAGAAATTAAAAATCTGTGCAATCAGTACAATTACCTTTTCTTTGTATTGTGTCTCCATCCCGGTAAGATTTATAACTATTCCTGGTGTTATTTTAGGGTGCCGTATGCTTGGCCAACAGTTATCAAATCAACAGTTAGGGTCAAACTATTGATAAGCAGAATGTCAACATCTACAACATGTTGATGGTAGCCATGTTGACATTCATCATGTCTACACAAATGATATGTTGACATGATGAAATGCTGACAAACTAAGCCTTGTGCTCTTCTGCTTTTGCACCTCTCCCAACCTTAGTGGTGACTCAAGTGTCTTCTTCTGGGTCCTGATGGACATCTGATAGGGACTTCTCCTGATGCTGCAGCATTCCATTGAATTGATCTTCTCCTATCCCTAATTCTATCCATAACTCTAAGCTCGAAAACCTCCCCCTAGTGGCCTAAACCTACCCATCATTATCCGTATAACTGTCGATAATTTACATGGCAATATTTCAGATGTCGATATTGTGAATTTATTAGTGCCTGGCATACTGACATTCTGATGTTGACACTGCCATGTCGATCTTATGAATGTGGACGTTGTAACTGTTGAACCTTCTTCCAGATTATTTTACTATGGTATCTTTGCTGGCCAGGAAAATGTTGGTATTGTCAAGCATCTAGGGTCGGCACTACAAATAGGTGAATCTCCTGTAGGAAATTGTATAATGCATCAATGATCACTTTAAGGGCGGGATGTATTAATATACATCGCCGCCCTTCGCCTGACAGCCGCCGCGATGCTGCCGCATATGTACTAACATATGCGGCTAGCATCGGGTTGCGGTGACAGAGACCCCCGCGATACCTGTGATGTGGTCTGCGGGGGTCTCTGTCACCTCCCGGCGGCTGCCAGTGTCCCCCTGCGTCTCCTCCTCCCCCCTGCAACCGGATGTCCTCCTGGCTGTGACACCTGCTGGGGGAGGAGGAGATCAGGAGGACGGGAGGGGCGCACGGACAGCGGACGTCGGGCGGCGATAGAAGCCCATAGGCTTCTATAGGGTAACGCCACCCTCCGGGTGGCGATACCCTGTCAGGCGAAAACGGGGCGGGTAATGGTAAATAGAAAAATGCGGTAAAACCCGCCCTATGAAAGATATATTGCAGCTCGATCAAAATATTAAATACCCCTTTAGCGCTCCCACATGGAGCACTGTTCGCTGACATGTAGAAGAAGCCAATAGGATACCTGTGCAGCTGGCAGCTGATGTGTTTCAGTGTCATTGTTACACCAGGACTGTGCTTCTTGGCTATTACACGCTAAAGTCGCACTACACGCTAGATGTTTTAAAAAAAAAAAGATATTGCTCATTTTGGCCCTCCTGAGCGATATCTTTTAAACAATCACTAAGTGATGCATGCTCAATATTGTTAACGATGAGTGTTTACACGCATCTTTAATACCCCCACCCCCACCCTCCATTGTCTGTGATACATGCCCTATGTTGACTATATCATCAACCAGCAGCTGGGGAGGGAGTGACGTCATTGATCTCTCAGTGTGTATGTGCAATTTCATTAATTATATTGTCTAGTGGTGTGTATTTGGCTTAAGACGTACAATATGCTGTTTCCAATGCCCCATTTATTAAGACACAGCTCTTGCGACGGCTCTACATTCAGAACAGATCAGCTTAGTGTTAGTATACCTATGAGACTGGGGTAGTGTGCCAGAGTGAAATAAAATAGCAGCAGCACACTGTGAAGCTATAACAGCTTGCAGCACATCTTTTGCGAGAGGTAGGAACTGCTGCACTGCTAAGGACACTAGTGCTGACCGTGCCCCGGCACCATTCATGACGGCTCATGGGACAAGGATGAATCACCTGTACAGGGTTGCTAATATCACCTACAGCTCATTCCAAAGAGATGAAAGTTCTATTTCACAGGACAGCTGGAATAAGTATTATCCCACAAAAATGTGCAGATAGGAGGTATCCAAGTCTGTCTGCTGTTACCCAGTTTGTTTTATCACTGTCTACAATTGTAAAGCGCAACGGAATCTGCTGCGCTATATAAGAAACTGTAAAGGAATAGATAAAATAAATATTGTATAAGTATACAGTAATTGTGACAACTACTGTATATGACATGGGAGGTCTATGCAGGGCAGGCGACAGGGGGGGTCAAGGGGGACAAGTGTGATGGGCCCCAGAGATATGAAGGGCCCCAGAGCTTCCATGCCTGGGCACGGCCACTGCCTGTACTAGTTGGCCTGTCAGTGACCCTTGCAGGCCGACCGTCTACTGTGCACCATCTGTTTTTGGCTGAGTCTGACTGACTCACTGTGTGCCACTGCCGTCTACTGTGTGTGCACCCTGCCACTTGGTGCTCAGAGCCATCTACTCTGTGTGTGCGCACGGCCTGGTGCCGCAGGCGCACAGCCTTACCCACCGCTGGTGCTGTGGCCTCAGTCTATGGCTCCTGTACTTTTACTGCGCGGGTCGTCTGTTCCGCACTCTGCAAAAGACCTTCCCTGCCTTCTTATAGTGCTCAGCATTCTGTTGTGAAAGTGACAGGCCAGCAGTAGCCGGAGCCAGCAGGACTGAGAACGAGAGAAGTCCGCACCTGAAAGCAGGATCTGGAGCAGCGAAAGGTTAAGGCTCATGCAGAAGAGCGTTGTGTGGATTTGGGATTAGGTGGGGGGACCCAGATATATCATTGTACAGGGCCCCAAGATTTCTGTTGCCAGCCCTGGGTCTATGTAGCATGACTCTTTTCATTGCAGAACCATTACTTAAACCATACTGTACCTACTAACATTTAGACATATACACAAACATCTGATCTACCTATAGCATCCTGGAACCCTTAGTTTTGGGTGAAGCCTTACTCTTTATGCAGTAAAACCCAGCCCCACAGTTATGTTAATTTAGATGACATTATGTCATTTAAAATACATTTTTGGGAGGAATTATCTTTTAAAGTGGGATGGATACTGAGAGGAAGTTATTCAAAGTCAGGCTGTACATGTTGCCTGAAAATTGTTCAGAAACAGAAGAGTTAATTTGGCACAATGTATACAGTATGTTCGTGCAGAGTATTTTACAGTCTTGTGATGTGACATTATGCATTCCAGCATCAGAGATGCTAGGTACACCATTTCCATAGCAACAAATAAGGTGCAGAACAAATATCCTCTCCTTTGTCTCATCCACCTGGGTAAATTATTTAGGAAGATCTGTAAATTAAGCTAAAGAAAATATTCAAACCTGCAGAATCCATAAGTTCTCCATAGTAATACCAACAGTATCCTCTAACCGGAGGTAAAAACCTATGAAGAGCCACAAGAAAGAGAGACGTTTTACATAGCAGGAAATCTGAAAAATTTAAATATTTCAGTCAAAGTAAAAAAAAAAAAAAGACTTTTTAAATGGCAGTGTGTTCAGGGGTTGACTAACAACTTTCTGCCTGATAGGTAAATGCAAGGATGTGGTCCTGACCCATCCCCTTTTTGTTCAAAATCATACAACAAAATTGACCCTACTCCCTGTTTAAAAGTAATATCATAGATAAAATCTGCCTCCCTCATTAAAGACTACCTCAAATTTGATCTCTCCTTTGTCACTAAAAATCTAATTATGCACTCAGATGGGTCCGCCAATCCATGTGTGCAGTCATCCATTAATCAGCATTCCAGCAGCAGGGTCGTGGATTTTCTGGTGCCCTATACCAGCTCTATATTTCTAACAGCTGGAACATATGCCTATGTGTGTGATGTGCTGTTAGGTGACGCAGGGGAGGCAGAGCCACTTCTGTTACACTCTAGTATACCCCAGAATTTTAGCTACAAAAGTTATAAGAGAAATACAAAGAGTACATTATAAGTAGCTTCTTTGTATTATTAAAATCATTTTTATAGTCAAAGCTCTGGAGTAGGAAGTAGATGACAGTTGATGTACTGCCTCCCCTGCTTATTTTTTCTGCATATATCTGATTAACACTAACCAAATTCCCAGCAGTACAGTATATACTGCTCACGTGATCCCCTGTTTGTATATATTGTATGGAAATCTGGTTTTGATACTAGCCAGTACCTCCCTAGCTATTTACTACACCACACATCGAGACAGATGCACTAAGCTTCAAAAGTGATCAAATAGAGAGAGTTAAACAACCAGCTAAACAACTCCTACCTGCCATGTTACATACTTTGTTTGAAAAATGTCAGACATGAGCTGATTGGCTGGTTGTTTATCACTTTCCATTTTTTCACTTTTCAAGCTTAGTACATATAGCCCATCATAGGATAATTTGTGATGGCACAAATAAAGCGAACTGTGAACTCTGTTTATGCCATCTGCCATGTTCAAGTGATGCGCTGGAGGAAGAGGAGCTTTTTCTGTGACCATATTGATGTTCCCTAAAGTCATATACAGGACGAGAGAAATAGGGTGTTCATTTTATAAGAGAATGATGGCGACCAATTCATTCTAACAGGAAACCATAGCTGTATATATATATATATATATATATATATATATATATATATATATATATATATATATATATATATATATACATACCTCCCAACTGTCCTGATTTCCGCAGGACAGTACCTCTTTTTGGAACTGTCCTAACATGGGAGTGGGGGCAGGTGGCAGTTGGGAGGCCAACACACAGCATCTATTCAAGGGAGACAGGGGGATTGGGGACATGACCAGCAGCTCACAGACTTCTGGGTATGCATGAATAGTGACGAAAAAAAGAGTGTGGCTAGCGGTCATGTTATTCCCACAGGACACACCCCTTTATAAGGAGCGGAAGTCCCACTTCATTCATTTTAAATGTTGGGGGATGTATTTGCACACCAATATTGCTCACTAACTTTTATAAATCATGTGTAGGGACCTTTCCTCGTGTACCGTATTAAAGTGGCATTGTCTTACACGCGTGCCAGGTGACTCACCGACAGTCGGGAAACCGACAGTCAGTATACTGACACAGAAATACCGGCTGTTCAACTGCCCGAAAGTCGGGATCCCGACCAACCGGTGCTATTCTCCTTCATGTCGATCTACGATCCCCATAAGGGGAGAATAGAACTGAGCAAAGCGAGCCACTGAGCCTGCAGCATGGTGAGTGCAGCAAGCCCACAAGGGACATTTTTGCTCTCCCCTCCATTCGGAATACAGGAGCCCAACCCTCAGCGAGTCATACTGAACCCCTTACACACTGAGCCACATTAGATGGTGGATGGCAGTTCACTACAGGCCCTGCTTATAAGCAAGGTACAATTTTAAAAATACATAACAACCATTTTGTAACTATACTTTAAACCTATATACCTGAAATAACGAATAACATTCTAAGCTGCATATATTTACATGTACTGTATAAAATAAATATACTATAAGCGAACAAAATATTGTGGCTTTGGTATTACAATTCCATGTGTGGTTTAAAAACCAAGTATAGTCACAGAGGGCTAAAAGCTGATTTACAAAACCACAACATTGTATCACATTTCAGAGACATCTAAGAAGAGCCAAACACCAAACCACATATAGTCACTGAGGGCAAAGGTCTGAAGACCGCACCGGCATGTATAAATATCCAGTGATTTCTGGTTGTTTTGTTGTGAACTTTAAGATTGCAGACCAGGAATCTCCAAGTAGAATGTGCCTGGCTAAATTATGTAGGTAATGCCTTTAGTGTCTGTTCTAGTGGCTCAGAGCAATCTGTCAGCTGTATCACAGCATAAAATATCATCCAATCCACCCAGCAAAATTCAGGAAGGGCTCCGGAGGGATCAGTGTGCCAGCCTCTCCAGCTGCAGTAGATATATTAAAAAAACAGCTCCATAAAGATGGGAGATGGAACAAGATGAGACTGAAACAAGATTATTATGAGCAAAACGACCAATGAAACTGTTCACTTTTAGCAGTCTGTGTTCTGTCAGCGCTGATTTATGCTGAAGTTGCTGTGCATCAGAAACAAACTTTATCTTGTATGACAACGTTTTAATTCAATACGGATAATAACCTGTGGGTTATTTACTAGCAGTGGCAGATATGCCATAACCCATAGCAACTAAACAACAATCATATAGTGACCAGTTCGTAGTGAAAGCCCCATACTGGATAACAGTATCATCATTATCATTACTATTTATTTGTAAAGCCCCAAAGGTCTGCAGCACTCCAGACAGATATTTCTAAATAATGCAAAATACAATCACACATGGAACAAACAGAACAAGTATACCCTAGGATGAGTTAAAATGAATGTTAAAAAATGCTGGTAGCCTCAGGCTATTCAATTAAAGACCATTATTCTCACTCAGTTATTTTTTCAGAATAAACAGCGATAGGCTTCCATTCACGGCACCTAAAACCAGGCAATTTATTCGGAATTTCTTTTATTTATGTACAGTTTCTTATATAGCGCATACATATTCCGCAGCGCTTTACAGAGAATATTTGAACATTCACATCAGTCCCTGCCGCAGTGGAGCTTACAATCTATGTTCCCTACCACATGTACACGCAGACACAGACATTCTAGAGTTAATTTTTTTTTTGTTGGGAGCCAATTAACCTACCAGTATATTTTTGGAATGTGGGAGGAAACCGGAGTACCCGGAGGAAACCCACAAAAGTACGGGGAGAATATACAAACTCCGCACAGTTAGAGCCATGGTGGGTATCAAACCCGTGACCTCAGCGCTGTGAGGCAGTAATGCTAACCATTACACCATCCGTACTGCCCTGAGTACTGCTGAGACACCCCCCCCCACACACACACACACACACACACTGGGGGTGGCATTTAGGGAAAACTAAATAGTTCTGGGGGATTGATAAGCCTGCAGTGAATTACAGAGGATGTGTGTGCAGTGTGAGTCAAAAATAAGAGAGAGCACTACAGTGTTTATGGTCTAAAGGGAGAGGGCAATACTGCCAATGGAGCTGGTATAATAAAGTTTTGCTTGAAGGATTGAAGGCTCAACAGTTAGGTGAAGCGGGGTAGGAGTTCCATAAGTGAGCAGCACAGTAGGGTCTGTGAGAGAAAGTAAGTGGAGAGAAGGAGCTGAGTAGGCAAAGCCAAACCTAGAGTTGGGGTGAATTTAGTGATAAGGTGTGATATAAGTTCTGAGACAGAGGGGAGTATCTATATACTATCTATATAACTATATATCTATATAAATAGATATCTATATGTATATAAAACGACAACTTGTAAGAACAACGTCTAGCAGGTATGATAATACAGTAGTGTTTTTATTTATTGCAACTTATACCTGACATACTGTACGGTGTGCAGGTCTTCCACAGCAGCAGTTACAAATGCACATGACTTTTTTCATCCTTGCTGTGATGCGCCCGAATTGCAGCAAAGATGTCATGGTAGTGGGGCATGTGCAATCGCACACTCCTGCTTTGCTATTGAAGTGAATGGTAGCTTGCGTGTGTATGCGCCTGCCTCCCATTCACTTCAATGGGACCCAACAGTGATGTGAGCGTGGCATGCTATGCTTCATTGGCATTACAATTCTGCTACAATAAGATGCTTTATGCAGTAACAAAGTAGCTGAACACATCTGTACCTTTTCTTTTAAAGAAAGCAACCACAGCCAATACACACAAGAACAGTGGCACCTCCTGGTCCTGGCAACCTGAAACAAGACCTACTCCAACCTATCGCCTGGCCAACTTGTTCATCATCAGGAGCCATGTTCCTACAGAATCATTTAGCCATGCTCTCAGGGGTTGACTATTCCCTGGCTGTTGATCTCACACTACAATCAAGTAACCTGGCAGTGAGTATGTCCAAACTCACTATGGGCTAGATATACAGTATCAAGCTTCAAAAAGTGATAAAGTGGAGAGTGATAATAAGCCAGCCAATCAGCTCCTACCTGCAATGTTACAGGCTGGGTTGAAGACTGCATGATGAAGTGGAAATGGCAACAAATGAATATCACCACATGTAGGTCTTCTTGCAAAATGGTAACACTTTGGCCTCCTCAGATCACTACCATATACATAAGTGATGATCTGTGAATGCCAATCTCCCTTGAAAAAAGGGAGAAATGGAGACACGAGATAGGCCCTTATTCTAATCGGCTCGGTACGGCCCGCGTGCGGCCGTACCGCCGATGTTTTCTCTCTGCACATGCGCAGAGGTCACTCTGCGCATGTGCAGGGGAATTCTCCGTGTTAAAAATTTAGACGCCGCAAAGGGGGCGTATAGGGGCGTGAGGGGCTTCATCCCCTCATTTCCCTATGTGTACGCCCCGCGTTTCATGGGCGTTCCCATGCAAACGCGGGGCGTACGCATGGTAATGAGGGCATGACGCCACTCATGGGGGCGGAAAGCTGACGTCGCCGGATGTCAGCTTTCAGCCCCCATACAAGCTACCACACGGACGATTGTCCGTGTGGTCTCAGCTTGCGGGAGCTGCCGCGGCGTGCGGTCCTGCCTTCGATGGTCGTCGACCATCGAATGCAGGGGGCAGCTCCCAGCATGGTGGAGGCGTACGCCTCCACCATTTTCGTGCGGTTCGCCAGCCGTCCGTGTACGGACGGCCGTGGCGAACCGTATGGTGGGCGGGGATTCGTCTGGTGCGGTCGGAGCCGCATATGCGGCTCGACCGCACCAACCAGAATAAGGGCCATAGTGCACTATCTCGTGTCTCCATTTCTCCCTTTTTTCCCCCTAGCCCATCTTAGTTAATAAACCCCTTAGACTCCCATCTGCTCCTTGGGAGCGGCACTGCTATAAAGGGGAGGGGTTGTTGAAGGCTTTAATGTGGCCAAGTAACCGAAGAGTTACTCTACATCCCTTAAAAGTATTCTGTTATACCTGATTTCTTAAATGAAGCAGCTTTTCAGTTTGGGAGTATGGACCAGATTTTCTAGCCAGTGAACATCTGAGAGGATGGAATTCATCAATAAATAATAAAGTATCAGTCGAGCAGACTTTACGTTAATGCCCCTGAGTGATACTGTGACTCAGAGTTTATCAAAAAGAGCATTGAAAAAAATCTCCGACAGTTTCCTTACTGCTGTACGTCTGCCAGAATCACAATCTGTCAACTTTGTGACAATGTGTTATTTTATATCAATTGGATTTTTATTTGGTAGCTACAGGCCCGCTATAGCACATACTGTACATATTTTAAATGACTTTAATTATATCCACAAGTGTATTTTCCCTGTGCTAATTCCATCTATTCTGAAATATGGTTTAAAAGATAAAATAATATATCAATTTGTTAGAGGAACCACACAGCATTAAACTGGCATTTTCTGTTCACAGAGGACAACTGTAGCTCAGCATTTATTTTGTGTATAGATTGTATAAAAACATTGAATATATAACTTATGAATCATGCAAAGTAACATCAGCAGTGTGACCGAAACCCATTGCTTACACTGCCTGGAAAAAGGACGTGCCCATGTCACATTAATATAACATGACTTTGGCCCTTATTCTGGTTGGTGCGGATATTCCCGCATTCTTACGGAGCGGTCCGCACGCCACGGTGTTCTGCCGCGTGCGGCCATCGTCCGTAGAAACGCCCACGGGTCCTCCGCATTCGGACGGACTCACTCTTTAAGAACAGGGCGTGTTTACGGACGACATACAAACCATGTGTGTGCGGGAGAAACACTCAGATTCTGCACGGTATTACAGAGTATTACAGAGTATGCTCGGGAATACCGCATCCGAACGGGAGCCAAGCGGTGCTACCGCACGTAAGCGGAGTATTTACGCCAAACAACCCACTATTATGTATCTTCTGCAATACATCACATGACCCACTTATTCAATTACCTATCCTCATAAAAAACTTCTTATTTGGAATTGGAATCAATTAGATGCCAATATATCCTTACAACCATGCCTAACACATGCATTGCACACATTAACCCTTACAGCAATTGAAGTGCAATGGTTTCAATTAAAGCACTGACAAGCGTCCTATTAGTGAGTAATGAGTAAAGGAGTCGATTCTATTGGGTTCAGGTGTTAATGCTTGTAGTCATTAGGCGTACGTTCGCCTACCGCATGAACGAGTGGTGTCCGCAAAGCAATAGTACACTTGTGGACACCGCACATTTCTTCCCTTTTTGATCGCGTGCATTCGGAGTGGTATCCGAATGTACGCCCCCCAACATAAGTGTACTCCCCCGTGTCCGCCCATGTTTCCGCCCCGTTTTGCCCACTTTGAAACTACGCCCATGTGTCATTCCGCATGACGCCCATAATACGCCCATATTTCCCGACTGATTGCGGGGAACAGTTTTGGACGGGATTTGGCCGAACAGGTACGGAGTCAAGGCGTGGCACATGCGCGTTGCGTTCTCCACGCATGCGCAGACGCCGTAAAGACGCGATCCGAAAGTATGCGGTAAAGTACGCGTCAACCAGAATAAGGGCCTTTATATGTGTTCCCACTATGGGCCTTATTCAGTCTTGACTGCTAATTAGAGAATTAGCATATCGGGTGATTATGAAATGACTGCATATGTGTACCAATCGCACACACATGCCTGAGGGGAATTAGGGACAGGAAATGCATATGGATTATAAAAATAATGTCACAGTTTGACTGACAGGAAACAGGTGTTTGGGGGTGGAAACCTGCGGTTGTCTGGGTGTGGGGAAAAAAAAACAGGCCTGAACAGACACTTTTGAGGGGGGTCTGTGATGTCAGCGATGACCACTTCCAGCCATTTTCAGTCGCAGATTAGATATCTTAATTTAACAGATATGTGGAAAGCCATCAGTACATGTGAATTTTGCAGGTACAGTATGATCTCATCTTTTGAAGATTTGACCCTGACATTTGTGTCATTGACAATGTCCCAATACCACAAATGGAGGCAATGCATTAAGGTGTTCTGCTGGGTGATTCCATCTTGTGTTTCTGTTCCAGCTACTCAGATAAGCGTCATCATTGTTACTGGATGTGCGTTAACTCTGTCTGTCTTTCTGTCTGTGTGTGTGTGTGTGTGTGTGTGTGTGTGTGAACTATTCAGTTAAAATGTAAATTAGGTCCCAGTAGCCATGTTCACTTGTTTTTTTCAGGTCCCCACTAAGCATGGTCAGAACAATACTTCATAAATTGAGATAATTGAATTTGTGTATTAGTTATGTATACTTTTAGAAAGGGTGGTCCCCACACGTAATGACCAGAAAGTTGGTCCCCACACAACATGAAAACCAGTGTGTGTGTGTGTGTGTGTGAGTGTGTGCGAGCATCTGTGTTTGTGTAATAAATATGTTTTAAAATGTACTACAAATTATTCTATTTATATTTTTCAATATCCTCACACTACTTGGAGCCAATACATGTTCCTAGAGGCTAGAGGATGAAATTGAAAATGCAGTTTATGGGAATGATAAGGTATTTGTTGCGTTTGAAAATGGTACATATGCACTTGGGAAATAATATATTGCACTAAGGGGCACTTTTTTCTTCATTTTCCGGACTATAATGATATGCATAAATCTGTCAGCACATGATATTATTAGGCCCTAAAGGTACGATTTAGGACCACATGGTACGATTCTCTATTGTGATTTGAACTCTTTAGTTCAAATCGTATGACGTCTAGTTCAAATCTCACCGCATTTATTATTGCCTTGCGATGCGATGCTCACTCCCGAGTAGTTCATATTGCAAAGAAAAATAGTATGTGCAGGCAGGTGTTTTTGTACTACATCACATTGTGCATAGTCCATATCGCACCCTGTGTAGGGAACCACATGCGATATGTATTGTACCCCCCCCTCCAAGAAGGGACGAAGTGATGGACTATGGGCGCCGCTGGCTGAGCTGACAGGCGACCCAGGAAGCAGTGAGCGCTGAGCTGGTCCTGCTCTGTGCATATCTAATGAGCGTTGACCCAGCGCAGTGCATATTTAATGGGACCCGCTCATTCAATATGCACTGCACTGGGTCCCCACTCATTAGATATGTACAGTGCGGGACCAGCTCAGCGCTCACTGCTGCCTGGGTCGCCTGTCGCCAATGACCACCACAGACCTCACTGATGCCACTCCCCCAAGCCGCCGCGGGGTCTGCCAAAAATGTAGCTATGGTTCTGGCATATAGCACTGAAGCTCAAATTGCATAGCATACATTGTATAGCTCAAATCGCACCTAGCACACATCTCACTCTGTGTGGGCACCATTACATTTTTTTTCTACAAAGGGTTCTTTACATGCAAGTCCGACAAAACATTCTGGGTCCAGTGGCGTAACTATAGAGGGTGCAGGGGATGCAGCTGCTATGGGGCCCGAGGTCCCAGCAGCCAGTCCTCTGCACTCTTTTTATTTTATTCCTTTAATCAAGTTACTGTAGTGGTTAGTGTCTATATCCCCATCCCGTGCCCCCTTTCAGGCTCTGCAGGGGTAGTGTGCAGGAGACCTGACGTTGCTGGCGCTGATAAAAGAGAGCAGGAGACCCGCGATGGCCAATTGGAGACACGGCACCAGGAGGTGGAAACAAGTCACCCGGCGGCGTCGGTGGGCAGGGAACCTGGGCCAGTGGGAGGAAGAAATGAGGCACAACGCACCCAGCACCAGTGGGTGGGGAGGATCGAACAAGGCACCCATTGCCGGTGGCCAGGGTAGCCAGGGCCGGGAGGAGCGAACAAGGCTCCCGGCGCCGGTGATTGGCAGGACCAGGCCTCGGGAGGAAGGAAAAAGGCACCCAGCATTGATCACATGGCGCTGGTGAGCAGGGGACCCAGCGTCGGGAGGAGAGAGTGAAAATGACCCAGCTGTATACAGGTACTTAATTTGTATGGAGGGGGACACACAGTCCCTGTCTACCTGTCAGAACCCTTTCAAACCCCTTCTCTCTCTCCTCTCACTTCTCCCCCTCTTCTTTCCCTTCTCCATTCTCCCCATCCCTCCCTCTCCTCTCCCCATTTCCCTTCTCCCCCTATCCCACCACTCCTTCTTCCACCTCACCTCCCTCCTCCACTGTCCTCTCCCATCTACCTCCTCTCCCCCCTCCTATGCCCACTCTCTATCTTTACCCTCCCTCTCTCTCCCCCATCCCTATCCTCTCTTTAGCTCAGTACACATGGGGTGAGTTAAGCCTATATCGCTGAGGACATGGTTGCTCAGTGTGTACAGGGCAATGGTCACTAAGAGTGCACTCTAGCGACCAGCCGTGAAGTGGTCGATGGTCACAGGAATATGCTCCTGGTCGTGGTCACTGGTGGCAGGAGGGGAGGGGGGCCCCTCCAAAAATTTTGCTATGGAGCCCACAGTGTACTAGTTACACCCCTGTCTGGGTCCATTCTGGCATGGAAGCTGTCAGCCAATTAACAGGACAGTAAACTCTACAGCATAACATATTTTTGTTACTACCTAGAATGAAAAGTCACGACCATGTAGATTTTATATAAAGCAGCAATTAATTATAGTTGCAAAGTTAATGTGATATTGTAATTGTCACAGGTTCTGTAAAAAATATCTTTAAAAAAAACCCATCCAGCCCCTCACCTCAGATTTCATTGTTCCATGTGCATAATCCATATTGATTCAGAATGAGTAGGGAGGACTGTGTGTCAGGTAGCTATTATAGTCTAACAGTGGAGGCACAGCGGTGCATGCCAGGGCATGGCAATCTGCCCAATCAGGTTAACTCTTTTTTGCCAAATGGGCAAAAACATTCTTTTTAAACGTGCTGAGAGCCTCCTTTAGCAATATCAAAATTGAGAGGGGAACCTGTGCCAAAATATAAATGAACTGTTACCTGCATGCTGCCTTTGTAAGAAAATGTCACACAGGAATTCACTTCTTGCTTAGGCTGACATTCAACGGAATATATATATATATATATATATATATATATATATATATATATATAGCATCAAGTAGCGGAGTCACTCACCAGTCTCTAGTGAAATAAAGTGGGTTTAATCAGGCAGCATGGCAGGTTACAGGCATCAACGTTTCGGTCCACCTCTAGGACCTTTATCAAGATTATACATTTTTATCAAGACTTATCATCTTGATAAAGGTCCTAGAGGTGGACCGAAACGTAGATGCCTGTAACCTACAATGCTGCCTGATTAAACCCACTTTAACTCACTATAGACTGGTGAGTGACTCCGCTACTTGATGCTATACACTAAGTGGACTTTTGCTAGCCTGCTGATATGGATTGTCACCCCAGCAAACTGTTTATTCTGATGAGGGTGCCAGTACAAATGGACTATATATATACATACATACATTATATTATTATTATTATTATTATTATTATTATTATTGATAAACAAAAAAAACAGGTAGCAGACTAGCTTTCGAAGCATTTGCTTTGAGCGGCTTACTAGTCTTTCATACTGCTTTAATATATTAGTAGATGATATTGGACAGTCCATGCAGAAATCCACCTTACATTAAATTCATAACTTGAACACCAAAAAACACCAAATATTGCATATACAGTATTCATTTGAATTTTCTTTTATCCCAGACATCACCAGTCATTTCTCTGCAACACAAAACAGCATAGAAACAATGTTTACACACAACTTCTTATAAATAGACATATGCATCAAAAGCTTGAGCAGAGCAGATATGTTTTATGTTTCAGACTTTTTTTTCATATAATGATAGTTGACATTTCAGAATAGACTGCTTTGCTTTAATCTAGCTAGACTGGGTTAGCTGCAAGGCTATTCTGTTTTGCTACCGGCATCTTAAGTACACTGCATACGTGAATTCAAAATGACAGTTTCCTACCGAAAGGGCTAGGTGACCACGCTTCCCTTCCTATAAAATGCATATGTGAACTAAATTTTAGAAGGCAGCGCTACCAGCATAGAAATAGTGTTATTCTAGAGAAAATGTCCACTGTGGGCATTTCATTTTTTTAAAATAAATAAATGTAAACTTTTGAAAACATAACAGAAGCAATGTCATCTCAAAGATTGCAATATTCCTATACATGCAGATTACTATCCTCAGGAATTTTTAGAAATATATCTGCCGGGAAAAAACAAAACAGGCCTTTTCTAGAGCATCTGTAAAACATATTGTACATAGGAAAGTGGAGCTCATAGCAAGCAATTAGAATTTTGGTTCAACTTTCTAAATAACGCAAAAAGTTATGTGCATAGCTTCTAAGTTTGGTTGTCCTGCCTTGATTTATGGTCATGTCCTAAAGCATGCTTGCCTTTTCTCCCAGGATGGCCAAGTGGCTCACGAAAATCGTGTGGCTCTCCCGGCCCTCCAGAAAGGTTGGTAAACCTCCTTCATGCCAACAGACACCCACACATCCCCCTTCGCTGGTCAAATAACGGCAATCTCTGCTTTCTGGGAGGGGCTACAGAGATGAAATTCATGTAATTTTAGCCCAGCTCCTCCCCATAGGTATGAGAATCACTGTATTTATCTGTAATGGGGGCGGGATTGATAAAAACAGGCTCCATCCTTGCCATCCAAAGTGCAGATGCACGATTCCTCTATGGGATTCTACTGGAGAGCAGAGAGAAAATGTAGGCAAGTATAACCTAAAGGAGAGTGGGTGTGGTTTGTTTGTTTTTTTTGTTCAGATTTCAGTTCTGACAAAGGCTATGTCCTTGACAAGAGAAAAAACGAACGAGGAGATAAAGTGGCAACCAATCAGATCCTATCTGCCATGTTATAGGCTATGGTTGAAAATGACGGTACTTGTTTAGTTTCACGGCGGCCGATCTGATGCGATCCAATGCGATTTTTTTACCTGTTCATAACCCCACTATCCACTATGCAGTTGATTTTATATAGTGTGGTGAGCGCAGTAATCAGCGCCCCCTCGCGGGGCATTCTACGCTCGCCCAAGCTTCGGGCTCGGTGGCTCGCTGCGCTTGCCACACTATATAAAATCAACTCCATGCGTAGTGGATAGTGGGGTTATGAACAGGTAAAAAATTGCATCGGATCGGCCAATATACCGGCCGATATCGCATCCGATATATCGGCTGCCGTGAAACTAAACAAGTACCAAAATGATAGTTAGGAGCTGCTTGTTTGATTGTTTGTCAGGTGTTGGGATCCCAAATGCCAAGATCCTGATAAACATCCCATCACAGCAGGCCCAGGATGTGTTTTAATGACTTATTTGTAAATTGTATTAACAAACTGTAAATTGTATTTAGAAATATTATGCAAATCTGAGTGTACTATGTACACTGCGGAAACTTTTTGTATATGTAATTCAAAACCCTATTTCACCAAAACTGCACGTATGGATGATTTATTTTTGTCGTTTGGGACATTGGAGATTCATTCTTCCCCCTCACAGTGTACAGCTACAGTATATTATTGTTATTTGTAAAGTTACTAAAGCCGCAGTCCTAAAAAGACAGTTTTGTTATCCCTCTACGTAGAATAAAAGTACAGTTATATTTTACGGCTTCTGTAAATTGTTTGAAAACTGCTGTGGAAAGAAGATTAATAAGCATTTAAATACAAATAAAAAAAATGTGAATTAATAAAATACATAAAAATGCCTCTAATTCACTACTATGTTCAGGGTCATGGGTCGGACGCTACCTCAATAATACCTTTATGTAGAGAACAAAAATGCATTATGGCTCAAACAGTGAGCAACAATGAGCATCTGTTTAAATATGCCTTCTCCATCCATTATATTATATTTCAATTTCAACCCGCAATGTATGTGCATGATTAATAATATTCATAAACAATACATGACTCACTCAAACATATATTGATTTATGGCTACGTACTAACAGTTATCTCATGATACCCTGGTTTTACTAAATTCTTAAAAGTACATTGGCTACAGTACTTCAGTTCTCATTTCTACTGATTTTTCTTTTGGTTTGATTCTATTATTGTGTGTCTACAGCAAATTTACCTCTATTTAGCCACCTTTCACTTCCCATGTCTTATTAATTTGCATCATACACTTTTGAAGAATAGTGATAAAGTCACTTGTGTTAAAGGACTTTGGGATCTATGTTCTAAGTCTAAACTACCAGCCAATCAGCACCTAACAGCCATGTTACAGGGTGGGTTTGGAAAAAAAAAAAACAGGAGCTGGTTGGTAGTTTATCTCCTAGGCTTAGTACATAGATTCCAATTTCTCCATTCACTTTATCTCTCCCCAAGACTTGCTACATAGACCAATACGTTATTTTTTTCTCATTGTATACATTCTTCTTTTGGTCACGTTTAAGTCCCCATACATCAGCGGCTGATTGGTGCAATTTCCAAATCCCCCGACAGCTGGGTCGGGGAATCGAGAATATTAAACGTGTTCAAAAGTCTCAGTTCCCTGTTGTTATATATATTCCTGAAACTCACAGTTCCCTACCACCAGAGAAAGTTATTTACCCCTGTGGGCCAAGAGTTCACACCACTGACTTCTTGTCACTCAAATCCCAACAACTTTGCATAAAAAAGCTCATATGCTTTTTTTCAAGCTGCACTTTTTCACTATCACAGATCACTCTTCATGCTCATACATTACAAACATATTTATCTAACAATAGTATTAAAGAAAGCCCTACAATACTTGCCCACCGTAAAATAAACAAATATGTAAGTACATAATCAAAAGGTCAAAAAGGTTGAAAAAAAATTCAAAAACTTTCCTCCATCATATCTGAGAAATGTTCTACCCTCCATGAAACACTGATATTTGTAGACACACAAAATGTGCCAAAAGTGTAAATATAGTAAAACTTAAAAAAGGGGGGTTTATGATGCATCATATACATGATATGCTGGCTTGTAATTATAGTATACAAAGGATATATTATATGATCTTTGATTTAACTATATTTATTATAGAACTCTTAATGGGGTATCACCATTGGGTCAATCTTATTGTGCACAATGACATAAGGTAAGAAAGAAAAAAAAAAAACAGATGAAATACCAGTACCAAGCTAAATGGTTTCATATTTTGACACCAATTTGACCTTTTGAATTGGGAATGATCTATAAGTAATGGATTTTATAGAAGGTCAGTGTACTTGAGCACTGCCACAAATACATCATTGTCTTGTGGGTTTTTTCTTCTTCAGCAGAAAGTGGATCATTTATCATATTGATATTAATGTAATTGCAAACTAAATAATTCCCTCCATTATTACTCTTATGTAGCAAAATGCTGAGCTTATTGCAACATAAAGCTGATATTATATGTATTTTCCATTGCGGTCAAAATGTAATCATAATATAATATTATATTAATAATCTAATTAAATATATTTATTTTCATCTATGTCATTTTTTTCCAAGCTTTATAGACTACAGCGCATTAGGAAGGCTGATGGAGAGTCTCCCTTCTTTTCTGTTCTGAAGCTTATGGTAGAGGAAGATATTATTTGGTCCCCCTGTATTATTGGTTGACCCCCCATGAGATATATAATCCATTATCCTCTGGTGGTGGCTGTGTTGTTGCAGTCAACAAATGAATGGTAGATATAACATATAGGCTAATGAATGGTAGTGTACTTTAAACCTCTTTGACCCTTGTATTCATTAGGCAAGGATTGGAGCATGATTGTAATCCACTTACTGGTTCCACTACTTCCCTAGCCATCAGGCTGACTCTAAAGTGGCTTTGTGGCTTCTGTGACTGTTGTATCTATAATAGATGTAATGAACACAGGCCACTTTGGTCCAGGGGTGTCCACACTGCACCCCTTTTTCTCAGTACTTTCCTCCCCAGCTTCTGATGTGGCAGCCCTGTGTAAATGCATCATAAAAATGGCTTAACAGGCATATTCCTGAGGTTTTGCACATGTGCAGTAGGGGGGAATCACCAGGAAAATGGATGTGCATGAACTTAAAACTGCACGAGAAAAAAAGCGGAGGCGCCCAGATGGAGTCTTCACACTCCTCTCTAAATATTGTTGGTTTGTGTTTCCTATAAAAGCAATCACCCCCGCACTGAAATTCCCTAGTGCCTCTATTGTTGCTTTTCCCAGGATCATGGCAGCCAGTTGGCCAATGCATGTCACAATGAACATGAGGTCTGAGCACATTTTACTCATGAACTATGTACTGCAAAGATGTGCACTAGTTGCCCCCACTTGGGGAAGTACTTTTTGGTTCTTTAGCAAACATCGTGCACACTAGATGACAATCTTAATGATATTGCCAATAATGACTATTGGTAATGACATTCTTAAAACCATTCAGTGTATATGCACTATATTGCTAGTGCATGTTGTTAGTCATGTCCTCTGTCGTCTGTACATGTAGCTCAATCTGAGGATTTCATCAACAATAGCACACTTTTGGATGTGGCCACTGACAATATCGTTTGTAAAGCTCTCAGTGTGTCTGCAGTATATCATTTGTCAAGGAGTTCCTGGGAAATCGTGAGCGACATATTGTTTTCATGTCATCTTGTGTGTATCCAGCTTTAGGTAGCCAGGCAGATCATCTAACCTTTTCAGAATTTGTAAAGCAGTCTACTTTCACATTTTAGCTGACCCTGTTTATCAAAGTACAGCTTTAGGCAGCCTGGGAACTGCTCACTCCAACATTCCATGTTATATGTGTTCACAAACCTTGGCAGCTAGCTCAGAACTTATAGATATCCCATTTATAGAGCCTTACACATAAAAGATATTAATGAAGAGGATGATGGTAATAATATTAATAATACTAAACATGTGGCTTAGTATATTATAATCAACAGATTTTCGTGGCTGTATACTGTAACCTTTTCTAAAATGTGATTATTTTTTGTCATCCTCTATTTAAAGTAACCAGCCTCCCCCAAACTGGCACACTATCTATCGATCAATCTATCTAGTGTCTATCTATCTATCTATCTATCTATCTATCTATCTATCTATCTATCTATCTGTCATTCATATATAATATCCTGCACACAAGCCCTCAACAATATGCTGAAGTAATATAGAAAATGAATTCAACCCAAACTAATTGAAATACATCAATGTATTATTTCTGTTTTTACGTTTTTAATTATTATTATAACTGAAACGCATTTATTAAATTAATTTATAATAAGTTGCGGTTAGGTTTTCAAAGTGAGATCATTGGTGACCTATGTACAAACCTAAAGATATCCTTCGTCACAGATCCAACATCTGTTCAAGTTCACCGTTAAAGTCAGTTGTTTAAACATATTGCATCTGTCAGTCAGGTCAAAAATCATGTCAAAGACACAATGACTTATACATCATTTTACCAAGCATACATCTATTTTACTAAGAAAAAGGTAAAGTAGCCAAGAATTTTGACACGAGACAATGGGAACAAAGAGGAAGCGTCAGGCAACTAATTTTAAATTAAAATTAGCTGTATCTGCATCCTGACCGGAACAAAAAAAAAAAATCACAGTTTAGGTTTCATGTGGAGAATCTGTCTTTTTTTCAGTCAAGCCTGACCTGGGTTCCTTCAAAAGCATTTCTGTGATTTGTTCAGGTCACAAGTGGGATGAAAATGAGTTTGAATCCTGCTTCTTCACACATCCGGATTTAATAGACTTTTTTTCCACTGATAAAAGACCACTAATGAGTTCATTTTCAAGCTATCAAATTGGCGATAATAGCTAGTTCCACTGATGATTGCACAGGGACCTGCTGGTCACAGTAGGTATTGTCTCTTCCTGGTGTTAACCGTTTGCTTCCTTTAATATGAACAGTCTGTAAATGGCTGATTTCACTGTCAATGTTCCATTCTGTGATTTGCTTTCTGTTTCAGTAGTACATAAACATAGAAATAAGGTTCCATGTAGACTTTTCCCCACAACATAGTTTATTAACAATTTATCTATACCATACCTCCCAACTTTGTGGTCTTGCAAGGAGGGACAAATGTGCGTGCCCGGAATTAGGGGACTGTGAAAGGGGGCATGGCCTGTAATTGTGCCATCCCGCGAGGCCACGCCCCCATTTTGACACTATGGGGGCATGGCCCGGAGGCTCTACCCATGCCCCCAGCCACAGGCGCACAGCGTCTATTTAGCGCTGGTCAGTGGTCACCAACTTACAGGGGGGGGACTCCCCACTACTCCCCCCCCTGCCGCGGGACACAATCAGCCGCGTGAGGGATGAGGGAATGTCCCCAAAAATTGGGTGATAGTGTGAGGAGGTATTTATATTATTATTATTAGTAGTAGTAGTAGTAGTAGTAATATTAATAATAATAATATGCTTTAATAAAATATAATTACACATGTGGAGGGGATGGGACTTAATTGTGGCTCTTGGACACTGGGAGCGAGGGCAGTGGTAATGCCATGGGAACTTTTACCACCAGTGGGTGTGGGGAGTGTCAGGGGATCTTATGCTACTAAAGGGAATATTTGTGATGGGGGTTGGAAGTAAAACTACAATTGTGGCCTATGGAAACAGGATTTGGGGATAGAAAAAAACCCTAGGTATGATTGTTTTAAATAAAACTTAAATATATATCTATAAGAATAGATTTTAAACATTATTAAAAAATAAATAAAAAATTGAGCAGTAGAAGTAAAGGCAGAGGTAGATTCTTGTAGACACATCATATATTACAGTTAGGGGTTTATTTTCTAAGACTTGGAGAGAGCTAAAGCGTGGAGGAGAAAAAGTGCCAGCCAATCAGCTACTTTCTGCCATGTTACAGGCTGTTTGAATAATGATAATTATCCATCACTATTCTTCAAATTATGTAAGATGAGATGGACACAGTCTTTGCAAATTTAGAAAGCATGGGGAGTGAAAGGTGACTATATCCGGATTGCATTTCCTAATTCATTCTGTAGTTATTGTTTATACTGTTATTAGTTACATCATTTAGCATTATGGTTTGTGTTTTATTAGATGTTATGTGTTAAATAACTATAAAAAGATAGATAGTACATTTTATTAAAAAAAATAGATAGTACATTTTATTAAAAAAGATAGATAGTACATTTTATTAAAATACATCAAAGTGATTCACAGTTAAGGAGTGAATGCAGTTTAGTATCATCACCAGAGGAATAGTTTCAAGAGAACAATACAAATAATTTCAATAATAAGAACATCATTAACTGTGTTAAGCTAAATTAAAAGGAAATCTATTCAAAGCCCCAATGACCAGAACAATTAGGTAACGCTTTCAAAGAATTGTTGTAGAAACTTCAAAGTGTTTAAGTATACATTGGATAAGATTCTCAACCACATTCTCCTCTAGTAGCCATGACAAGTCATGTTGTAATTATTCTTTATGAGACAGTAACTGATCAGTACGTCAGGAATATTCATGAAATGTTCTAAAGAGAAGGAATGTGTTGCTAATAATAACCACTTAGATTCTAGCTGTATCTTTAGATTATGTACTAAATAAATGATAGCCCCAATTTGATTGGTTGCTGTGAGCAACTCCCCCACATGTCCTCCTAAGATGGTTTTATGCTTTTAGGAGCCGCTGCTGCAGCTTGTTTCCCTAGAAGGCTCCACCATTGCCAAGCACCCGCAGCTTTGAGCATAGGCTTACGATCATGATAGTTGCTAAGCAACTGCGACTCTCAGCAGCTGCTCTGTATGTTAGTACTGACTGTTTCAAAGCAGCCGGAATACTTCTAAAGGACAGTAGCCTGCCCCACTTCCAGCTTGGGATTTGTGTCTCATCTTGGTTAAAGGAAGGGAGGGCTTAGCCTCCCAATGGGTTATATCTACTGCTAGTCAGAGATTACTTGCCCTGCTGGTGTTGCTGGTATATTTCTGCCAGCATCTGCAAGCACTCTGCCCTTATACCTTCCTTGTATTTATTTTAAGTTCAGCCTGTTCTAACCTTGCCTGGCCATGGGTTTGTTCACTTGTCCTTCTTGTTACCTGCTTTGTAGCTTCGCTGTCTTCAGACCTTGGTACCCACTGTGCCTTCTACATAGTCAGTATCCACTTTATCATTTCAGTTCACTCTTTGCTCATCCATGCTATCTCCTTGTACCTGCATTAACTCCTGATGGCATCCTAGAATCTGGTGTCACTACTTTGCCCAGAGATGAAGCCCATCCAGTTTACAAAGGAGTAGCATGGCTTCTAGAGTTCACCCCTTCTTAGGAGGAAATGTGGAGGTGTTGTCAACAGCAGATTCTTGCCATCATTTATCTTTCTGCAGTGTGACATTATACTGTAGCACCCAGCTTCTGTCACTGAGGAGTCGGTAAAGCAGCGAGTGTCTCCGAGGCGGACTATCATTCCGGGGGATGTTGGGTCAGTGCCATCTTTCCCATTGGGCTTAATGGGCAGGGGTCCAAGGATTCTAGAGGCCCACCCAAATGGGGAAAATGGCACTGCCCTGTGGAGCGGTGGCGGGTATCCGGGCAGCAGCGGTCAGTGGCGCCCAGGTAGCGGCAAATCAGAGATTGTAGTAGCGTTATTTGCCAGGTGGGAAGCACTGCTGATTTTGAAAAGACTGCCCAGACATTAATTTGCTGTCCGGCCAGTCTTTACAAAATCAGCAGTGCTTCCCGCGCAGCAGCAAATAGAGATACATCAAGCTCCCAGCCCCTGATGCCCGGATAACTGCCGCCACTGCTGCTGTACATAGGTGGGTCGAGGTGGTTGTGAGGGGGGCTCTCAAATTATTTTGCCCAGGAGCCTGCTCTTTTGTTAAGACTGCCCTGTGCTGGGTGCACCCCAGAACGATGCAACCAAGGGGGAAGGGGAGTTTCCAATGAGACCATGCCCTGATAGTAACATAAACACAGACTATAATCTTGCACTGCAGACAAAATATTAAAAAAAGCATAATACAACAAAAAGTTTATTTATTCACTATATTATCAACAAAAGGTAAATAAAATGTTCTGTAAACCTTTCACTAATGCAAGAATGTGGACAGCCATTGGGGTGTATAGTAGAATAGTAATTGATCGCACTATGAATGCTGGCTGCTCCTTGTATCTACTAAGACCAGATGCTCACCTTCATTTTGCAAGCAAACTGGGCTAGGAATAAACCACCTACAATTTTTGTTTTGAAGTATAAATAAAACATTTGTGAATCGATTATGAAATTTGTTTATTTATTTGCAAATTTGGCCAGGAGCGAGTTTATAGATTTAATAATCAAGGGATTAACAATGAACAAAATATATCAAATAAATTGCAGGACTTTCGCACTTGCAATACAGTTAATAATATTAAATAGAATAAAGCATTTTTTAAAGACCAACATGAGAAAAAATATCATATTGATGTATACAATCTGCAACTTCAATAAACTGATAACTTAGATAGGATTTTAGAAATCAGTGTGGCTGCAAATGACCTCCCCTGCATACTGTGCAACCATGGAGCGGCTAAACCCCTTATAGATTCAAGTAGTTTATTTTTCAAAGCTTATCAAATTGATTATTACTGAATGTGAAACTATTAGAAATATGACCTTTTACATAGCACACATCATGGGAGGGAAGCAGAATAATACCATTGCTTCAATGTTATTACTGCGGGGAGCTTATTCAGCTGGAAATAAAATTACTTTTCCTAACTGAAAATTATATCCATATGACTAAATGTCCATCATAGGTATATATATGTGATGGGACTCAGACTTTAATTGAAATTGTTGTGGTCGCTGCTTATCGCAGTAAATGCGAGAGAGAAGGAATGGCATTATTCTATGGAGTAAATGGGAAAAGAGCATGCTTATTGGGCAGAAGCTTAACAACATTTAAAATATTGTATTTTCTATCTATTATACTTTGTTGAAGAAACACTGATAATGAAAGTGGAAATGGGCATAAAAGTGGATGTGATTATTTGCATAATGGCACCCATGCTCCTGCTACACAACGCTCTCTTATTTCTCTCATTGTGAAGTGGTTGGGGGGGGCTTGACCCCAATGATGTATCTCTCAGCAAATTGAAACATCTGCTGTCTGGTCTGCCCCCTTACTTTGTGCTGGATAAGTGGGTGGCTTGCGGCCGGTTCAGGGACACTTGTCCTCTTTCTCTTGTGGCCGGTAGCACCACCCAACTTTTGATCCTGCCCATTCCGGGACATTAAGCAAGTATGATATATGTGAGTGACTGTAAATGTGTATGACAAAAGTTATTTTTGATGCGACTTTGTCATAGGTGATGGATTAGATGGTATGGTGTGGTGCACAGGAATGGATGATTGACCAGAAGATGTAAATTTAAAACAAGCAGGTTTAATGAAAGAACTCATATATAAATGACATGAACTTGAATCAAATACTTCTTTGATAAGCAGTCACAAATCATAAACAATAAGTCTTTGCAATAACCTTGGAAAGAACTGAGAAACAAGTCTTTGCATAAACATGGGAATTGGTGTTTGAAGATAGATTGGACGATTGAATGATTGGATTATTGAAGATTAGACGATTGGATGATTGGTAGTTTGTACAAATGGATGATTGAAGATTTGACGATTGGATGATTGAAGATTAGACGATTGGATGATTGGACAATTGGATGATTGAAGATTGGAGATGGAATCCGGATCAGGAGGTAGAACCGGAGGGTACCGTGATGGTCCAGTGGCTTCCCGGGAGTGGAGGTGGATCAATGAACCGGATACCAGGAAGAGGCTGAGAAGAGATCAGAGGCCAGCATGGACTACTGACTGGCAGGACACAGTGAGCAGAGGCACTAGCAGGAGTCAGGATCTTCCCAGAGCTGTGTACTGCCCAAGAGACTCTTTACACTGACTCAGGATAGCCTAGGCAGATCTCCTTTATGGCAAGGGGGTTGCTGCCATTGGCCACCTAGAAAGGAGGAGGGAAAGACCCAGACCTGGCCAATCACTGTTTTGCCCTTTTCCAAGATGGTGGTGCCGGCCTCCCAGCACCTACCAACACACAGTCAGACTGCCACGCCTCCAACAAGCCTTTCAGAGCCAGCATCCTGAGCCGCCATGACCTGCTGCCGCCAGCCCGACCGAGGGTTCCACCGGACACATGCCAGCCGGCGGCGGACACAGACAGGTGAGTTCTATGCCCGCCGTGTCGCCGCATGGCGGCGTGTGATAAACTTTATGTAATATGTACTGTATGTATGTAGGTCTATATGTTTATCACTATGTATGATATTGTGAATTCTATACCCCTCAACCAAACCCTGATTTTGGCAGGACAGCCTTGCT
Source organism: Crinia signifera (assembly GCF_055691185.1). Lineage (NCBI taxonomy): Eukaryota > Metazoa > Chordata > Amphibia > Anura > Myobatrachidae > Crinia > Crinia signifera. Next base: position 249,164,026 of record NC_139221.1, on the reverse strand, counting down.
TTTGGGTACTATCCCATCACTGGGCTGTAGTGTCCACTGGACATGAAAAGTAGGCAGGGAACATGATGTACAAGTGAGGCTGGGGACAGCACAGCAGAGGGGTAAGTGATGTGCATGCACTCAACATGACATGAAATGAGGGCATGATGTGAGGTCACACTCCCATTTCATGTGCGTGCTGAAGGTTTGGGGGGGAGTGATAGTTATAGAATAGGGGTGATAGTTATAGAATATGTGTCAGTGGACAATAGTTATTGAATAGTCATTGATAAAAATACTTAGTAAACAAACGCTTACTACTGTGCATCTACTAAAAAAATTCCTGTGAGGGAAGATTCGGCAATTCAGTTTGCAGGTAGACGTCAAGATCCACAAAAAAGCCAGAATGTGACAAATCCCAAACCAGGCTGAATTGGTTTGCTCATCTTTAGTCATGGTACATCATTTAAAGGACCATTAAACCTATTATGCATAAAAAAGTTCCCGGAACTCATCAACTAAAATGATTTGACATAAGGCAGTGATTAATGTGGAAGCATTCTTCCTAGGCCTACCAGACTTCCTGTTTGAAAGAGGACAATAGCTTACGTACAGATAAATCACAATGTCAAACATCTTAAGTTTTATCATCAATCTTTAGGAAGTTTTCTCATCTGAACTTACATTTGCAACACCTGGACGAACAAAAGAGAATTCAGTAGGAGAAATAATGTATTTCTATGCTGCCTACAGCTTAAACTATCGCACATTTGAAATGATAATAACCAGAAATATCTATCTATATTAACAGTTATTTGGAAACTAGGATTTAAAAAAAAATAATTTAGTTAACACAGAAGTCCAGGTAAAACAGAGTGTAAAGGGCTGTTACCGTAGGGGGATGCAGTTACAATCCCGGCGGTCGGAATCCCGGGGTTCAAAATCCCGACGCCGGAATCCCGGCCGCCGAAATCCCAACACTTTCACCCTCTGTGGGTGTCCACGACACCCACAGAGGGAAAACAAATTAGTGTGACGAGCGTAGCAAGGCACTGGGCCCGCTGCGTGGCGAGGGGGGGGTGATCCACGTCGGGACTTCGTCGGTCGGGATTCCGCCGTATGGATTTTGAACGCTGGGATTCCGACCGCCGGGATTTAGAACCACTCCCACTGTAGGATAGGGACAAAGCTATTAACCCTTTGAGTGTATTTTCAAACCGAAATAGGTGTGACAATTTCCAAGCAAATATTTTTATTCATCATAATGACCTGTAATGTTTATATTATATAGGACATATAATCTTTTTTTACACAACATTTTTAATTGGATTTATATAACAAATGTGAGCGACGCTGTCAGTTTTAGCAGATATTTTGCACAGCTCTCACAGAGCTGTTGGCACTCAAAGGGTTAAAAGTATTTGTAATGGAGTCAGCCTAGGCTACAAATACCACTTCCATCAAAGCCTATTATAATAGCATGACAATTTACACATTGGCCCTTATTAAGATCTGATAGCAGTACAAGTTTTTCTCAAAATGGGCAAAACTATGTGCACCGCAGGTGGGGCAGATGTAACATGTGCAGAGAGAGTTACATTTTGGAAGGGTGTGTTGAAACTGAAATCTAAATTGCAGTAGAAAAATTATGCAGCCAGTATTTTACCTGCACGGAAACAAAATAACTCACACAAATCTAACTCTCTCTATACATGTTACATCTGCCTTGCCTGCAGGACACATGGTTTTGCCCATTTTGAGAACAAATTTGTACTGCGATCAGATCTGAATAAGGGCCATTATTTCAAAGAAGAGGGTCTCTTCTTCAATTAAATTCCCTTATAACATTACATTAATCTCTACCCTATAGGACCACCAGTCCCAAACTGTGATTTCAGATATGAATCATTAAGGTGTATTTCACTTCACCTCTGATAAAGGTAAACTATTACTTGCCCACCCAGTACAGGCAGCTGCAGCTACTGGTAAACCTTCAGGACAATGTCCTAATTTTCTTAGACAAGTGAATAAAATGATTAATCAGTCAATTAAGTTGCTGGGATACAACTGTCCTTGACCCTGTGTACATGTCAACCAACCCACAAAAACTATATTGCAATGCAGGTATGCCACGCTGTTTCTCTCTCTCTCACTCTCACGGTGGGCGGGATTCTCTAAACTAAAAACGTGGTAAAACCCTCATTATCTGGGTTTTTACCGCATGGTGGGATGCACTAAAGACATCCCTATGGGCTTCTACCGCATGGTGGGATGCACTAAAGACATCCCTATGGGCTTCTACCATGACCTACCGCTGCCCCAAACAGGCCCCCCCGCCTATGGGCTTCTACCACGACCCACTGCCACCCCGAAAAGACCCCCGCAGCCCCGCACAGATCCCCACTGACCCCCCTCACCTGTGTCCAGGCAGCACAGCGCTGTGTTGCTCAGACCAGTGACCTCCTCCTCCCTGCACTATAAATACTGGGTGCAGGGAGGAGGAGGAGAGCCCGCCCCCAGATGCAGCACCCAGCCGTGTAAGGGAGGAAGGGGGAGATCACAAAGGACAGCTCGCAAAGGATCACCGGCCAGATCGCAAAGGACAGCTCTTAATGCAAGAGCTGTCCTTTGCCATAATTATTGCATATGTTAGTGCATATGCGATAATTATGTCTTCTGTAGCCGGCGATGTGCGGCTGCGGGATTTTAGAGAATCCTGCCCTGTGGGCGAGATGCAACAAACAAAAAGTGCTGTAAAAACCCAATTTTTGGGGTAATTACCGCATTTTCATATGCAGCAAAGCCCCACCACCGGGGCTTTGCCGCGGGGGGTTACCGCAGTTCTAGATGGCGTAACCCCATAGAAGCCTATGGGTGCCTCCCCCCCCCCCACCTGTGTCCGGGCAGCCTCCTGTTGTGCTGCCCGGACCACTGACCTCCGATTCCGGGTGCAGGGAGGAGGAAGGTGAGCCCTGGCAGCCGGGTAAGGGTCCAGGGAGGGAGGAGGAACCCGCTGCACAACGCTGGCCACAACGCAAAGTGCTCTTAATACAAGAGCTGTCATGTGCGTTAATCGCATATGTTAGTGCATATGTGATTATTAACAATGCGAATGCCGGTGGTGGAGGATGTTAGCGAATCCCACCCTGTGCCTCCAAAATTATGAAAATACCTTTCTCCTAATATGGCAAACCATGGAAAAGAGTGAAAGACATACTGGGTGGCATGCAAAAATCATATTCAGTGTGATGCATCCGTCCACTGACGGCATGCATATGGGCATTTACTAACACCATATGCTTAACTAATATCCCTTTTACACCAGCCCGAGTAACACAGGTTTTTGCACAGGAGCACGCAAAAACCCGGGTTTTCTGGTGATGTAAGCTGTCGTGTAACCTGGGATTTCAACCCGTCAAATGTTCTGGGTGAAACATGGGTTCCTCCTCGATCACGATGCAGTGTAAACAGGCAAACCCGGGTCGATGTGACCCGGAACCCATTCAATGCAATGGAAAAGCTGGTGCTGGTCGACTCAGGCCCACCTATGTTGATGTCACCCACCTGGAAAGGGGTCAAAAGCCAGGTCAGAAATAAACACTTGTTGTGACAACAGGCCAATCTGACAATACCTGGTTAGAGCACCCATGTAATTAATGTGTATAATAATTCTAGGTCAGTCATGTGAACCTAACACAGCTTATGTCCTCAGCTTCATCACAAAGCTCTTTTGCAACAAAAGAAGAAATAAAATAAATAAAAAAAAAAACAGCAATATGAAATGAATCTCAGGCTTTCGGCAGCTGAAGTCATGCATCAAATCTTTTGCTGGCTGTGATTTTGAGGACGAATTGATATGTGTGTAAAACCTGTTATGTTCATCTTTCATTACAGGAGGAATGCCAGGCAACTTTGCGGACACCCGCTCAAAAGGCTGGGCTTTACCGTACCGTGCCAAATTCTGTAATAAAAAAGTATTTTCAGTCACAGTCACTGTACCACATGGAGACTACTAAACTGAATATCCACTTCGTGCAATTCGAGATCGCACAGAATATGCGTTTAAGTACCTTTTGCCCACTTTGCTTTTCAGTTGATAAAAATAGATTTTTTAACACCAAATAAACCTTACCACCTCCATGTGATTACTGTGTAGAAATACTTAACTCAGTGGGTAGAACTCATGATTAATTGCATTCAGTCAGCGCTGGGCTGTGTTATTATCAGCAGCTCGCTGCTAGGCTATTGCACCACTGTTAATTATTGTTGTGTGACTCTAAGGGATGCATTCACAATATTTTCAAATGATATTTCTAGTTATTGCCTCAAAGAAAGCTGCGAGAATGAATATACCCCACACAATTTGTAACACTGGAGAAATAAATAAGGTAACAAAAAAAAATCACTGTTAAGTCTTGCTGGCACTAAATTAATTTCTACATGTTGCGTGGTGGTGTTTAGTAGTTCATTGTGTACTGTGCTCCTGCCTTATGCCAGATGACAGAATGAAATAAACGGCAACTTCATAGCTGCTTTACCCGATTGAGTTTGAATTAAATAATAAAGAGGGATTAGATTAGCATATTGTACACCAGTGGTGTCAAACTCATGGCCCTCCAGCTGTTGTGGAGCTACATGTCCCAGCATGCCCTGCCACAGTTTTAGAAATCCATTATATAACATCTGTGGGATGGCATACTGGGACGTGTAGTCCCACAACAACTGGAGTGTCATGACACCACTGTTGTACACCAAATACTGTATGGATCAAAAGATATTGATGTGTTTATGCCTAGGAGTGCAGCGCCAGAGCAAGGCTCCTCAGCATCTTATGTCACCACCCCTCCCCAAATATGAGATGTCATATGAGGGGAAAGGGCCACAGACAGGAGGGAGGGTATAGCTGAACTCCCTGGGTGGCTTCACGCACTGCAAGGTATGTGCCCTGGACAATTATTGCTGCACAGATTTACAAAATCTACTCACCTACAACCAGGAATAGGTGACCGATGCTCTGGTCATGGCTGCTGGTCCTAGGGTCTCTGAGCCCCCACCCGTTCAGTAAGGGGATGTTGCAAAGCATCACCTCACTTTACAGTCATAGTGCACAATAAGGGATACCTCGTTGGGTCCCTGAGAAACAACAACACGCCATTGTTAGCATACACTGACCATTTGGGTTTGTGGTACTTATACAGTACATCTGTTTACCACTTATTTTTTTATACCGATTTATACCAAATCGCCAGGTCGCACCCAGATTTTTGGACCCAGCTTCAAGCCAGGTGCGACCCGTCGTTTGGTCCCTTTTACACCAGCGCTCCCCCAGACCGCTGCGCTGGGGGAAAGCCCAGCACTAAGGTAATCTGCTGGGCTGCCCCCAGCCCCCATGCACCCCCCAGCCCTTGTCTGGGAGGTGAATGGGTGCCGCACACAGGCATCCATTCACTTTCTCCGCTGCTGCCGCTGCTGTCTGCAGCGTATAGTAGACAGCAGCGCAGGCTGTCTGTGCCCCGCCCGTCCAACCTGCGGACGCTGCAGTCCGCAGGTTATACGTTTCGCATTGATGTAAATGGGAGCCGGGTCGGATGACACGGCGTACCCATTTATCCTGCCCTCTACCCAGGTCCTAGCCATGTTCTACCCAGGTCAGGATCTGGGTAGAAGTCCTGTGTAAAGGGACATGGCGTGTCCCATTTACACCGCCGCTGACCCGGGTCTGACCCACTGAAGACCCGGTATTTTGCTGTGGTGTAAAGTATAAGTCTGTGGAAAAAGTGTCAGGAAACGAGCAGATTTGGTTACTCGTCCCAGGAATCAGCAACTTTTGTACATATAAGAGGAAAGGGGGATGTGCAGCAAGTGACCAAACCTCAGAAAATGCCGTTTTCAGAGGTTTGGCTATGGTCCACAACTCTGGCATGCAATATATTCTGGGGTTTGGAAACAGTGGGCAATGACATCTTCAGATCATTGTTGACCTAAAGAAACTATGGGCTTCTATCAAGGCTCCTTGCTGTGAGGGATCCTTCACAGCAGCACGCGCAGCACACATTACTGGGTCCTAAGCCCGGAAGGACAGCTCTTACTGCAAGAGATATCCTTTGCTAAAATGCAGTGAGTGTGGAATGCACATTGCCCACAAGTCTTATTCATTTCTTTGCAGAACTTCAGGACCTGATTCAGGTTTACAAATTCGCAGCCCGAACGATAATTGAATGACTGCGTATGCGCACATTATGCAGTGTGCATGCGCAAGCCATCCGCCCGAAGGCAGCTAGCGAAGGCTAGCGTTTGCTCGTTTCTCGCAGGGTGATGACCTGCGGGCATTTGGGGACATGCCCCCAGCGGTTTTTTGGGCTTCCCCCAGAAAACACAGGCATTTCCCAGCGAGTGGGTGGGCCGCTGTCATCATTAGCAGCCTCCTTCTCCCCACAGCCTTCGCAGTGCCGAATGAGTTCTGGCTCACTCAGCGCTGCGATTTTCCCCTGGTAAGAGTGCGGGGGGCGTGCGTTCAGCAAGGTGACAATTACCTACTCGCTAGGCTCCGAACACTCGCACCCCAAGTTTGAATCAAGCCCTTAGGGTGAGATGTACTAAGACATGAAAAGTGATAAAATGGAGAGTGATAAACCACTCAGCTCTTACCTGTGATTTTTCAAACACAGCCTGTGACATGACAGTTAGGAGCTGATAGGCTGGTTATCACTCCCCATTCATATCACTTTTCAAGCTTAGTACATCTGGCCCTTAGTGTCTTTGTACACCGTGAGAGGCTATGTATGCAGCTATGGTGCAACTAAGACATTATGAGGGTTATTCTGGCTGATTTATAAGGCTGTGAATTCGCAGCCTTGTGAGTTCACCAAACTCAGCCTTGCGAATGGTCGAATGATGTGGAAGGTGCACGAATATATGAAAGTGCCTTTCAAGTCACTTACTGTACATATGCGTGCACACTGGGAAAGAAATGGGCATGCAGTGATATCAGCTGCCCTCCCCTGCACCCGTGTCATGACCTCATTACCATGAGAACGCCCAGCGTTCTCATGGGAACGCCCATGAAACTCTGGGCGGACACATATGCTAATGGAGCCGCCCACCATCCCACACCCCTCTCCCACCCCCGCCCACTGTCCTGAGTGGGTGCACCTGGTTCGCCATTGGTACACACACCCTTCGTATGCACATCCGCAGAAATGCACACAGCATCACCATCGGTCCCTGTGCAAACGCATTCAACCAGAATCAGGGCCAATATGCAGTGAAAGGTACACTACACTAACCATGTTGCAGTATTTTAATCATATCAAGGGCGAAATGTAATAGGGTGCGATTTTTTAGACATGTGCGATTTTTGGTCAAAAACGGCCGAAATCGCACATTTTCCGAAAATCGCACATTTAATAGGTTGAAAATCGCGGTAAAAAATCGCACTTTTTACCGCGAAATCGCACTTTTAGAAGTGCGATTTTTAGTCACATTTCAATTCGCATCCAGATGTTTCTCCATTATAAAGTATACAACTCGCAAATGTAATAGGGTGCGATTTTTGGTAAATGTTACCAAAAATCGCAAAAAAAATAGACCAGGTTCTGACAGGCGAATTTGACAGAACCATGCACAGATCATTGAGATCTGTGCATGGTTCTGTTAATAAAAATGTGTAAAAGTGTTTTTATAAAAAAAAAACGGCGTGGGGTCCCCCCTCCTAAGCATAACCAGCCCCGGGCTCATTGAGCCGGACCTGGTTCCAAAAATACGGGGGGACAAAAAGCATAGGGGTCCCCCGTATTTCTGAAACCAGCCCCGGACTCTTGGACCGGTCCTGGTTCCAAAAATACGGGGGACAAAAAATCTGGGGGTCCCCCGTATTTTGAAACCAGCACCGGGCTCCAACAGCCCGCGGTGTCATGCCACAGCCGGGGGACACTTTTTATACAAGGTCCCCCGGCCAAAACATGAGCACCGTGGCTGGTCAGCCTTGGACGGGGTACCTGGAGGAGTGGGGACCCCCCCAATAAAGGGGTCCCCCCCCCCAGGCTTCACCCGTCCAGGGCTGAAGCCCGGGGCTGTCACCGGCGTCCGTGGCCAGTGGACGCCGGCCTGATAGGGTTAAATCCATCATACATATCATTACATTGCTTTTTACCGGCGAACTACAAGTGCCAGCAGACCTCCCCCGCATGCTGGGACTTGGAGAACCACAAGTCCCAGCATGCGGGGCATTAATGGGCCCGCTGGGACTTGTAGTCCACCTGTAAAAAGAATGTTTATAAAAAACACACACACAGAGAAGTACAAGTTTATTACACACACACACCTCACTTTTACACCAGCGTTACTTACCATTCCTGGATCCAGCGCTGGTCTGGCTGCTTTACAGCCGGCTCCCCCCGCACTGACAGGCAGCGGGGAGAACCGGCTTTCTCCGTTGCCTGTCACCGGCTTTCTCCGTCCGTAGCTTCTGTAGCGCTGTCCGAGTGCTACAGAGGCTGAGAGCGTGATTGGCTGAGCTACAGTATGCGTCTCCATGGAGACGCATAGCTCAGCCAATCAGGACTGAGCTATGCGTCTCCATGGAGACGCATACTGTAGCTCAGCCAATCACGCTCTCAGCCTCTGTAGCACTCGGACAGCGCTACAGAAGCTACGGACGGAGAAAGCCGGTGACAGGCAACGGAGAAAGCCGGTTCTCCCCGCTGCCTGTCAGTGCGGGGGGAGCCGGCTGTAAAGCAGCCAGACCAGCGCTGGATCCAGGAATGGTAAGTAACACTGGTGTAAAAGTGAGGTGTGTGTGTGTAATAAACTTGTACTTCTCTGTGTGTGTGTTTTTTATAAACATTCTTTTTACAGGTGGACTACAAGTCCCAGCGGGCCCATTAATGCCCCGCATGCTGGGACTTGTGGTTCTCCAAGTCCCAGCATGCGGGGGAGGTCTGCTGGCACTTGTAGTTCGCCGGTAAAAAGCAATGTAATGATATGTATGATGGATTTAACCCTATCAGGCCGGCGTCCACTGGCCACGGACGCCGGCGACAGCCCCGGGCTTCAGCCCTGGACGGGTGAAGCCTGGGGGGGGGGGACCCCTTTATTGGGGGGGTCCCCACTCCTCCAGGTACCCCGTCCAAGGCTGACCAGCCACGGTGCTCATGTTTTGGCCGGGGGACCTTGTATAAAAAGTGTCCCCCGGCTGTGGCATGACACCGCGGGCTGTTGGAGCCCGGTGCTGGTTTCAAAATACGGGGGACCCCCAGATTTTTTGTCCCCCGTATTTTTGGAACCAGGTCCGGCTCAATGAGCCCGGGGCTGGTTATGCTTAGGAGGAGGGACCCCACTCCATTTTTTTTTTTACTTTTTTTTTTTAGCACAAAATCGCATTTATGAAAATGCGCACATTTTCATGACTGAAAATGCGCACATTTTCATGACTAAAAATCGCGGCAAATCGCGGCAAATCGCATTTTTTGCCGCTAATTCGCATCTTATTACATATGCGAATTCGCGGCAAAAAACGCGATTTTTAAATGTGCGATTTGGTGCGATTTTTTTTTAGTCTAAAAAAACGCACCCTATTACATTTCGCCCCAAGCATCTCATGCCATATATGACAAAGATGTTACTGGAGAATCACTACAGCTGTGTATTATAATTGGATTTTGGACACACAAGTTAGTAGTCAATTGTGTAAAAACATGAAATGACATAAAACAGATCAAAGTTCCACAGTTAATACAATGTTTTTAAATCGATTCATCATTTTCAATCACTTATTTACCAAATCTATGTTCTAAAATATATGCAAATCTTTAACACATTGATAAACCTTACGATAATGCCCAAACCAATACCATGCCTTGTGAACAATGCAGTCTTGAACAAACTTTATTTGCTTTTCCTTGGCTGAAAATGTAAGTGTTAGACTCTAGATAAAAATGACTTCTGTGTTATAAACAATTGCTCACCCATTTACAGCATGAATTATTTTTGCTGCAACAGGGATTGTAAATGTGCAACTAGTGAGACATGCTTCCATCTGCTAACCATGCCACAGTGTTCTGTTACTGTTTTTATACAGAATGATGAAATCATGAGTAATATAAAGTAGGAGGAATGGGCTGCTATTATTGTACTTAAATAATTTATACTGATGCTATGGAAAATTCACTGTGCTTCCAGTGATTGAAAGTTATAAAGATTGTAAATGACAAAATGCACATTAGTCATTCTTGCCTACTTATAGGATATCCCCTCTAGAGGAGATCACAGAAGAGAGGTTCAAAAGGTAAAGGCAGATGGCAGGCCAGGACTACAGTCATTTATTGAGGGATCACACAACAGGGTGGTTCCTCAATAAATAAAGGAATGTAGTCGACATCCCAAAGATCACAATTAACCACACTGGAATCTGGATGGGTGAAAATGCTGATAACCTAAAGAAGTAAGTACATGAGTAAGGGTTTGGCTTTGGGAGTGGAGGGTTTGGCTGTGGGGGAATGGGGGTGGAGGGGAAGGGTATGGCTGGAGTCTGTAGAAGGGGAAGATTAGCATTAGGTTAGAAACATAGAAACATAGAATTTGACGGCAGATAAGAACCATTTGGCTCATCTAGTCTGCTCGATGAGGTACTTGAGGAGGGATAAGATGGTTAGGGATAGGCTCCAAGAAGAGTGGGTTCGGGTTAGTTTGGGTTTAGGGTTAGCTGCGGAATACTAACCAAGGATTGCTGCCGTTTTCACCACCGGTATCCTATTGCTGACATTCTGACAGTCGGGATTCCATACCCAACCCCACAATAATGCTACAAAGAGCATCATCAAGATATTTCTTCCATTTCCATGCCATTAGGCAATATCTGGGCATGAATGCTAGCAAACATTGTATTCTCCTTCCACAGTGCTTTAAATTCTATATATAGTGTAGCACCCTTGCACTGGTGCAGGAAGAGATGCATGGACATCATATACTTCATTCATAATTTAAAAAAAAAAATCTCCATTATTCTAATGACCCTATTCCATTGCCGCTAGAACCTGGGTTATTGCCATGATGGCCCCTGAGTGGCTCAGTGGAAAAGGATTATACTCAGTCCAATGATGCGGGAATCTAACCTGGCTAGCTTGCAGGCTGATCCCGGAATGGACCTGGGTCACAAAGCAGTTTAAACAGGTAAGCCAGGTCATTGCAACCTGGGACCTGTTTACATCATAGGGAAAGCCATCGCTAGGAGATGATCTTATCTAGAAGTGTCGGCGCTGGTCATGCGTCTAGTGACATTGCTGACTGGGCATTAAGCTGGGTCCGGCCACCACTCTAAAATAGGGTGTCAGCCGGTATTGTAGTGTAAAAACATCAGTGACAGACAACACGGAGTGGGTAAATTAGTGTACCACAGGGATGGTTACATGGCTGTATTTTGTTTTGTGTGTTCCTTTAAAATACAATAGACAGAAGAATTAACCAAATAGGGGAGCATTTGGAAAAAAGATTGGATAAATTCGGAGCTCTATATCCAATATATGGGTGGATCGTGCTAAGCCTAAACTGGTTTTGTATATTGTTAAAATTGTGTTTTACACAGGTTTTGGACAAACACCTTATCACATTGTCATCACTGAGCGCTGTTACTTCCCACTCACTCTTTTTCTTGTTTGCATCTATGTTCCTTTAAAATGAAACTCCTGGGATTCCGGTGCATGCTGGGTGGAGTGACATTAGTTTGCAACACGGATGGACTCAAAAGACATGTATGTCAGCAAAGATCCAGATTCTATTCAGTACTATAGAGCACAATGAATTATAATAAACAATTTTATACTAGTAATTCAGTTAGCAAAGTAAATAATTGCACTGTAGTGCACAAGTGTTTTGTTCCACATAGGTGGCTCCTGAGTGTTTAGGTTAATTGGCTTCAAGGAGCTTGTTTCATCATGTTAAACTAGATGATCACATTTTAAGCACTTAAAATGACTGCATAGTACTCTCCCACTCCTTAGCAATGAGTTCACCTGAGGGGGATCCACATTTCACCCTAATTAGATTAGAGCAGAGGATTTGTACAATTCGGAGAGGAGTGGTGCGGCCTCGGCTATGCTGTAACTTTAATTTGGAAGAAACACTTTGCTATGCAAATTAATTTTTAAGCAATACTTTAGAGTGCAATTGCTACTTTAAATTAATAAGCGGAGGTTAAGCTGGCATTTAAAGTGTATAACACAAGTGATATGAAATGCTGTTATTGTTAAGAAGAATAAATGAATTTCTAAATGACATAAAAGTTGTAAATGAAGAAATAAATGATCAACCTTTACAAGAACAAAACAAGCTTTTACTAATGGCATATTTTAGTGATATAATAGCATTTGTGCTGCCTGAGTGTTTTTTGTAATGCTTTTAGTGAGGGAAATATATAAGAACAAAGGGATTTGCTTTTATGATACTGTACATTTAATGAAGAACCCCCAATTCCTGATCTTCCAATCTCTTCAAAAGTGCAGGGCATGTCCTACATGTATTATCACATCCTTATCAGTGGGCCGCAGTGCCACCCACACACTCTATGGAGGTGGGAGTGAAAGTGTGTGTGTGTGTGTGTGAGGGGGGGGGGGCAGTTAACACATACTGTATGAACATACGTGTAATGTAATATATGTGATAGCAACATTTTGAAGGGGCCCCTTTCTCAATGCTTATAGAGAGACATCTCTCCAGAGAAGTTGTTATTTTTATGCCCCATAGTAGTGCGCTAGTTAAAATAAGCCACATAGTAGGGTTGTCACTATACACTATGCCACACAATTCACATGGTCCCTTGTTCATATTATTAGTGTTCCTGCTAGGTTGTTTTAGCGGGGCTCTGTGCCCTGCACGATTTTTAAAGGGCAAAATGTGCCCTGCCCCGCTAGCAGCGCCCCGCTAGAACAGCCTGGTGCCTGCCCCGACTGTGTGCACGGGGAAGCCCTGCGCCGCCTTAGACGGTGATGACCAGAGCTTCCCCAGCATCATGGCAACTTCCACGGGGCCGGGCCCGCCCCCTTTAGTGGTGGCGGCGGCCGGGCCTGCCTCTTTTCATGATGTTGCGACCTGGGCACGCCCCTTTTGTGTCATTGGCGGCTCAGGACCGCCCACAAGTGTGACGTCGGCGGGCTGCCATTGCGCTGCCCCCGTGCAGCGGTGCCCTGCCTGAGAAAATTTCTAGAAGGAACACTATATTATGACACTATGGTGCCACACTATAGTGCTTGGCCTTCATATTGTGCCATATTACAGTTCCTCCAGTTTGGGGGGGCGCGCCTATTACTGCTGCTATCATGGAAGAGCTGTATATACTGTAAACGCATCAGAAGGCATCTATGACATGCAGATGCCTCCTGGAGCAGTCATAATCTGAGCTGCTTCTTAAGAGACAGCATCAGATCAAAGCACCCAACATCAGATGGCTTGCAGCACCCATGGTGCCTAACTAGCTGCCCATTGTAGAGGTCCCAAGTCCTATGACAAAAATCCCTGGCCTCTTCTCACCCCCTAAATGGCAATGACATGCCTCTGGTTTTTCAAATTCACCTAATGCCACCACTTCTCCCCGAAACAGCATAAGACTGTTAATTAATGATAGCATGATGGCGGTGCATTCTATGGCACACTATGGGGCATTCCCTTCATACTAGGTTATATTATGCCACACTAGGTTATATTGTGCTTCCCCTACATATTGTGCTACATTACAGTGCCCCAATTCATTTGCCACAGTGTCTCCCCATAATATCATGCAACACTAAAGTGCCTCTCATTCATATTATGCCACACTATAGTGCCTTCCCTTCATACTGTGCCATATTAATGTGCCCCAGTTCATATTATGCTACATTACAGTGTGCCCAGTTCATATTGTTTCACATTGCAAACAGAAGGTCCAGGAATATATCTATCTATCTATCTATCTATCCAACTATCTATCTATCTATCTATATATATTGAGGTCCCAGTTTGTAAGGGCCCCTATTGACCATCCAATGTTGAAAAATGCATTACGCACATTTGGCTATGACAATGAAGTTGGTCCCCTTTCAGCTCTGGTCCCCATAGCAGTTTCACTCCTTGCACCTATGGCAGCTATGTCCTTGGTGCTGGCTGCCTTTCCCTGGATATTGGCAGTGCTGTGCTCCCCAGACTCAGCATTCAGCTTCACTTCTCCTTCCTTTATAAACTCAATTGTATTTGCAGTCTTCAAAAGCTGCTTTTGATCTTATTTCCTCAGAAAAATTTTGTACGAGTATTTGAGTTTCTCAATACACTGACTATGGCCCTTATTCAGATCTGATCGCAGTACACATTTGTTCTCAAAATGGACAAAACCATATGCACTGCAGGTGGGGTAGATGAAACATGTGCAGAGAGTTCGATTTGGGTGTGGTGTGTTGAAAATAAAATCTAAATTGCAGTGTAAAAAAGTATTTACTCTGCACAGAAACATAATAACTCACCTGAATGTACAAATAGAGCCATCTTCATCTAGCCCTTTAATAGGATTAAGTGAGCTAGAGCTGTCAGACTTAATCCTATGCTAATCCCTTACTGTATTGTTCTATGTATTGTATTGCAGATGAGAAAAATAGGCCTTGGCTCACCATGGCTCACTATGGCTATCCAGAGAAGGTTAGCTGAAGAATGCTGTATCTCTCTCTACACATAGTAGGGTAAATTTACTAAGATGTGTATTCTATTTCACATGTGATGTTGCTATGGGCAGCCAATCAGATCCTGCCTACTATCTTCTAGAGGGTGCTAAATAAATAAATAGATTCTGATCGGTTGCCCATAGCAACATCACATGTGAAGTAGAATACACATCTTAGTAAATTTCCCCCATTACATCTGATCTGCCCCACCTGCAGTGCACATAGTTTTGCTCATTTTCAGAACAAATTTGTACTGCGATCAGATCTGAATAATGGCCTATATGTAAGTCTAGTTTAATAAAGATAATACAACACTACCCCATGCATTGGTAAATTATACAATTTCACTTATATTGACGTAGTATGGGCCGTTCCGGCAATATATGTCATCGGATCTGACCATATGTTGCCACCCATTTCCCTGCAAGAGCAGACATATTTTATATGGTTGGTTTACAGAATTATCCATTACAGATACATCATATATACCAGGGATCCTCAAACTATTTTGCTCTGGGACCCCATCAGACAATAAAATTAATGACAGGACCCCAGCAAGTTACTGCAGAAGGTCATCACATCACATGTGTAGTCAGCAGACAGCACATACATGGCAGAATTGTGGAGGCACACCATTGTGTAAGGAGTCTACAGTAACAGACAACTAAACAGATTTAAAAGACTCCTTGAATCACTGACTGAGAGTAAAACATTCATCAGCCTGATGGTCAGCAACATGGAGTCGCGACCCCATGCTGAGGTCAGGACCCACTTTTGAATTAATATACTTTTAAAAAAACTGATATTGCCGTGCCGAGTTCGTGGCTGGCAGGGATGTAAGCGGTATTGAGACAGGATCGGCATTCGGGAGTCCTGCAGCTGCAACTACCTTCTCTGTTTTCTATCTGTTGGGGCTTTCCAGCAGTCAGCCCTGGCCTGCACAGTCCCGGCAGTCTAATCAACTCCTCCTCCCAATATGTCGCCGCAGATGGAGAGCCCTAAGTAACCCGGCGGAAGAAGTGTGCGTAAAACCCATCCAGCACGCGGACACTGAAAAGGTCCAGCGACCTCTGGCATTGGGACAGCTACCCACACAGGTAGAGGCAGTCCGGTGGTGGGGAGAGTGGGGGTTGGGGTACGCCCGGGGAGTCAGCGTGCATTGCCTGCTGATGCCCCCGCTCTCCAGTATCTGTGTGTATGCAGCAGAGCCTGACTCTTATCCCACCCCACGCTGCTCAGCTGATGCCTCCCCTGGCCCCCAAGCCCCAGCCTCCGCCACTGATTCTCCCCGCATGTCAGTCTTCCTGCTCCCATGCTCTCCAGCGTGTGTCTGCAGAGCCTCACCCCCTTGCTGTTTTGCTGAATCCCCCCCACATGTCAGTCTGCCCCCTACCCTGCTCTCCAGCTTGTGTATGCAGAGCCTGACACCCCCCTGTTGTGCTGATTCCCCCCCCACATGCCCCCCAGCCTTCCCCCCTGATCTCCAGTTTGTGCCTGCAGATTGTGACCCTCCCCCCTTGCTGTTTTGTTGTTGATGATGGTGAGGGGCACCATGTGCATGTCACAGCCTGCCCCCTGCTCTCCAGCATGTGCCTGCAGAGTCTGACCTCCTGGCTGCATTGCTGATGCCTTCCCCCACATGTCACATCTAGCCCCCACTGTTCCTGCAAGCCTGACCCCCCTTGGTTCCTTTCTGATGCCCCCCCAGAGCCTGACCCATACCCCCTTTCTATACCGTGTATGCCCTCTTCCCCGTTGTTCTCTCCTGCATGTGCGGATCGACCCCCACACAACCACACAAGCCTCCCTGCAAGTGACAGCCGTTCCGCTTTGTCTCAATCCATCCTCTGTCTCCCTAACACACACTCTTGCTCCACTCTCTCTATCTCTCTGACAGTGTATATGTGTTTGTTTCTTTCTCTGACTCCCTCTCTTTTTCTTTCCTGCTCTCTCCCCAACACTTACTATCTCTCCTTCTCTCTCCCTGATAATGTCTCTCCCTCTCCATAACACTTCCTCTCTCTGACAATCTCTCTATCCCAGACTAGGTTGCTCTCTCTGTGGCAATCTCTCTCTGACATGCTCTCCCACTATCTCTCTGGCTCGATTCTTCTTCTTTCACCCCTTGACACTTCCTCTCTCTTCAGGTGTGTGTGTGTGTGGGGGGGGGGGGGGGGGGGCTTTCAAGATTTTGCTATGGGGCCAACCAAGCTCTAGTTACGCCCCTGCCCATTAATTTATTTATTTAAAGAAAATTGCTCATATAATAACCTTATTAATGTAGTTTTCCCTGGCTCACCTTTATATATATATATATGTTATTTTTACATATTTATGTCCCAGTCCACAGGTCACTGTGCAAAGCAATGGGTTAGCAACTGGCTTCTCAGTTCCCACTTTGCTGCCTCATAGGATACAAAAGTTAATTACATTTTGAATGTCTGGCAGAAGAATCCAAGGCATCATTAGTAAAATTGTATGAATATAAAATTGCAAGATACATTTGTCTGCAATTACTGCAAAAGTCAGAGGTAACGTAGGGTAATACAGTATTTTATTATTTTAATAACATCTGATTTTCCAAAACGATATTCTTAATTCATATTTTAGTATGGAGAACAATCTTTTACAATTTTAAATTGGCAAACAGTGGGAAGTGAAACTGGAGTTTTGAGTCTTTTCTACTGTAATAAACTGTCATGTTAAGTGTTTATTTTCAGTGTATGGATTCAATACTCTGGGGGAAATTTACTAAAGGAAATTTGTAAAAAATAGGTGTATTTGTATCCAGATATACATTTTTATTTTACATTTACTATCCTGAAAATACGGCAATTCGTAGTCGTATTGATGTGCTATCAATAGGAATACGAATTGCCGTATTTTCGGGATAGTAAATGTAAAAAAAAAGTGTATTTCTGGATACAAATACACCTGTTTTTTTACAAATTTCCGTTAGTAAATTTCCCCTCTATGTCTGATTCATGTTTGTAATGAAAAAAAAAACATGAAACTGGGCAAAACAATGTTGCACTGCAGGAGGGGTAGATATAATATTTGCAGAGAGATTTAAGATGCCCATACACTTATCCAATTTACGATTTCACCCGATCCCAACGGATCAGGCCGAGAAATCGTCCGATATTGGATGGATTTGACATACCAATCCTGCATCGGGTCGGACCCTACAGATTGAACCTGCTTCAGGTTTAATATATTGGATCAGACCCATCAGCGGCACATCGTGGGTGCTTTTTAGCACCCACGATGTGTTGTGTCTGGTGGCACACACCTATGTGCAGTGGCGGGGTCAGAGCAGCTGGTAGCTGCGGGGAGCACGTAGTGGCGGCTGCTGAATTAAAAAAAATATTTGATTGGCTGAGAGAGTTCTTTCCCACCTCTTGCCCACCTCTTGAATACCCCACCGGTAAAGCCCACCATTGACTATGTAAATTCATCTTTCATTTAAAAGTTTGTGAGACTTTTCTAAGATTTAATGTTTGAGACCACAGGCTTTTCCATACACACTGCACATATTTAGAAAGACAAGATGCAGAATAAGTACACCTGGTTTATTTCCCTGGCTGAAGTCACATTAACAGGAATGGCAAGCAGCTCTGCCTTTGATTTACTGCTCTAGTTGCAACACTCTGTCATTGTACCTCAGATACTATTACCATACGGGTTTTTACTGTCCCTTGGCAATCTGCTTACAACACAAAATTATTCTTTTGCTTGTACAATACACGGAAAGAAAAAAAAAAAAACTCCACTATTTTTAACCACCTGCATCTATCAACATAACATTCAACTAATGCTCTGGGCAGAGAGAGAGAAAAAATTTGCCACACGCTTGTGGTGCCACAGGATATCACCGGCATAGACACATTAATGTGCTGCTGCTCGTAAAGCTGTCAGTTTGGGTTTGTCTTGTACAGTAGAGGATCAACACTGAGTGGACAGTTGATGATTATAGTTGTAGAAATGGAATATTTCTTCAATGGGAACTTGTTTTGGCCTGGAGGAGTTGGAGGATGATGGGAGGGAACAACTTGAAGAGAAATGGGCACATGGTAATTCCATGACAGGAACCACAACATATAATATTCAACCTACAGAAGTACAAGATCACTAAGGTGAAAAAGTTTTTGCTCTTTGCGGAATACAGTG
Source organism: Crinia signifera (assembly GCF_055691185.1). Lineage (NCBI taxonomy): Eukaryota > Metazoa > Chordata > Amphibia > Anura > Myobatrachidae > Crinia > Crinia signifera. Next base: position 249,145,199 of record NC_139221.1, on the reverse strand, counting down.
AATTTTGCCCATTCTCTATTTAGCTGTTGGTAAAACTGAGATGTACAGGATCACAGCTCTGACCCAGCTCCAGGAGACCAGGCATTTGGAGGATTCTTTGCACATTTGCCCTCAGAATATTAGTAACAGCATGAAAACTGACATGTAATTTAGATGTATTTTACTGATCGAAAATGCAACACTAAAATGAATCACCCTTACCTACTTCTTCTGTCTCCTCTTCAGGAGTAGCACGGACAGGAGCTGCAGCTGGCATACCTTCCTACTCTACCAATTTTCATGCAGCAGTAATGGGGTGGGTGGGGCATTTGGGAGATCCCTTGTCATTCAGCTGCTCTGCTCTGAGCAGAAGAGAATAGATGCTGTGCGCATGGGAGACAAAGGGGCTGGAGGCATGCCAGCAGCTGCCAGAGCACTGGCCATACCCCACAGTGATGGCAAACAGGGTCGTGACTAGTGATTGTGGCATTCCTGTAAAGCAACACTCCTTTTTCTGAGGGCATGCACTTTTCTGGGGTGGCTATGCCACGCAAGAGTCTTGTTTAAGAGACACTATATGTTGGAAGGTATGGGGTGGGGCTGGACTGTCATATCATTAGTTCATGCTCCCAAGACAAGGAAATGCCTGTGATTTGCGGGTCAACAGGTAGGGGTGGGAAAAGATGATACACTCACGTATTTTAGCCCTGCCCCCTGCACAGCGTCACTGAATTTCAGTACACAGTGGGTGAAATTTACTTAGCAATATCGATATATTTTCAATATCACCTGTGTAAGGTCTATGTGTATCATCCAGTGTGTATGGTTGGTGTGTATCATCCAGTGTGTACAGTCGATGCGCAGGGTCATGGGTCCTTAGCGAACCACCATCATCTATTCATGCAGTGGCTGCATGTACGGAGAAGGTGGCGTCACTGACCGATATAGTGAACAATATCATTCAGTTTTTAGGCACCAAATTGGAGCAAGTTGGATCATTTACAATGCCCAAATTAGGGCTAATAGTTACCCATCGCCGTTAGAGGATTTCAATCCCACAGGATAGCATTGCAGCAAGTATCCTCAGATCAATACGGCCAAATGGGGATAGAAGATGGTATTTATAATCCAATCTGGAAGTGATGGAAGCCAGCAGATGAACCAAAGTGTTCACACTTAGTAGGCAGATAGAATAGCCAAGTGGTTCCAGCATGTGGAGTTGGTAAATTCGGGTACAGTCAAGTCCTCGTAGAGATTTTAAAGCATGGATATCCGGTCCAGAGTAGACTTCTGAGGCATTTTACTGTTTAGAAAATACAGCTTTATCAAAGGTATGGTACAATACCTGTGATAAAGGTGTATTTTCTAAACAGCGAAACATATTGGGATTAACAACCCCTTTTCCAAGTGGCAGCTATTAGTGGAACACCCCTGGTGGCGCCTTCTCTAGCTACCTAGGTAGCTTCCGCTTCTTTAGTATACTGAACTAAAGCTATTTTCATGTATAGTAAAGCAGAAATTATGGGCCTGATGCAATAAGCTTCAAAAGTGATAAAATGGAGAGTGATAAACAACCAACCAATCCTGCCTGACATTTTTTAAACACAGCCTGTGACATGTCAGGCAGGAGCTTATTGGTTGGTTGTTTATCACTCTTCATTTTATCACTTTTGAAGCTTAGTGCATCCGGCCCACTATATGATGGTGATAAATGCAGATGTTTGATAGATTTTATAGCAAAGATATTTATCAATAATAGTGTAAACTATAGCTCATTACATCACACATGGATCACTTTCGATAGAAATCAATGTGGAGTGATGGCAGTGGTGGCATAAGAGAGGAAGGAGTCCTCATGGAGACTGTACACGAGTCTACTGCAAATGCACAATTTCCTGAGAACATGTTGCTGATACCATGTTCTCTGTGGTCTTCCTACTGCCCATATGAAAATCTCAATTTAAATAGCTGCATTACCATTTTCCCAGTGATATGTGAAGTGCTGACACAGCTGTGGGAGTCCAGAGAATTGAGTATAATTATGATGGTGCAGGGTGTAGGATATGCGGTGTGAGCCCTTGTGCACCCCCAGGGGCACCAAGAAGGGGTATTATTTACTGGTACCCAGTGGGGGTCTTGGTCCTCTCCCAATTAGTAGAAACAGGAGTTTCAGCAGCTATTCTCCTTAACCCAGCACACACTACTGTGCAGTGGGGCCAGGGAGGCACTTAAAGTACTATTTTTCTGCCATGCCACTTGTGATTAGGACATTCCCCTAGAGAAATACTGTACCTGGGCCCAGTCATTCTCTCTACTGCCCTGTTCACCACACAACCTACACCCAATGCCACTGAATGCTTGTGTAGACAAAAACAGAAGGACTGATATCTGTCCTATCAATAAACCTTCACTATACTTAATATGACAATTTTCAGAGGATTGACTCTAAAATTTGTAAACTTTAATTAAAAGTAAAGTAGATTGTAGCAAAAAAAACCTTAATTTTCAGTGCACTAACTTCCGAATCCCAATACTGTATCTTACAGTATTTTAAGTAGGACGGAAATAAGATTCAAACACTTTAGCGATTCTACAGTAGCTGCTATATTCCCCCCACAAGCATATTGTTACACAGAACCGTACATTGTCCCGTGCCTATTACGTTGCTGTTATTTTTCATACGCAACATTTAATGTGAAGAAATGACATTCTGCAGCGGCACAGTCATCAATCTAGCTGTCCAAACAGATGAACAAAAAGCCAATGAGTTCAATTATAATGATAGAAAAGTATACAAAGGTGAGTAATGCCTGAGGCCTGCTTCTGCTTATTACCTCATTAATAATAAGTGCTGTGCTGTAAATTTGATATTTGAGGCAATTTCCAAACAGCAGAAAAAGCATTTTTGAGAGCGTAACATTACCCATTGTGAAGTCAAACGGAAATTCCGTAGAGAACGATACGTGAGGAAGTAAATCAGCCACTAACATTCTGTTTCTAATCTTATATCAATTGAAAGTCCATAAAAATGCAAATTCACGAATATGATGAACTGTATTTCACAATTCTCTACCACTTAGAGCAGACTAAAAATAATGGAAGAAAAAAAAAAGGCAAAAACACTTCTTTAACAAGATGTAAATGTTTTCTTCCCTCTATCTGGAAATATGATGCTTTCTTTTTCAGTGTCATATTACCGGATGTGTAGTTGGGCAGATGCCTTTTTTAATTTTTGCGCAGCCGACCAAAGCCTATGGCATCCCATCGCTCAGCAGCCAAAACTCATTTGCAGGCTGGAGCACTGATCGCAAAATGTTAACCTACTCCATGCTGAAAGGAAAAAATATATCAGGATCGTATTTCCTGTGATAAGTGTATAACGTTCACCAGTAAGATCAGTTGGACAGCCATTAAAACTAGGCTTTCAGAGGCCTTTGCTCTTAGCAACGGGTGTGGTATAACACACACCGACAGTCGGGATTCCGACAGTCATTAGCGCCCATTAGCGCAGCTCGCCACCTATTTTATTCTCCCTCTATGGGGGTCGTGGACTCCCACGAGGGAGCAGTTGGGATTCCGACATCGGAGTAATGACTGTCGGAATCCCGACTGTCGGAGAGACGTCTGGCACCCCTTAGCAACACCCTTCAACATTCCCTTTTGCAAATTCTGAATTGCACGCAATGACAATGTTCGGGCAAGGTCACACATCACATCACCTTGTGTGGGTGTGATTGAGATGGATGGGGAGTTCCCAAATAGTGACTGGGAGGTGGGAACAGAAAAAAGATTTTTCTACAGAACTTACTGCGGCCAGAGCAGCAGTAAAGAACACACCAATGAGGGATAGTTCAGTCCCTCCACATCAAATATACAAGAAAATAATTTTGTGGGTATTCCTAATAGCGCTCAATCTATGAATAAAGTGTAATATTTACATATCCTGTGATCGTAGAACAAATGGAAGAGTATATTCGGTACCTGTTTCCTAGCACGGCGCCCATCGTGGTTAATCGCATACCTTAAGTTAAGGTAACTTAAGGTATGCGATGGACGCGATTTTCTGTCAATTAAGAGCCTTTATTGCCGGCAAGGATGAAATTGCGTAGATCGCGTCCATCGCATGCCATTATAATGGCATGCGATGCAACCGACGCGATCAACACAATTTTACATAGGAATCAATGTTAAATGAGCTGTCAATGTTAAAATCGCGTCCATCGCATGCCATTATAATGGCATGCGATGCGATCGACGCAATCAACGCGATTTTACATAGGGAACAATGATAAATGCCCCAATGGACCCGATTTTTTATTGTATACCCACCCTTATGGGTAATTTGTATGTGAAATGGCCCCCCATTGTTAACGCCACCCCCTATTGACGCCAACCCGAAGCGTGGCGAGCGCAGGTTGCCCGCGAGGGGCGGCGGTACGCGTCCTCTGATCTTTTCAGTTGATTTTATAAAGTGTGGCGAGCACAGCGAGCCCGAAGCGTGGGGAGTGCAGCGAGCCCCGCGAGGGGACGCATAATACCTGTGAAGTAATGAGCGTCCCCTCGCGGGGCTCGCTGTGCTCGCCACGCTTTAATACTGGGGTGGTGTTAACAATGGGGGGGCATTTGACCCATACGGGTATTAAACAAATATATCCATATTACAAGTTCCTGCACATACTCTTTTAGAAACTATTCCTTTGGGTGCAAAATAAAATATTATTTTGATCTTATAGAGGTCTACAGGTGGTCTCCAAAAGACAGGTTACCAAAGCTAGCGATTAATCAGGGCAAACTATACTAAATGCTAATTGTAGGGTTGCACTGATTGCAGATTGATTGCATTTAAACTGCACTGGTTATTACACTGCACAGTTGTATGTGTGTTTGATATATGTCCCCAATTAATCAGATGATCTGTTATGCTTATTGTGTCTGACAGAGGCCAGCAAGCATTAAAAGCATTTCCAGCCCCTCAGGGTTCATGTGCTTCGCATGTAAAAGATATTGATGGAGGTTTCTAACTCTGACATTTGTTCAGCCTACAAAATGGTTAAATCAGTAAAATAATTCATTTTATTTACAGACACATCATTCATTTCTCTGTGAATGTCACGTGGGTTCAAATCGATCCGTTTTTGCCGTCCTGATTTTCATCATGTTAATTACCAGGTTCCAAAGTGAGCAATGAACCTCAATGACATTTTCCTTGGTTGATGTGTACAAAGCGCACTTCTAATAAAATCCCTTATCTTCCCCATTGCAGCTTGTTCTAATCCACTCATCTGTGCTCTTATTTATTATTATGAAAAGTTAGACAAGCGCACATCATATTGTGACCTATGCATCAAGGTGTTTGCAAACCCGAGGCTCCAATTCTAGTTTTCTAATTCACACGGTGAGAAAAGCTCAGCACTTTTTGTTGTTTTCCAGTCCTTGTGACAGAATGACAGAAATGACCGTACCTTTGGGATGGCTGATCTTTTTTTTTATGCAAATGAGTTAATTTACAATAGCCTGTTCTGTTCCAATCAAAAGCGTGGACACTACAAGGCTTGCTGTATTAACATGTGTCAAATATTTAAGTCACTGTAACATCTTCAACACTTGTGATTGTAGCTGTAAATACGTTTTGGTGGTACTGTCCCTTTAAAGTGTACCACTGTACACACAAGTAAATCATGAACTTTAAATAAATAGATTCTCGGTATAACAGCGCACTTAAATCTGCTGCTTAGTTGCTGGAGCACCGCTTCTATACACATCTATACTAAAACCAAAAATAGCTAGTAAGCCAGCGCAGATTGATAAGAAAGTATATAATTCAATTTCATGTGTGGTCTCTGCCCACGCAGTGTCTTCAGACTCCAGGTGTTAGATATATGGAACCACACTGACCATGGTGTTGGTCTCAATGTGCATGGAAAGGTTTCTTTACAGCAAATCTGTTATCTTCAAAAACAATGGAGAAGGAGGAAAAAATATGCCACATATGTTATATTACTGACCTGGGAACTGGTCCCTATGTGCACATAAAGGTATCTTTACTCCAACTTTATAAATCACATGCCACGCTTGTAAGAATAGCACTGACCTTGGAAATAATCCCTATTTTCACATAAGGATTTCTTTTACATCCAAATGGGCACCGAATCTGAATATGGACTCAATAGTTCTCCACATTGTTGGTTTATTGAAAAAACAGTAAAAGCCAAAATAAAATGGAATTAAAACACTAACAAATAAAAAGGAGCCCATAAGCAAACAAATGGATCCTTCTCACCGAGACTAAGTAGGAAAACAATGATGCCAACTGATGAACTGGGTAAATATAAGTCCCACCTGCAATCACATTCCCGTCTCACCAACACGTTTCTGATAAAATCCTTCCTCAGGGTGTGAAGGCTACTGTAAGGGGGGGTATGCAATGTGCCGCCGCTATTTCCGACGTGGGAAATAGTGGCGGCTCCCTATTCAATGCAAACCCATGCACCTCAGATGGTTTAAAGATGCTTTTGTACTGAACTGGGAACACTTTGCTGTCTAAAAGAAATACTGTATGTCAGCTTAACGTGAACCTTATTGTTCCCATAGATCTGATTCCCATATGGCAACAAGGGGACCAGGTTTCTGGATTCTTTTCTATTACATACAGTAGCTCATGATTACTGTCAGGGTTGGCCATCTGGCACATCTAGCAAACACAAGCGTTGCACACCACAAGTATGAATGCATTTGGGTATGTTGGGCAACAACGTGATTCCTGTGCCAGGGGCAACACAAAGCACTTTGCTTCAGTTTGCGTCTTCAAGGCCACCACCCACTTCAGAAGCAAGTGAAGCAAGATTTAGGAGGTTAGCCTACTTTACAAGGTGTCTGAGATTATTCAACTAAATTTGGTAGTTTCCTGGACTTTTCAGTATAGTGGCCAATTAGCCAAATAGAATTACACAATGTTGCTCCTTATTGCATTTTTTTTTCTTATTCACTCTAATAATGTTCTATCATATTTTGTAAACATCGGTAAACTGGTCTTGTTTTTTTGTCAGAAGCTTCTTATAAGTAAGTATTTGTCTCTTCTCTATCACTTATCCCACTGTTAGCTTAAAGTGCGTACACATTAGACCATGGGTCTTCAACCTGTGGCCCTCCAGATGTTGTGAAACTACATGTTCTAACATGCATTGCCACATTTTTTCCTATAAGGGCATGCCAAAACTGTCAGGGCATGCTGGGACATGTAGTTCCACAACATCTGGAGGGCCACAGGTTGAAGACCTGTGCATTAGACAATTTATTGTTAACGATATGCACAACAATGACATTGTTAATGATATACTGTATCATGCATTTCATTCATTGTGTACGCACTATATCCTTAACAGTGCGTGCCCAAGAGGGTCGTTAATAACCTCCCTTCCCCCGTTGTCTGTACAGGCAGGTCAATCCCGACTACATCGGCAACAACAGCATGTTCGGAGACATGTCAGGATGAAGCCACATTGACGATATCGTTCAGTGTGTATACTCTTCAAAGTTCAAGGGCAACACTAACGATATCTCTCATGGACCATACATAGTGTGTACCCAGCTTTAGTAACTACAACAGGAAAGCCTGTCCAATAGAATGAAAGTTCACAGTTCCAAGTTTGTATGCCCACAAATTTTGTAGTAACGAGACAAAGGAGAATGAAAAATGAATTTTAAAATAATGTATTGATCAAACTAATATTCACTTCACTATATAAAATAGGTACCATAACTCAAATTATATTTTGTCCCTGCACACAACCAATAAACCATAAGCACTATTAAAATGTGCGGTATCCCTGTCTAGTCTGGAGCAAAAAATATAACTATATAAATAAAAAACGGATAATTTATTTAGGTTGCTTGCAGGAATTTCGTGCTTATTGTGACTTGAAGACTGATAGCAGCAAATAAATTCCATTGGTAATGAAAGTTTCAAACACCCTCAACAGCAGAAAGCAGAACATTACTTTCCCTGACTCTGAGCCTGTCAGGCTATTTCAGTTTTATTTCTGTGTGCAACAATATAAAATGCACTAACCATCCAAGAGGATCAATATACACCTTCCTCAACACCATGGAATTATGTTCTAAAATTGATTCCACCTACACGCATGAGATCTTACAAACTGCATTCTCAGTTAATTATATACTATTGTCTCACTATGAATGAATAGGGACTGGAATCTGTTTTTCTCTCAGCATCTAGCAAAATGCTGACATACAATGTTCCCTTTCACACAGATAATGGATTGTTTCCTATACATACACGCATCATTTGAAATAAATTGATAAAAATTAGGTATTCGGAGTTTTGGGTGATATTTTTAAAATGAAGTGAAGTACGACAACGCTTCTAGACCTCTACACAGAATATCGCTGGCCTTTAAGAACATTACATGCATCTGACTAATGCTGTTCTGCTATTGGTGTGATTTCTTTGCCTACACAATCGCATAATTGAGGCAGCCATTTTGTGACTAAAGGTGCCCACAGACGCATCAATTATCGAATGCGTATTGTACTTTTTAAGCACAAATTGCATCTTATGTACAATTATTGGATGGTGTTCATGGGCTTGTGCGATGCGATGCGCGTTCCCGGGAGCCCGATATTGTATGTCTAAAAAAGTACGTGCTGCACGTACTTTTTAGACTACATCAGAAATTTAACATTACAAACATGGGTTCATCGCATCCAAGTGCACATCTCATAGCAAGCTGGAAGAAAAATTGCATAGAACCATTGTACAGTCAAAAACGCATAGCACAGTACAATTGTAGCGTCTGTGGGCACCTTAAGATCCCTATTCAAGGCCCTTATTCTGGTTGGTGCGGCCAGAGCCGCACACGGGGCTCCGGCCGCACAAACCAATCCCCGCCCACCCTACGGATCGCCACGGCCGTCCGTACACGGACGGCTGGCGATCCGCATAAAAATGGTGGAGGCGTACGCCTCCACCATGGTGGGAGCTGCCCCCTGCATTCGATGGTCGTCGACCATCGAAGGCAGGTCCGCACGCCCCGGCAGCTCCCGCAAGCTGAGACCACACGGACAATCGTCCGTGTGGTAGCTTGTATGGGGGCTGAAAGCTGACATCCGGCGACGTCAGCTTTCCGCCCCCATGAGTTGCGTCATGCCCTCATTACCATGCATACGCCCCGCGTTTGCATGGGAACGCCCATGAAACGCGGGGCGTACACATAGGGAAATGAGGGCATGAAGCCTCTCACGCCCCTATACGCCCCCTTTGCGGCGGACGAAATACGTCTGCGGCGAAGGGGGCTGCACATGCGCAGATTGACCTCTGCGCATGTGCAGAGTAAAAACATCGGCGGTACGGCCGCACGCGGGCCGTACCGCACGAAGCAGAATAAGGGCCCAAGTCTGCCAATGCAATAGGGACTCAGAGGCTCAACTCCCTGAGACAATGGAGCCGTCTGCCTCTGGGCTCCAATTGGTGTGTCTCACAGAGAACTCGAAATGTGACTGACGATCTTCCAATAAAGCTAATTGGGTCTGTTTCAAGAGCCATGCTAACATCTGCAACTGGGGGTGGGTATGGATCATTGGATAGACAGCGACTAGGTTGACAAGCATTAGGTCGACACCATTAGGTCAATATGCATGAAGGTCAAAATGACTGAAGGTCGACATGGGGTTAGGTCGACAGGGTCATTAGGTTGACAAAAGCATTAGGTCAACATGGGGAAGGTCGATGGTCAAAGTTTTTTCCTTTTTTGTTGACCCGAATGTCGACACAGTCAACATGGACACTAACAAAGTGCACCATGCCCCCTTGCATGGCTCGCTGCGCTAGCCATTCTTCAGGCACACTTCAGGCTACGCTCGGCACACTATTTTATTCTCTCACCGTGCCCTACTGGATGGTAGGGCATGACATACCGCCTGTTCACATATGTCGGCTCAAAAAAAAGTGAAAAACCCCATTTCGACCTTTTGACTGTCGATCTTCCCCATGTTGACCTAATGATTGTGTCGACCTAATGACCCTGTCTACCTAATCCCATGTCGACTTTCAGTCATGTCGACCTTCATGCATGTCAATCTTGTGGTGCCAACCTAATGCTTGTAGACCTAGTGAACGTATCCCTTGGAGACACTCTCAACCATATTTTGCTGCAATTCCCTACAGTGTGCAGTAGGTGGTGGCACCACAATAACACCAAGGCCCCGCCTATTCCAGCGGAGAAGTCGGAGGATGCAGAGAGAACACCCTCCAGTATGGAGTGTAAATTTCCACTGTGCATGCAATTGATACTCATTTATACACAATAATTACCAATCACTTTTGGTTCACTTGATTCCAGATAATTGCATCAAAGAGATAGTGTATACAGGGGAAACCAATGCAAAAAATACACTGAACTTAATAGATACTGAATTAACCTCAGTGACATTTATTATATTCTAAATTTTCTTTTGAAGCATAGCTAGACAAGATTTACAATGTAATAGTCCTGTACAATGGCAAATTGATGATGTCAGGCTCTTCAGTACGATGTTTGTCTGAAATATTAGAGGACAAATTGGCCTTTATCCAAGAATGCAACAAAGCCAAACAAAAAAATACATACATGGAACAACAAACATTGTTATAATAATTTGCTTCCTACAACTCCCAGCTCCCTTGTAAAATAAATGTATCTTACACTATAAAACTATTCCAGTGCCTGAAACTGCTCTAGAATAGAGTGGGAATGCTCTGAAAATATTAATGTGTCAATAAACAAAAAATTTATTTTTTAGTGATTGTGGTTTTCATTGGAACTTTTCTCATCTCTGTACAGTGAATCAATTGCTGTCTGATATTATGGATTCATGAGAATTGATTCAAAGTAAAGGAGATAATATATTTTTTTTCTTTTTATACAGATTTAATTGTACAGATTCAGAGACTCCGTTGCACACAGATGTACAAGTGACATATATCAAATTAATCAGCTCCTTGTGTGTTTTTCGCAAAAAAAGATGGCCAATGCTAGAAGATTCTCCCGCGATCTGGCGTGCCAAGATGGGCTGTTTGTCGTGACTGCAGGAAAGATGTATGAGGTATATCTGTATGTCGCTGACCAGCTGAAACCATGTCCTGATGTGACAAACTCCACCAACATTGCTCTGAGGCAATCATCAGAAATCTGATCTTTACTGGGCAGCAACAAATATGCACCACCAATGCAAATGTTTGGAATCGTGGTGATAGTGGTAATCAAACTACTCATTCACGTCACTTACCAGCCCTCCGGTGCACTGTGCGCCACAGAGAGGCCACTGGCATGATGTTCCTGTGTCTTCTTCTCAGGTTGCTACATGTCACTATTTACAAATATTAATGAACATGGCTGCCGCCATGACATCTGCGATTAGCTGACTGCTGCTCACCTATCCAGCAACCCCGGTGACTCCAGGTGTGATCACATGACACAGGTAGAACCAGGTAAACTCACTTCCTGGTTCTGTTCTAATTGCTGCAGCGGCCAGCAGCCAATTAACAGACAACTTGGGAGATATAAGCAGGCCTCCCATAATCCTCCAGCACCTTGAACAATTGTCTTCTACAAATAACTACATCCAAGGCCCAGCTATTCGCACTCTGGCCCTGCTTTACACCTGGTTATTTACATGTTGCCAGATTGATTCGGTATCCAGTCCAATATCTAACTGTGCCATCGGTACCCAGTTCGATATCTTCCTGTGCCATCGGTGCCACAGAAAATGCAGGCTTCTCCCGTCCATTGGGAGGGAGAGCCACTGATGTCAGCAGTGGCCTCCTTCTCCCCACAGCCTTCGCAACACTGAGTAAGTCTAAACAGGGGAAAAATCATTAGACGGTGACTGATTTCCCCCCAGAAGTTCGGCATGTGTGACCTGCTCGCTGGGCTCCAAACACTCACAGCCCAGCGAGCAGTCCTGAATTGGGCCCTCTGTGCAGACAATTGGGATATATTCATAGTGTGATTCAGACTTATATGCTCTGTCAGTGGCGTAAGTTTGTCCCAGTTGCCCGGAGGCAAGATGAATATGGTTGCCCCCCCCCCACACACAACGATATTCAAAATATACTGTATTATACAGTATACAGAGAGAGAGAGAGAACACATACATGTATATTTCAGAACTCCAGAAGTGATTTTGATGACTTTCAATTAATGGATTTAAACTGGCAGTGATGGAGAGGGGCCCCCTTGAGAGCAGGAGCAGGAGCCCGGCGGCAGATGACTCCATTGCCTCCCAGAGTTCTGCCTCTGTGCTCTGTGATGTGACCATCACTGTGCTTGTGACTCCGACTCAGCTCATATATTTTTCCCTGAACACTAATTTACTTACTCCCACAAAGCAGCTTTTGGTTGTTTATGACTTGGTAGCTAATAGTATTGCCTTACTGAGAATCTTTACACTACTTAACCTTTTAAGATTCTAGAATGTCTCCATTCTACTAATAAGCAGTTTGGAGTGTTATACTTGTTGTAAGTGCGGATTTCAAAACCCTTAAATTAGATGTATTGTAGATAAGAGCAAACTGTCTGGTAAATCAGAAGTGAAACATACATACTGTATATTAACTAGAAAAAAAAAATCTACAGATAAATATGAGGCCCCCCCCCCCCCCCCCACCCTTCCCTTAATAGTGCATGATACTTAGCATGGGGACCAGTGCTCCAGGGAGCAAACTTCACCAAGCAAGTATATCCATATTAGTAATAAGAGGACAACAGATCTATATTTCTATAAGTAAAGCTAGCCATACATCTACAGATGTATTCACAAAAATACAAAGTTGTGATGCTTTGTGCTGCTGGATGACTACTTTGCTGAGTTAGTCTGCTGAATAAAAATAAAATTCGGACACACTGCTTACATTTTAACAATTTTATAGCATAAAAATAAAGAAATGATTAGTACATATATTACATAATACACATGAACATAAGCAAATAAAAATTAATCTAAAAACAAACTCTATCCATGTGGAGAGATATTGAGAGGTATGGAGTCTCCAAATTTGTATTAGTGCACAAATAGCAGCATAGAAATAGCAGCAATACCAATGATAGTACCGTAAATGTTGGGAAAGTCTGCACCTTTCAAGGGTTAAGAAGCCAAGAATTAATATGCCAATACGGTGAAACAGGCCAAACTTTTAGCATGTAAGGATAACACGCAAAGCAAGGTTTGATGGCAGAGTCTCATACCATGATAGGCAGTAATGTAAGTCTTTTTGCCCTTGCAAAGTGTGAATAGGGAGCGTTTAGTATAATTTCAATTTCAGTTTAGTTCACCTATATGTGCGGAATCCGGTCCTAATAAGCAGTGAGTTCCACAGCGCAATGGCTGTTGGTATACGCCGTAGGAAAAGGTCGGTATTTGTAAGTATATTGTGCAGGTCCGGGAAAACAGCCCGCAATCGCCGGATGGTTTGTGCTTGTCCGTGCTGCTGGTACAATCAGGCCAATGCTCTGTTGTAGTTTGGGGGGCTGTGGGTAGCGTAATCCAGCCAAGTCGGGTAGAACAAACAGGAGACCCCACGTGAAGTTAATGCTGACGTCAACGCGTTTCGTATCCACTGGTGCACTGGATACTTTCTCAAGACTACATTTTTATAAATGTACGCACTTTTAGCCTTTTAAGTCCCGAAATGTTATGAGTGGGGGGGAGGGGGGGTTGTTGCCACAGATAGCGCATGCTTTTACGCTGCATAATTATAGTTTTAGGGTACATTTGCACAGTGAATTGGTACGCTCCTGCACTCCATATAGCCCTGTGCAGGATACTTGGGAAAATGAATGCCGCTGTTTGTCATACATCTAAAGTACAGATTATTCAACACTTGACAAGTTTTTATTCCACATTAACTGCACTGAAGTTACTGAGCATTAAAATGTCTAGGACGACCAGCTCTACTCTATAAAGATTTATTAGGCATGAGGAATGCAGAACTTCAAGCAAAATTACTGTATAGGATATATGGACGATTCAATGAAAAGAGAGCAGTGACCTATTTTATTCATATGTAAACTAAAGTATTTGAAAATATTTGGTTAGTTCTTAAAATGAAGAGTGACTGGAAGAGCCTGAGGGAAAGAGGTCAGAGCTTCGCTGGTTTAAGATCTATTTTACGGGTCTGAATGCTAAATCCATGCAGCACAATAGGAAATTCACTAGCATAGAATATGTGCATCAGTACGGTGGATTTCCAGAGAATGGGCAGGTGATGCATTAGTTCTGTGATTCAGTCATGTAAAAAAAAAGAATTTCCAAATGTTCCCATGGCAATACAATGAAAAATAAAAATAAACAGTGATTGTAAAACAGAAAACCACTAGTTTTTAAAAGGATGTATTTATATTTCAGTTTTCTTTACACGTTCTGTAAATGTAAAATACTAGTCGGAAAGATTTAATAAAAGTCTAAAAGGAAAATTGGGTACTTGTTTCCTAGCACGGCGCCCATCGGGTCCCATCGCATACCTTAACTTAAGGTATGCGATGGGACCCGACGGACCTGATTTTGGGCTTTTTTTGAGGTTTCCCGACAAATGTAAAATCGGGTCAATCGCATGCCATTACAATGGCATGCGATGCGACCAACGCGACCGACCTGATTTTACATTGTAAGCATTGTATGTAATGTTAAATTCCTATGTAAAATCGGGTCCATTGTATGCCATTATATTGGCATACAATGCGACCAATGCGATGGACCCGATTTTACATAGGAACCAATGTTAAATGGCCCCCATACCCAATTTTTGATTTTATACCCACCCTGATGAGTAATTTCTATGTCAAATGCCCCCCCCCATTGTTAACGCCACCCCACAATGAATGGGCTCGGTGACTCGCTGCGCTCGCCACACTATATGAAATAAACTCCACCCCGACGTGGATAGTGGGGGTATGAAAAGGTCGGAGGACGCGTACCGCCGCCCCTCGTGGGCTCGCTGCGCTCGCCACGCTTCGGGTTCACGTTGATCGTGGCATGGCGTTAACAATGGAGGGCATACAATGAAAAATGGGGTCTGGGGGCATTTAACATTGGGGTCAATGTAAAATCAGGTCTCAGGGACCATTTAACATTGGTTCCAATGTAAAAAATCGGGTCGGTTGGGTCAATCGCATCGCATGCAATTTGGTTGCATGCGATGCGATTGACTCAATTTTTGCAACCCGATTGCATACAATTAAAATCAGTGGTAGGAAACAAGTACCGAAAATTGTCACCAAGTAAGGGCATTCGTCTATTGCAGGGCTGGGCAATTGCAGCCCTCCAGATGTTGATGAACTACACATCCCAGGATGCTTTGCATTAGTTTTGCTATGTGGCCTTGCTGAAACTGACGCAAGGCATGCTGGGATGTGTAGTTCATCAACATCTGGAGGGCCGCAATTGCCCAGCCCTGGTCTATTGACACATGTAGCAACAGTCCTGACCAGTCCACTGGGCACGCCCTATAAAGCATACTTGCTGACATTTCAATCAGTCGACAGAATATGGTCGACGTGCACAGAATTGGCATATATGAAATGTCTACACAAGCAAATAGTAAAAGTGGTCGAAATGATTTTTCATGTTTTTTGTTTGTACAATTCATCACATGGATCCAAAATGAGAGCACCCTGTCACCTCGCTTTGATTTACTATTGACCTTTTAATGTGTAGAATGTAGATAATGATGATTGCAGACCTGTTTCTTGGTCATCATGCACCATTACAGCCCACGGCACTAAGTAAATTAGCAGGATTCCAGAAGGTGGATTGAATTGAGATTTACACCAATTTAGGAAAGTATACTAGAGAGCAGCTCCAGTCCTCCATTACCCCCATCAGGTCATGTTTTGTGGATTTCTTTAAAGGTTAGTTAAGCTATTTTGCTGGGTCAGTAATACCACCTGCTTCCACATACATAAATCTTAAAAATATGACCTGATGGGTTTTTGAGGACTGTATGTACTAGCATACACTGCTGTACATGATCCTAATAACCTCTCAACAGATACTTTATATAATATTCATGATCAGTGGTGGCTCCAGAGCTGGGACTGCAGCACAGTCCAGAATTCAAATAGGGGAACCGGTACTAGTTTCCTAGAACGGCGCCCAGATTTTCTACGTACGCAAACAAAGGGAAATCGCATTGCATGGGCCATTTTAGTGCCATGCAATGCGATGCGATTTTTTAAAATGTCATTTATTCACTTCGCATCGCATCACACCACTCGCAAAATCGCATGCGGTTTTATAGGGTGTGCGATGCCATTACATTAGCTATACAATGATATGATTGTATGACATACAATGATGTTTTACGTATCCCCCCACTATCCACGCCACCCCGAAATGCAGCGAGCCCTGCAAGGGGCGGCGGAACACGTCCTCCAACGTTTTTATCCCCCCCCCACTATCCTTGTAGGCGTGGAGTTGATGTAATATAGTGTGGCGAGCGCAGCGAGTGGACGCGGATAACTTTACATGTATTCTGCGTCCCCTCATGGGGCACGCTGTGATCGCCACGCTTCGGACTCGGTGGCTCAATGCGCTCGCCACACTATATAAATTCAACTCCACGCCAACGTAGATAGTGGGGTATGAAAAAGTCGTAGGACGTGCACCGTCGCCCTTCGCGGGGCTCGCTGCGCTCGCCACGCTTCGGGGTGGCATGGATAGTGGGTGGGTGCGTAAAACATAATCTTATGACATACAATAATATTATTGTATACCTAATATTACATGAAAAAATCGCATCGCATCGCACGGCACTACATTGGCCCATGCGATGCGATTTCCCTACGCAGAATAACCCACTAAGTAATTTGCTTAGTGGGCGCCGTTCTAGGAAACAAGTACTGGGGAACTGGTTGGGTTGGCAGTTGGTTTGGCTCCCCTGTGTGAATTTTGGCTCTGGAGCTGCCACTGTTCATGATTCTGCCTTTGTTTCCTCTAGGCCAGGGGTGGGTAATAATAAAGCTGTTGATGAACTACACATCCGAGCATGCCTTACCTTAGTTTTGGTATTTGGCCATGCATAAATTAATACAAGGCATGCTGGGATGTGTAGTTCATCAACAGCAGGAGGGACGATTATTGCCCACCCCTACTCTAGGCACTTGTTGCCCTCTAAGGTCAACAGCCAACTGTGACAGAAGAAATTATGCCTCTCACAACAACACTGTTCCCTTATTGTTGACACCATTCTTCTACAGTAGGCTTAATGCCCCTATATTCCCTATCACATGTACATGTACACATATACAGACATTCTAGGGTTCATTTATTAGGAGACAATTAACCTACCAGTATATTTTTTGGATTTGTGGCATAATAGTGATATCATTAGTTCATTTTGAACTGTCAGTCTGCATCTGCATAAATCAAAATGCTCGGGACCAATATTTTTTTTCTCCATAGTTACCTGGTCCCCTGTTGGTGCACCAATGGTCTTCAACATCCACGGTGTCCCCGGGCGTCCACAGCGGCCTTCAGGATCCTCTTCATCTCCGGTTCCAGGGGTGCATTGTGCGAATGCTGGAAAGCTGGTGACTTCACTGGTGTGCCCAGGCACTCGCACAATGCACCCTTGGGACCAGAGATGCCGCTGAAGAGGGGATGAGGTAAGTATGAAAAAAATACCCCCCCCCCCCCCCCCCCCGAAACCCAAAATGTTCTGAAAAACCACGGTTTTCGGAAAATTTCGTTTTTTGGAACACATGGATAAGGGAGACAAGACCTGTAACAGACTACATGGCGACTAGGTAACATATATACTGGGGTTCAAATAATATTTCAATAAACTTAGAATGGTATGTATGTACATTTTAGAGAACTTTATATATATAGGGGATTCTATTGATTATGATGGAGGAGAACACACATTTTGCATGAATAGCAGCCTCCTTCTAAATATACCCTGAAGAATGACATAACCGTATAAGTCTCGCCATTACCCTTGAGTTAACACAACTCTGCATTTGCTATTTCTGCACATAACCTTATTCTCAGTATTAAGATGAAACTTGCAGTAGCCTTGGGTTCAAGGTTGCATTACAACAGTAATCTCTTTATATTTTATCTTCAAAGTTATAGTAAGATGTGATACTGATAAATTAGAATTCATTTTCTGATTAGTCAGATTTAAGCAGCGATTAAAAACTGCTTTATTTGGAGCAAAATTGTGACAGCTCTTGAAGTGGCTGATTTATTGACTGATTGCCTTAGTTTTTGTGTTAAGCTGTGGTATGTCCTTTGAGGACAGTAAAAGTCCGCAAATGTCATTCATGGATTAAATCTGCTACATTTGCAAAATAAAGTGTTGTTTTTTTTCTGAAGCTTTAGTTTAGTCAGCAAGTGTATTGTTAGAAAATAGGCTAATGTTCGGAAAACAGGAAATGCTTAAAGCAGTGGTTCCCAAACTGTGTGCCTAGGCTCCCTGGGGTGCCTCAGGACACTTGCAGGGTGTCTTGGGTTGGTGAACCAGGATCAATTCATATTATTAAAGGTCAATGTAACAGGCGAAACCAGTGCTGGTGGCTGCCAATCATAACATATGTGGACAAACAGGAGCAAACCCTGTCCCTCACCAGATAACTGTGACATATAAACACAATACACTTAATTTAATATTTTTTCTCTCTAAATTTTTCAATAAGAAACATTTGGCCTAGGGGTGCCTTGAAAACATTTTGACGCTCTAGGGTGCCGTGATTCAAAACAGTTTGGGAACCACTGGCTTAAAGGGAACTTTGGGGGTTATTCTAATTCACTCGGAAAGGCACAATCACTCTCTAATGGACAAAACCATATGCACTGCAGGTGGGGCTGATGTAACATGTGCAGAGAGAGTTACATTTGGGTGGGGGGTGTACTTCAAACTTATATCTTTATTTTAAAAATAAAGCAGCCGGTATTTACCCTGCACAGAAACAATAAAACACCCAAATCTAACTCTCTACACATCAGCCCCACCTGCAGCGCATATAGTTTTGTACATTAGAGAGTGATTGTGCCTTTACGAGTGAACCAGAATAACCCCTTTTATAAAGCAGGCACGGTAATACCACCAAATGATGATTCAATTTGTCCAGAATAAATTTGTACAGATTTCTGAATGCCAGCTATAGTTGACCCATGTTTTTCGAAGATAAGGTTTTGTGGATAAGTATTACATCATTATCTCCTGTTAACTGACATTTATTTTGAATGTGTATTTTGAATGTGAGTAATTTAAATATAATTTATTTATTAACAGTTTCTTATATAGCGCATACATATTCCGCAGTGCTTTACAGACAATATTTGAACATTCACATCAGCCCCTGCCCCAGTGGAGCTTACAATCTATATTCCTTACCACATGTACATGCACACACACAGACATGCTAGGGTTAATTTGTTGGGAGCCAATTAGCCTACCAGTATATTTTTGGATTGTGGGAGGAAACAGGAATACTCAGAGGAAACCCACGCAAGCACAGGGAGAATATACAAACTCTGCACAGTTAGGGCCAAGGTGGGAATCGAACCCATGACTTCAGTGCTGTGAGACAGTAATGCTAACCATTACACCATTCATGCTGAAATGTAGTAATTTGCCTTTTCAGTAATGTCTGGCCACTGATAAAACTTATGACTCACGTTTGAAGTATTGTAACACCCAAAATAAAATGTACAAAAAATAAATGGGGTCACTAATTTGGGAAACATAAAGCAGGTTTCTTTTTACCATATAAATACAGAGGAAACAAGATCCGTACCTAACATGAGAAGTAAAATGTGCAGTCCTTGCAAATCTTCAGAGAACACTTTACTGTTACGAATTGCTCCCTCGATACCGCAGCTGAATTTTTATAAGCAATACAGATATATGAAGCATATTTAACCTTCATTTATGTAAAAGATATTGCAATTTGCTTAGCCAGAAAGATATTTCACTGTGAAAATAGACTTTCAACAGTAAGGTTTTTTCTTCTTTTAAACCGGAACATATTTTTTTAAATGACCATGTTCTCTATCAGTCTCCAATATAACATATTATTACCATTTAAATAGTTTTTGGGGAAAGCGTTTCATTTTATTAGGTTTGACTGGCACAAGCAAGATTTACTTTACTTTGGAATACCTGTCTAAAGGTTTCTTTTGGTGAGGTCATATGAAGGAGATTATAAAATAGAGCCTTTTCTCCTTGTCATGCCAAGGTGAATGACACAGAAGCCTCCACTAGCTTCAAGCTATTCTCTCATGAGACAGATTGCAAAGCTTCTGCTTAGTTTTACATGCTTTAGCATGCCAGTCTCTGGGCCACGGGATGAAAAATTACCTTCCTGCCAATATCAGAGCTGGGACACTTCTCTCCACAGCCTCCACCAGATGGGCCTAATTAAACTATTAGCCAATGAACGGCGGCTGATAGCTCCATTAGGAATCCTCCTGTGCTTAAATAAACAGCTCAAAATAAATAGATTTCCCAATTACAGTGCGATGCACGTGTTTCTCTGTCCGCTTGTCGTAGTGCAATAAAACTGCACCATCTCGTAACAAGAAGAATGAATCGCACTCTCACCAAGGGAATCATGAGCTCTTCCGATTGTTCTACATAGGAATGATTACCACACAGAGGAAATAGAACGTAGGCATAGGGGTGTATTCAATGCTCTGAAGGTGAGCTATGACAGCAAGCTGCGCCGATAGCTCATCATCTGAGTATTCAACTGCCTCCCTTTCACTCGCCGTTTCCAGCTCGCTGGTTCTTTTCAGAAAGGTAGAAACAGTGAGTGTGCCCATCAAAATGGCGGGGCTCACCACAAAATGCAGTGGACATGCTGCATTTGTGGCGAACCTCGTACAATGCCGGCAGGGATTCTGGGAAAACATTGAATACGGCGAGGAGTTTGGACGGCGAGGATGGCTTTACCTCACAGAAAATAAGCCATCCTCACCGTACAAACCCCGCCGCCGCCGCTCGCCGCATTGAATACAACCCATAGTGTGACAGTATTGTAGAATTTGTTTTATATTTGGTTGGATCATTGTTTGAGTGGGCATAAAACAGTTCTGCACAGTACAGGATTAGACCAGTCGTTAATTGTTGACTAGCATGGTGGTTTGTGTAGTCATCACAAACAACAGCATATATAAAAAGAACAGTAACATATAGAACTATGGGCCTTATTCTAGTTCACTCTTTCTGGCAATATCCTTCTTAGATGGACAAAACCATGTGCACTGCAGGGGGGCAGATGTAAAATGTGCAGAGATAATTAGATTTCGGTGAGTTATTTTGTTTCTGTGCAGGGTAAATACTGGCTGCTTTATTTTTACACTGCAATATCGGGTACTTATGTATTATCTGGGCTCCCATGTTAATTGCACCCCATTTTTTCATACCCCTACTATCCAACTACGCATGGAGTTGATTTTATATAGTGTGGCGAGCGCAGCGAGCCACCGTGCTCGAAGCGTGGCGAGCGCAGCGAGCCCCGCGAGGGGACGCGGTCTCATAAGAAAAACAGGAGCCCAGATATTACATAAGTACCCAATATCGATCTCACTTTGAAGTAAAACCCCACCCACATCTAATTCTCTCTGCACAAGTAACATCTGCCCCACCTGCAGTACACATGGTTTTGTCCATCTAAGAAGGAATTTGTCAGAAAGAGTGAACCAAAATAACCACGGACCAGGACACCGGACCAAGACCGAGGGCTACCTACGGGCTCAAGATAGGTAAGTATCAGTATGTATGGGCTTTGGATGTAATAAAGCTTTATTTTTCTTTAATGCCCCGCATGCTGGGACTTGTGGTTCTCCAAGTCCCAGCTTGCGTGGGAGGCTTGCTGGGACTCATAGTTCCCCAGTATTAAACTATAGTTTTTCTATTTTTTTTACACTAAATCAGCCCAGTGGCCACCGCTCCAGGGCCACCGGGGACAGCACCAGGCTTCAGCCTGGTCAGGTATGTCCTGGAGGGGGGACCCCTTTATTGGGGGGTCCCCACTGCCCCAGGGCCCCTGGCCAGGCTGACTGGTCAATAGGGTGAATGTTTTGGCCACGGGAACGGGTTTTGGCCACGAGAACTTATATAATAAGTGTCCCCCGGCTGTGACATTACCCTGCTGGCTGGTTGGGCCTGGGGCTGGTTCTTAAACGGTGGACCCCTAATAATTTTGTCCCCTGTATTTTGGGAACCAGCCCCGGGCCTGGAGCCTGGGGCTGGTTTTAATAAATCGGGGCATCCCTATTTGGTTGGTTTCCTGATTATTTATTTATTTTTATTTATTTATTTATTTAACCATTTGTTTACACATTGCAGCCTACACGGATCTGACTGATCCGTGCAGACTGCCTGTACGAATTCGTATTAGCGGCCGTATATTAACAGCCGCTAATATGAATCATTACGCCATCGAAGGGTTACAAAGCAGTCATACTTGACTGCTTTGTAAATTCTACTCCAGAACACGACTTTGCATATGGCTGAAATAGCCGTATGCAGTCGTATTCATTTGGAATCGGTACATCTGTCAGAATGAACTTAGCTCTACAGTCATTAGGTCGACCCCATTAGGTCGACTGGCTGGAAGGTCGACCTGATTTAAGGTCGACATGGGCCAAGGTCGACATGACTTAAGGTCGAATTTGCATAAAGGTCGACATGAGGAAGGTCGACTGGTCATAAGGTCGACATGGGTTTTTCACTGTTTTTTATCCGAATGTCGACACAGTCGACATGGACACAGTTGGCAATGAGAATCGGACCCTCGCATCGCTCGCTTTGCTCGCAATGCATCGGGCACGGTGGCTCGCTTCGCTCGCCACAGCTTTAATAACCTCCTCCACGCCCTACTGGATGGTAGGGCATGAAATACCGCCTGTCGGCACATGTCGGCTCAAAAAACAGTGAAAAACCTCATGTCGACCTTATGACCAGTCGACCTTCCTCAAGTTGACGTTTATGCAAATTCGACCTTAAGTCATGTCGACCTTGGCCCATGTCGACCTTAAGTTAGGTCGACCTTCCTGCCAGTCGACCTAGTGGGGTCGACCTAATGACTGTAGACCTAAGTTCATTCTAATAGATGACCGCTTCCCATTCATTTGTATTAAGAATACGAATATGATTTTTTGTATTCGGATTCTTAGTAAATTTCTCCCATAATATCCATTATAAGTTTTTTTTCACACATCTAGTGCATGCAAATTCATATACTTACACTCCTAAGTATAACAATTCTAAATATCTGTTGTTTATTCAGAAATTTGATGGCAAAATGGTGCTGTAAGGACAAACTGTATAGTCTAACTTTTTATTTAATATTTTTCTTATATTTAATTTGTGGACACATTCATTTCAGTAATGAGTATCTCCCTTTTACCAGCACTACAGATGTACTGTAGTAAACATTACACCTTATAGAGGTGGTTACTGTTATATTCCATTTGGGGATCCGGTAGTCTGGTATCACCATATTATAAAATCCAGCTGATATGCAGAGTTCACAGAACTTGATGAATACTCCATAGGGCCCATAGGCGAATCTAGAATTATGGTAATGGGTGGTCCCAGAACTAGACATAATAGCAGGGGGACCTTTGCGCGGCGTAGCCGCGCGTCAAAAAGGGGGCGTGGCCCCATGGAAAGGAGGCGTGGCATCACAAAAAGGGGTGTGGTATTACACTTTAGACCATACACGGTAATGCCCATTACACATTTTAGCAAACTCCGTAATACCCATTACACATAATGCCACACGCCGTAATGTCAATTACACATTAGGCCACACACCATAATGCCCATTACACATTGTGCCACACATCATGATGCCCATTACATACTAAATAACAAACCGTAATGCCCATTACATATTGGTCACATAAGTGCTGCTTACCTACGTGCTCATTGCTAGGGGGTTCTTGCTTGATGGCACCATAGTACCCATTACACATGATGCCGCACACCATAGTACCCATTACACATGATGCCGCGCACCATAGTACCCATTACACATGATGCCACACACCATAGAGCCCATTACACATGATGCCACGCACCATAGTACCCATTACACATAATGCTGCACACATAATGTCCATTACACATGATGCTGCACACATAATGCCGCTTACACATGATGCTGCACACCGTAATGCCCCTTACACATTAAGCCACACATTATGCGTAATGCCCCCACATACTGCCACTTTTACCGTCCCCTAAGCAATGCCCCCAAAAGTGCCACTTACTGTAAATTTTTATATGAGCCTTCACTGCTGCAGGGAGAGATGGAGAGCGGTGCAGCTGCATCTATGGGGAGAGAAGCAGAGCGCAACACAGAGCACTCTCCCACTCCCCTCCTGGTGTCCCCTCTAGCCGAGTGGACATTTGAAATATCATGCGCGCTGTTGTTGTGCGTGACGTCCGGGGAGCACGCCGGGCACCGACACCACATGATTAAAGGGGGGACGGGCTGAGGTGAAAGCGGGGAGAAGAATTGGAGCGGAAGCCGCAGGGGTGACAGTCATTGACAGCTGGGCAGAGAGCAGGGGGCTGCCCGGCTGTATTCAGAGCACTGCAGGTCACGGCTGTTTGAAATAATACCCCTTTCACAACAGAAAATGCAGGGATTTACCCGGGAATGTGGTACCAGGATCATGCAGGGACATTCCCAGGCTGACCCCTTATACACCAGCCTAGTCCCTGCATTTTCTGGTGTGATGGGGAGAGACACTCCCCTCTCCCTACACCCCTTTAACCAACAAGCTATATCTTCGGAACCAACTGACCCATTTACATGAGACCAGTATCATATTGAAGAACTTTTGAGTTGGCTTCGAATGATTTTTGGTCCCGTGAAACTGGGCTGTTTGGTTCCAGAGAAATCTGCCCTCAAAGAACATAAACAGTCATGAAATGACATTTAAGAAATGAAAGAAAAAAAAACGGTTTAACCTCAATATCCCTGAAACCAATTAACCCATATGGATCCAGCCTGGTATCAGATTGAAGGCCCGGTGATTTGGGTTTGACTGACATCCACCTTGAGCTTCAGTGATGCAGAAGGGGGAACTGGCAGCTGTCGAACTGGGTGCGGGTCGGAATTAGCGGGTCCCATGTTATCCTATAGGGAAAATGTTCCAGCTTTGCCTGGCAGTATCTCCGGTTCCCAGGGTGCTAGAGACACGGGGCTGGGCTCGTTGGAAAGCCCCATCCCTCAGCTACAAAATGGGCTAATGGGTGGTCCTGTGCACCCCCGGACCACCCCCTAGATTCGCCTATGATAGGGCCCTAGGCATGAAACATGAATGCTTGGATTCCCTTCTCCTCATCAGTTAGAGTACATAAAACATAATAAGCCTGGGTAGCCTAGTATATTCTGGCATGGGTGTTCATGTTCCTGGGAGAACATGGACTCCTTTATCTTTTTCTCAGTTTTAAGTCAGCAGGTGATTAAATGGCAGCAATAGATATGTAATCATTTTGATGACAATTTTTTTTTATTGGGGTAATAGCCTGATTTTCCGGTATTTAGGTAGGGTGCTGGATGATGTCCAGACAGTTGGGATTCCGACAGTCAGTATACCAACATCAAAATACCGATTGTTTTACTGACAGGGGCAATTCTACCTCATGGGGGTCCATGACTCCCATAGAGGGAGAATAGAATCTGTGGCCAGCGCAGCATGGCGAGCACAGCGAGCCTGCAAGGGGCATCTTTGCACTTGCCCCCTGTCGGAGTACCAGTAGCTGTGATTCCGATGTCGGTATATTGACCTTTGGAATCCCGACTGTCGGGGCGGCATACCACACCCATTTAGGTGAAACGGTTATCACTCGTGCTTATCCCATGGCAACCAATTAAATTTTAGCTATTACTTCTCTATTAGATCATAGAAAATGATAGACAGAATCTGATTGGTTGCTATGGGCAATATTACCATTTATTTTTATTTTTAGAAGCTTTAGTAAATCTACTTACTTTCATAATGTACCCTTTATTATTGAAGAAACTTTTTAAAGAATGTTCCTGATGCAGCAGATTTAGCATGCTCTGACTAAACTTTTACAAGTAAAATGTAGCCTATATGTAATTAAGCATTGTCCAATTAGACTATTGTTATTCCGTCTTAGAATGCAAATGATGATCAGTACTTGTTATCCACTAAACAAGATTAAGAGTGTTCACCATAAAGACAGTAATTATATTCAGTATAATGTATGTGAGTCATTTAGAACAAGATAATAGAGTCAGTATTACATTTCATTTAAATTGAATTCATTTGTTTTAGACCCAGATTTTTTATCCTATTATTACTGAACGGCATTTTCGGAGTCTTACCTGTCCTGACTTCATTATATTTGATCTAATATGCAAAAATATATTCCAAAATAAAAATATTTATTCTCTCTCAAAAAAAATATACAAATTTTGCAAATTAAAGCATCCATTGTAATTTGCAATCGTACAT
Organism: Crinia signifera; assembly: GCF_055691185.1. NCBI lineage: Eukaryota > Metazoa > Chordata > Amphibia > Anura > Myobatrachidae > Crinia > Crinia signifera. The sequence goes on along the minus strand of NC_139221.1, from coordinate 249,118,715 downwards.
ACCTCAATAAAGTCCCAATTCTTATCCCTAAAATAGCTAGGAGCATACACAAAAGACAGCAGCGATATAACCTAATGTGGGCATGTCTGGGAGGACAGGGATAGATTTTGGGTGGATTGGGATGAGGCGTATCTTGTCCCAATTTAAAGTAGTCTGTCTAAATGAGATACTGTATGTCACCATAATGTATAGTTTTTATCATAATTTGCTTCTGCACATTTTCCAGGGGGCTATGTGCCCAGAGTGCTAGGTTACTTCCACTTGCTTCCCCCCCCCCCCCCCCCCCCCCCCCACACACACACACATCCCGGCACCCCATTGGACAAGTGGATGGGATTTGTGACTTCGGGTAGGGATTTGTGCCCCTTCTACCCCCCCCCCCCCTTTCCCGGAGGACCCCAGGGCTACAGTATCTCCTGCCCCAGAGGCAGCTATTTTGGGCCAACTGCATTCAGTATGCCTCCTGGCATGTGTACCCATTGCGGTCACTGGGTCTGTCTGCAACCTTCTACACTCAGGTACACCAGTGTTTCCCATATCAGTGTGGATATATTAACTATTGACAGTATGATTGTTGATATCTTGCAGTGACAGTTAACACTATGTAGATATCAACATGGTGCATACCTCCCCACATTGGTGGGATGTAATGCAGGATCTGCCATGCCAGAGGTGTGAACGCATTTGAAAAGGGGTGATGCCACATACAGAGGGGGCGAGGCATTGGATGGAGGGTGTGTGACCAAGTGACGCAACCCCTGTCTTTGTAATTTGGGGGGGGGGTGGTGCCCAGCGCTCACTAAACATGCCCCCGCTTGTGGGACACTGCGACCTGATGGTAACTGCATCCCTATGACAAAGATAAACATAATCAAAAGTTGTACATATAAAAGAGGACACTTTTAGATTTTTGTTTAAACCAGCTTATTTGTATTTGTGCATTGTAACAGACTGCAGTGTGCAACCAACAGAAAAGTTCTGTATTTCAGAAAAACAAATCATCATTATATTATGTAAATGATCCCATGTCGTTTCTCCTGCAAACAAACGCACAGACACACACATAACAGCACTCCAAAGATAGCCTAATTCTCAATTATTTAACACTGTAATAGTGTGACTTCCCAATGCGTTTAATTGACACATGAAACCTGTGTTAGTGTTTCTTACATACTTTTGATGTGTCATTTAACTTTCATCAAAGCGCAAATAAGTCATCAAAGATACTGTACACTGTTCACCCTACACACTGAAAGAAATATTGTCAGCACTATCTGCTCTGTCACATATTTATTTATTTATTATCAGTTTCTTATATAGCGCACTCATATTACGCAGCGCTTTACAGAGAATATTTGTACATTCACATCAGCCTGTGCCCCAGTGGAGCTTACAATCTATATTCCCTACCACATGTACACGCGCACACAAACATTCTAGGGTTAATTTGTTGGGAGCCAATTAACCTACCAGTATATTTTTGGATTGTGGTAGGAAACTGGAGTACCCGGAGGAAACACACGTAAGCACAGGGAGAATATACAAACTCTGCACAGTTATATATATATATGCTAAAATATAAATGCTAAAATTATGATTAATTTATTCTATGTCTCATTTCTATTTCACAATAGTTATGTAGACCAATTATGTAGACCATATGTATATATATATATATATATATATATATATGTCAGAATAAAACAAAAGAGGAGCGCTCCATAGTGTAAAACCAATAGTTATAGTCAATCAGTACTCGTACCGTAGATAAAACAGCAGTGGGCTGGTTACCACAAGGTGTAATGTTTACAAGCCAGGCAAGCCTCCTACCTCCATCCGGGGCACAGCGGACCAACACGAATCCTCGCCGGACACTCCAAAGGGGACACGGCATATCGGGAGTCCTGTCAGGAACAGATGCGGCAGGGGGAGCCTGACACAGAAAGAGCTCACGTCACCAAGCCCCGCCCTAACGCATTTCGTAAGCAACTTCATCAGAGGGCGTATTCAGCATAAGTCCTCTTTGATTGGTTACTTCTTTTTGTGCTTTATTACAACTATTGGTTTTACACTATGGAGCGCTCCTCTTTTGTTTTATTCGGACAGATTTCTATTTGTTCCTGCGAGTCCTGGGAAATACTTGGAGTGAGCTGCAGTCCGGAATTGGGACTTTAGTGTGTATGCATAGGGTTGAAATAGCCCATGTTTTAGCTGGCTTTATTGACTGCTAATCAGCGCTGACTGGATCCACCCATACCCTGTTTTCTTCAATATATACTGTATATAGTATTATCATTATTTTTATAACCCAATCAGTTTAGCATCAGTGAAGGGTAATACTTTTTTGCCTTTTGCTGCAGGCTAAACATTCTAAATGTATCCAATCAATGCTTAATTCTTCCAGGCACTCAAACTAACAGTGTTATTTCGGATTCTGGATGCTTAAGCTAGTATCTCAGACAATTAATTGGATTCTATCTGTGTTAGTAAGAAAATTTCACCTGAGGATATAGGACATGTAAAACAAGGTCTGATATATTATCTGTGAGTCTCTGGGGAATAATATCACTACACTTCTAATTATTGGAGCTCCCTACATTACAGTCTCATGATAGCTTGTAAGAATTTCATGATGTTCAGTTCCTGCAGTAAAAATCTGGGGCAAGTTCCTATCTTCCTTACACTGTGATTACGAAGCAATGATGCTAAATTTTAATTTAATAAGGAGAAATAGATGTAACTATTGAATTGCTGACATCATTTTTTCCATCAGTGAAAAAGTTAAACGGGCCGACACTCTAATAATGAAGTGCGAGTGCAAATAGCGCAATTGCGATTGTAAACTTCGGGCTGATGGCACGATCCTTGCACCAGTAAGGTAGGCAGTAAATAGTTAATGGCTTTGGTCTGGAGTTAATTTGAATAAAGGGAGAGTTAGGGAGGAGCTAGCGGTCATTTTTTCTCAGGCAGGAGTTTTATCTTCCTCTTTTCCCCTGGAAATTCCCAGGAGAGGTTGTGCTGCTCCTGTGAATACTATTTCTGGTTAATTGTTCTGACTTCACTTCTATATTCTATATATTCTTCTATCCTTTCCCTCTTTCCATTCTACCAGCATATTTCCCTACTTCTTTCCTGCCTTTCTCTGTGTGTGCTGCTGCTTTGCTGTAATGGCCACGCACCCCCGCGGGAAGACGGCCGCACCCGTCTGCTACACCATGGATGCGGCGGCGGCCTCTCCCTACCCCTCTGCTTGGTGCCACTGTCCATCATCCTACCCGCCTCTCTCTCCCCCTAATGTGCCTTCCCATCAAAAGTTCTGGCTATGGCCCTCTATGTGGTCTATACATGTATTTTGTTAATGTCTTCTCATTCTCTGTATCACAATACTTAAGCAGTTTCAGTTAATTCCTCATAGTAATTCTGCAGATATGAAGGATAATTAAATACAGTTTTCTGTGGAGAATTACCAGATTGAATTACTGTACACAGTGTAATGCAAGGCAATGTAGGGAATACAAGACAGAAGGATGTGTATTGGTAAGCCACCTTCAAAAATATATTTCTTAAATGGTAATATTAAACGTCAGACTTTTTAGAGCTAAGCCCTCCATGTATAATATTCATCTTGCCAATACAGAGGCATGAGTACCTTAAGAAATATTGACTTCTACCAAAAATGTTTTTCTGCTGTGTGAGCCTCAAGTATCTCAATAGTTATCGTATTACAAATGAGGTGAAGCCTTGGTTGTCAGCATAACGTATCATAACAGCAGACAAGTGGGCCAAACACGCTCTTCTGAGACACACTTCTGTAGACTCTATGGTTCTTTTCAATTGAATTCACTCAACTATTGGTTAACATAAACAGTGTGGAGAGTATGACATGTCAAATTAGCAGCTTTGCAAATCCCCTGTTAATTGTCAGCCTAATTAAAAAATTGCTAATTATAATGTTTATAACTTCAAATAACCGTTCAGCTATAAAGCACTTGCTGTCAGGTGTAAATAGGGGTCTAAAGGGAGAAAAATCAATCGACATCTGTTAATTTATCAGAGGCAGTGCACTAAATTGAAAAATGGATTGCCTAATGCACTGTAAATCTGCGTTACGCTAAAACACCAAATCATTTGAACACCTGCTTTATAAATTGCAGTGGGCATTGTTACTAATAGCCCTAGGACTCCGATTGGAAGATTTAACCTCTTGTGTGGGTGTTTCATGCACCAGATAAAGGGAATCATATATCAAACGATCATTCAAACTTATTTATTATGTTTAGTCATACCTACAGTAAGTAGCTCTGAGATGTACAGTACAGACATATAGCATTTAGTTTTTATTAAAACAACTCTTAAATAAATTACACATCACAATCACCCTGGATAATGCAACTGCCTCACAGTTACTTCTTAATAAGGCTGATTACTCCTCGAATAATCATGGACAACAAATGTTATATATTTAATCAATAATATAACACAGTCATTTTCATTAGGTTTATTATTATTAGTATTCTTTTTATTATTAATACTACTACTTCTGCTACTACTACTAATAACTAAACAAACTACTTCTACTACCACTACTACCACTACTACTACTACTAATAATAACTAAATAACTACTTCTAGTACTAATAATAATAATATTAAATAATAAACAGACCTTTCAGTACAGATGGAGTGCCTCTAAGCCAGCGCCGGGGCTCCCCAGAATGCAACCATTGGCGAGCGGGCGCTCCATCTGACTGGGATGCGCAAGCGTCTGCCATGCATGTGCATCCCAATTTCCGGGGTGGCCAGGGACATGAACCCTGCCAGTCTCCACTTCAGGGAGACAGGCAGGGTTAGGGGGGTAGGGATGGTGATATGGGGGAGATCGACAGGGACGCCGCAGGGACCGGTGGGGAGCTTCGTTGGAAGGGGATGCACGAGCGTCTAATGCCTGTGCGTCCCCTTCTGGCGGCTGGTGATCAGACTGCTAGACCCTGCTAGAAGAAAGTGGCTCCATCTGTACTTCCTCATCTTTGCGGCCACCGCTTACGCTACAGAACTTACGTAGCATACGGCGAGCTGCAAGGGTTATTTTCGTTATGTTCCACGATGCTTATATTCAAGGGTACTGTAAGATGGTGGGATGGACACAGGGGGTGGCATACCCTCCTGTCTCCTGTGTCCACACCACCATCTATTACCTTTAGTAAAGTTGTGGCAAGCGAAGAGGAGTGAGCCACCTAGCCCGAAGCAGGGTGATCGAAGCGAGCGCGTGAGGGGACAATCGCGATCCACGTAGCAGCTAACGTAACTGGTGTAAGCAGTGGCCACAAAGCTGTGGAAGTATTGACCTTACCTTCATTGACACAATAATATCCCCTTGCTTTCATTGTATATTTTCAAATAAAAATGTAATGGTGAAAGCCACAGCCAAAACACATAATAAGCTAAATCACATCAACATTAGGCCAAGAAAATAATACAAAATTTATATAAAAACTCAAATCTATTGTACACTTAATCAGGGACAGTTTAACAATGGGACAGATGGAGTTGCAGCTCCAGGCCTATACATATAAGTAGGCCCATCAGCATGACAGCATGATGATCACCAGACAGACACCAGCTGGCCGCATTGTTAGCCATCAATCATAAGTATTAAAATTTAATTTCTATTTTCCTATTTTACACATTTATGCAATTTTGGACTTTTATATATTTAGGGAGACATTGGGGCTTATAGTGTATAGCATGTCCATAATGTTGGTTAGTAATATCCTTTTATAGTTACTAGGGGTTAAAGAAATAGTCCGTCCTTAGTGGTTAGTATGGATTAATATGAAAGTCCTTGAGTGAACACAGTGGGTAATTAAATTTGAGTAACATCACTGTCTGGCCAGACATTTCTATTGTACATCTATTTAGTTGCTTTGAATCGCCAAACCGCGCCTCCCAGCTGCTGGGGCTGATCATTTAAAATGAAGATTTTTCTGGAGCTTTCCAATGGCAGCTTCCAAATGTGATCAATATATCAGTATTTAGGCATCGTAATCATGACTATTAAATGCCCCATAGTCGGCTTCCCGACTTAAAGGGGCTATTCTCTGACATGGGGATCCACAATCCCCATAGATGGAGCATAGAACCTGTGGCGAATGCAGCGAGCCACCGAGCCTACAGCACGGCGAGCACAGTGAGCTCGCAAAGGGGCTTCATTGTGCTCAACCCCCTATCAGAGTACCGGCGGTCAGGATTACGATGTCGGTATACTGACCGTCGGAAGCCCAACTGACGAAGCATCATACCACAGCCACTGGTTTTCTGCTAAAAGCCAGCATACTACTCGCTGTAGACATCACCACACAGCCATGAGATATGTAACCATCACTGTAGTTCAACAACTGCGTAGACCCCATCATCATAAGAACACAAGCGTGAGTTCCCCCAATATGAAATTCCACTCTGTTGCAAGTATTTCCCGTTCCTCGGGTTAGGCTATTTTAGGGCTTCACAAAGTTAAATATCTCCTTTAAACTTTAACAACATTTTAGCTTAAAATTAATTTGTTTTGAAAAATAAATATAAAACAATGAAAATGTAATTACTAGTTTTACAATCAGTCTGCTGACAGTCATTACTTTTGCTATTCCCTGATATAGTCAGTTAGTTATATAGCTCACTTTCTCCAACAGGATTCAAGATGCTTTTGTACATGTGCTAGCCTGGACTCATTTTTGCGCTTCATCACATAACATACCTCCCAACTGTCCCGATTTTTACAGGACTGTCCCATGACTGGCAGTGTCTAGCAGGGATAGGGCAATTGTGAGTCGCCCCTGCCTGGTGCTGTTCTGCTGAGCAGAGCAACGTGGAATAGATGCTGTGTGCATATTCAAGGAGACAGAGGAAAGGGGCATTGCTAGCTGCTCACAGAGAGCTGCCCATGCCCCCACAGAAACAAAAACCGGGGGACGAGGCCTCATGGGAGTGCCTCAAGCATGAGCAGGAATCCCTCCTCGCTTCTGCCCAAAGTTGGGAGTTATACACATAATGACGTGAGCGATGTGCACCCATTTGCAGCTGGGGAGTCTAGAAGGTTATCCCATGCTATGGCACTGATTATTCAACAATAATAAATAGTCAAATTCTTTGGTATAAAAATATTACAGCTGATTTCTAGGTTTAACCACCCCAAAAACTGCAGTATTACTTTGAGAAAAGTATGTTTTAGAATAAGTACATGGTACAAAATAAGAAAGTATATAGATAGCAACATTAGCGGATTAATATACTTTACTTAGTTTAAATAAAATGATGCACCTGGGAAATATAATATCAACTGTAAAAGGATGAATAAGAGAAATAAACTCTACTACTTAACAACACTATATGGAAAACTAATAGCAGAGTATTTTACTATTCATATAAATACAGTAGGAGCACTTTATCAGACAAGTCTCTCACTTCCTCTGGGATCCTCTGTTACGCTCGTTCACATTCAGTAAACAATACTTTATGTCTTTTGCACAGATAGCAGATAATTACCGTAGACTTCCAAACATGCTTGTTTCAGTCACTCTCTTACCGTAAACTTCCTTCATTATGACAGCAAAGGACCATCTAGGGAACTGAAGTTTATTATCCAGCTCCTCCTGGGCTCAGTGACTTGAAAAGGTCATTTTCTTTTACAATATGACTGAGAGACAAACAATGTAGGAAAAAGCACTACAGACTATTGAGAAAAAGAAAATATTACAGGAAAGCCAGACTAAAATGTAAAGACACAAATTTTGTAAACTGTGTATCTATTATTCATAATATCCACAGTTTTAAATGGTTCATCGTTTACAAAATTGTGTCAAGTGTCTTTATTTAAAACACCAGGAACCGTTACATCTCTATCTGCTCTGCACTTTGCACAGACCCTGGACACTGAGCAGCGTCATCTTGTGTGTTGAGTAGATACTCATCCATATTTTCCTACACTATTGGACTGTCCTGGAGACGCCAGAAGCGTGTAATCCCATGTTCCCAAGAGAGTTGACTTTTACATCCTTCTCCTTACTGTTTGATGCTGTAAATTGTGGAATTGTACAATGGGCAACAAGTTGTAGGTGTTGACAACTGTGTCACCGGGGATCCTTGCCAGAGCCACTTGTCTTACCTCCCGACCCCGGGCCTCTGCATGTGCATGAGATCTCACAAACACCACAAGATCTCTCATGTGCAGCTGGACACGTAGCAGTGGCCGCATGTTCATATACAACATGTGAAAAAAATAATGCCACAAAAGTGCGCTCATTATTTTTAAATATCTGAAGATTTTTTGTCACCATACAGTAGAATGGAAAAATCGTTAGATGTTTGAAGGTAGTCTACAAAAAAGGGAATTTCTCTACATTATCTATATTCAAACATACCAAGGTTCTATGTATTTTTTAAATAGCACTGATTATATTGTAGCCCATTTGGCACTTATCACGTATTATATCTGTTTTTTTATCACTGGCCAACCAGCTCCTAACTGTGAAGTTACAGGCTTGGTTTGAAAAATGACAGGTAGGAGCTGATTGGCCGGATATAAAACCAGACACTTTATCACTTCACGAGCTTAATAAATCTACCCCACAGAGACTCCATCACCAAGTTCCACTCTCCCACTGGAGCATCCTGAGAACCTGCAAATCATCCAGAGACCATGTCCCAGAAGCAGAGCCAACAGAGAGGTGCAGCAGCGTGTCCACAGAGGTTAAAAACAACAAGGCCAGCTGCATCAATAGTGAAAGGCCATCACTGAAATTGCACTTACTGGTATGTGGGAACATCACAAGGACACCACCACTGCATCTACCAGCCATTTATATTTGTTGTATCACACAGCGTGCACCCTTATGTTATGGATTTCCCACGATTATTGATTTACTTTTATGTTCCAAAGCCTGAAAATCATATTCATCTTTTCCCAGGGTTGACTGCTACATTTGTAGTTCAACAGAATTAAGGAAACCAGCAAATTTACTTCAAACAACTCAATGAAAGTGGGCAACAGTACAGAGAATATTCAAGGTAGGAATCCATAACGTGTCCACACACAACCACTTGAACATGTGTCACTGAATAGAGACACACTTGTTTAAGGGGTAATAATTCTCAGATTTGTCTCACTTTCAGCAGAGGCTCCTACTTACTGTAAGGAGGGGGGCAGCCGCTACTCCCATGTAGGGATGCCAATTCTGGGGAAATTTTCAATCCCAGGATAGAGTATAAAAATGCTCAATCCCAGGATCAATGGATTGGCATCCCTAGTTAGCAGGTGTCGCCTCAGGACCCCACATCGGCCTCCCCGCACATTTACTTACATAGGTGGGCATATGTGAGTGGGGCAGACAGCAGCAGGTGTGGGGGTGCCCGGTGGCCTCTTGGCGCAAGCGGGCGTCACTGATAGCAGCAGCAGAGCAGAGCGGCTGGGCGCCAGGCGGCAGAGTGGGTGGTGCGGCCTGCGCAGCGTCACCTCTTACTGTCACACTGCACAGGCTGCATGCCAGGGTCGGGACAGCATCTGAGCGGGTGCTCAGACATTGCCCGGCATTAGGCTACACATGTGCAGTCTAATCTTGAAATCCCAGCAATTTTGTGGCCAAATCCCGGGATCCCGCCGATCCTGGTCTCAGAATTGGTCACTGAACTCCCATGCCTGTAGAGGAGAAGAGACAGACAGCAATGTCCTACCACCTGCGCGATGGATCTGGGAGATGCCAGTACCGGCACATTTGTACAAGCTGCAGTGCGACTGCAAAACTCCCGCTTCTATGGACTGCATAGGCTAGACCGGGAGTGCCTTACAACAGGAACCGCGTGCTCTGCACATTGCAACCCGGAGGGCTCCATGCCAGAATATATACAATGACAACCTTTGTGGCCTGATTCTAACTTCAGTTAGCTCAGGCTAGATTATTGCAACTGGAAAACACATGAGAAAAGCAGAAGTGGAGCATTATATCCCCAAGAAACTGCGTTTGATTGTCCGATATCAAACTTCAAACAAATGAAAAAGAAAAAAAAGAAAAATAATACAGTACTCACTTGAGAACATTTCTTGCACAAAGTTCATTATCAATAATCACACCTGATGCTATTTTTAATTTAGATCTATGTTCGTCAGATTTCATACATCTGTAGTACATCTGGTCGAACTATGTCTAACATATTTAACTTATCAGTTTGCCTGTAGCGCTATGAAAAACAAAAAGATAATTTATGAAAAAATTCAAAGGCTTTTTTCATGTAATGTTCCTGACAGAAGGTGCTATCCTGCTGAGGTTAATAGTGGAATATCGCACAAGCATGTCACATACACAGGGTGAGAGGTAATTGGCCAGTAACAAAATCCCCTCGTTGCCTCTCTACAACCCAGTCAATTACTTATTTTTCAGTCTTCATTACCTGCATCAGGGATGAGCTATCTGAAGAAGCACTTACTGCTATTCTGGGTCCTGTCAAATATAATCTTGCATCTTATAAGGGAATAATAGACAAGCCATGGAAGAAAAACACTCTAAGCTATATGGACATATGTAGCAATCAAACTAATGAGCACATAAGTACCTAATCATAATGTAGCAATCATCATATGATTATACAGATGTAACTCTTTATGGTTAGTAGATCTGCCACAGCATGTGATGTCTGCACACATATGTCATCACCGGGGGAGGCTCCAGAGGTGGAGCTTCAGTGCAGTTAAAAATGTATATAGGGGAGGCACAGTAACTACCACCAACTGACAATCCAACCTCACTCACTGGCAGTTGGTGTGGTTCCCCTATTGGAATTTTGGACTGTTCTGCAGCCCCTCCTCTGGAGCTACCACTTTTCATGACATGGACCCATCCACCTTGCTACGATGTACTTTGCGTCAGTCTGTTCTGCGTTTTAGTGTGTAAGTTTAGGGGTGAGAAAGAGCTGTTTTCTCCTATGCAGTGCCCTCTGTGTTTTCTCCTATGCAGTGCCTTATTTTCTCCTATGCAGTCCCTTGTATTCTCCTATGCAGAGTACTCTGTGTTTTCTCCTATGCAGTGCCCTCTGTGTTTTATCCTATGCAGTGCCCTCTGTGTTTTCTCCCATGCAGTGCCCTCTGTGTTTTCTCCTATGCAGTGCCCTCTGTGTTTTCTGCTATACAGTGCCCTGTGTTTTCTCCTATGCAGTGCCCTCTGTGTTTACTCCTATGCAGCGGCCTCTGTGTTTTCTCCTATGCAGTGCCCTGTGTTTTCTCCTATGCAGTACCTTCTGTTTTTTTCTCCTATGCAGTGCCCTCTGTGTTTTCTTCTATGCAGTGCCCTCTGTGTTTTCTCCTATGCAGAGTACTCTGTGTTTTCTCCTATGCAGTGCCCTCTGTGTTTTCTCCTATGCAGTGCCCTCTGTGTTTCGTCCTATGCAGTGCCCTTGTTTTCTCCTATGCAGTGCCCTCTGTGTTTTCTCCTATGCAGTGCCCTGTGTTTTCTTCTATGCAGTGCCCTCTGTGTTTTCTCCTATGCAGTGCCCTCTGTGTTTTCTCCTATGCAGTGCCCTGTGTTTTCTCCTATGCAGTGCCCTCTGTGTTTTCTCCTATGCAGTGCCCTGTGTTTACTCCTATGCAGTGCCCTGTGTTTTCTCCTTTGCAGAGTACTCTGTTTTCTCCTATGCAGCGGCCTCTGTGTTTTCTCCTATGCAGTGCCCTCTGTGTTTGCTCCTATGCAGAGTACTCTGTTTTCTCCTATGCAGCGGCCTCTATGTTTTCTCTTATGCAGTGCCCTCTGTGTTTTCTCCTATGCAGAGTACTCTGTGTTTACTCCTATGCAGTGCCCTCTGTGTTTCCTCCTATGCAGTGCCCTCTGTGTTTCCTCCTATGCAGTGCCCTTGTTTTCTCCTATGCAGTGCCCTCTGTGTTTTCTCCTATGCAGTGCCCTGTGTTTTCTTCTATGCAGTGCCCTCTGTGTTTTCTCCTATGCAGTGCCCTCTGTGTTTTCTCCTATGCAGTGCCCTGTGTTTTCTCCTATGCAGTGCCCTCTGTGTTTTCTCCTATGCAGTGCCCTGTGTTTACTCCTATGCAGTGCCCTGTGTTTTCTCCTATGGAGAGTACTCTGTTTTCTCCTATGCAGCGGCCTCTGTGTTTTCTCCTATGCAGTGCCCTCTGTGTTTACTCCTATGCAGAGCCCTTGTTTTCTCCTATGCAGTGCCCTCTGTGTTTTCTCCTATGCAGTGCCCTGTGTTTTCTTCTATGCAGTGCCCTCTGTGTTTTCTCCTATGCAGTGCCCTCTGTGTTTTCTCCTATGCAGTGCCCTGTGTTTTCTCCTATGCAGTGCCCTCTGTGTTTTATCCTATGCAGTGCCCTGTGTTTACTCCTATGCAGTGCCCTGTGTTTTCTCCTTTGCAGAGTACTCTGTTTTCTCCTATGCAGCGGCCTCTGTGTTTTCTCCTATGCAGTGCCCTCTGTTTGCTCCTATGCAGAGTACTCTGTTTTCTCCTATGCAGCGGCCTCTGTGTTTTCTCTTATGCAGTGCCCTCTGTGTTTACTCCTATGCAGCGGCCTCTGTGTTTTCTCCTATGCAGAGTACTCTGTGTCTTCTCCTATGCAGTGCCCTAAGTGTTTCCTCCTATGCAGTGCCCTTGTTTTCTCCTATGCAGTGCCCTCTGTGTTTTCTCCTATGCAGTGCCCTGTGTTTTTTTCTATGCAGTGCCCTCTGTGTTTTCTCCTATGCAGTGCCCTCTGTGTTTTCTCCTATGCAGTGCCCTGTGTTTTCTCCTATGCAGTGCCCTCTGTGTTTTCTCCTATGCAGTGCCCTGTGTTTACTCCTATGCAGTGCCCTGTGTTTTCTCCTATGCAGAGTACTCTGTTTTCTCCTATGCAGCGGCCTCTGTGTTTTCTCCTATGCAGTGCCCTCTGTGTTTACTCCTATGCAGAGTACTTTGTTTTCTCCTATGCAGCGGCCTCTGTGTTTTCTCTTATGCAGTGCCCTCTGTGTTTTCTCCTATGCAGAGTACTCTGTGTTTACTCCTATGCAGTGCCCTCTGTGTTTACTCCTATGCAGAGTACTCTGTGTTTCCTCCTATGCAGTGCCCTCTGAGTTTTCTCCTATACTGTGCCGTCTATGGGCCTGATTCTGACCTGTTTTCTAGGCGTGTTATCGCAGCTTAGAAAACATGTAAATGTTACCTACTGCATGGCCGAACGCCCCCCAACACCCGAATCACCTTGCTAACATGCGAGGGGATGTGTACACAAACACATCCCCTCATATGCGGCTGAACGGAAGATAAATAATTTGATGGTTGCTGACCATCAAATGATTTCTGCAGCCTTCGCTCTGAAAAGTACTTACTTTTCAGATGCCCACTATCCGCCCAATTGGGGGCAGGCACTTACATCATGTGACGTCAGCTTCCCGCCCCAAGCAGGCATCGCCACATCTGCATTCTCAGAGGATACCCAGAGTTTTTAAGGGGACGACCATAAAATGCTGAGCATTCCCCTGCTACCGCCCTCTGCCCCATCGCCACATAGTAGATGCCCATGGCTTGGTAAACACAGTGTACCTAGCAGGGGCTGGGTTGACTGGTCGCTACCAAGATTGGTAAGAGGTTACATTAGGCCGCATGGCCTGAGGAGCATGGAGTCACCCAGCAAAAACTCCCCCAGCGGGAGGAAGGCCACTGGAGCTTCCCAGCTGTATTGCGGTATGCTATATCTGTATGGTTCTTATTATACAGACTTATGTGTAATTGTCATTAATGCTACTTGTACATATTTTGTACATAGTGTATATGTAATAAAGGTGCTTTTGTATCTTGCTATTGCTTTCTTATGTGTGATCCTGTCTTTTTCAAGGTGGTGATGGGCAATAAGCATACATCCCAAGTGTACCACTTTTCGATGGAACATCCCGGTTTTTGGGACGTTCCCACGTTCCACCCAGGGCCGTCAGTGTTGCGTGGCATTTGGGGGGGGGGGCGGATGTAGTTTGGAGTCCTCCCTGTCACCCATGAATAAACGATGTATGCAGTAGGTAACATTTACATGTTTTCTAAGCTGCGATAACACGCCTAGAAAACAGGTCAGAATCAGGCCCATAGACGGCACAGTATAGGAGAAAACTCAGAGGGCACTGCATAGGAGTAAACACAGGGCACTGCATAGGAGTAAACACAGAGTACTCTGCACACAGCATCTATTCCTGCATCCAGAGGGGCTGAGGGCATAGCCAGCAGCTCACCGACCTGATGTGCATGACCCCACAGCGTCAAAAACGGGGCATGGCCTCACAGCAGTGCCATAAGTACCGGCCACGCCCATTCCCAATAGGCCACGCCCCCAAAATGTTTCCATGCACACTGTTCCTACTTGTGGTCATCAAATGTTGGGAGGTATGAATAAGTGAGTTTAGCACTTTCACAACATACTGGGGTGAAATTTAATACAATGAGAGATTCAGAAAGTGAGAGATTTGGTAAGAAATCTCCAGGGTTTTTTTAATGCGGCAATCATTTACACTGCAAATTGAAACTGGTTTTGCAGTGTAAATGATTGCCGCTTTAAAAAACTGGAGATTTGTTACTAAATCTCTCATTTTGAATCTCTAATTCTATTAAATTTCACACTGTATATCACCCATGAAGACACCTCAACATGCCCATTCCACCTGGTGCAAAATACTCCCAAACGTCCAATGCAATCTTTCTACTGCGATTTTCACCAAACAGGCCAATGTGGCCTTCCAGCTCTACATATCCCAACATGCCCTACCACAGTTGTACTATGAGTACATGCTAAAATGACAGAGACTGCTGGGATGTATAGTTTCACAATAGCTGGAGGGCCCACTGTTGAGTACCCCTGGCAAATTGGTAAATTTACTGTGGGTAGTTGCACACAATGCTAATTGTAGTAAAATACTTGATATACAAATTCGGTTTTAGTAAAGAAATAACTCACAGCTATAGTGCAGATTTCTTTTTATGCACCATTTAAAAGAAGGAAAAAAAAACCTCACCCTTAAATGTATATATGTATAATGTCCTCCTTTCACTGCCCATCACCCTACCATTTATACCATTAGGAATAATCCCCCTCTTACTGCACTAGACTTTGAAGAAATCGATACTAATGGCTCTGTAAAGGGAATACACTCCCTGTATAATAATGACGGCTATAGTACCGCACGTAATAGGATGTGCATTATTACCGCTACAAATAGACATGCACGCATTAATACGCGTTAATCTACTCTATGAAGACTCCTGAAAAACAAATCAGTCCCACGCACACATTGTTGAAGCAGTTATCTTGCAAGTACTTATATAGAGGTTTTTTTAGAACTTGTTTTTATAGCATTTAATACAATTTATCTCTCTAGGCACCAAGTTAAATAAGTTTAAAACGTATGGACAGTAGGCCTGTGCTTGCAGGACTTATGTGCCTTCTAATAAGGACGGCCATCGACTGTTGATGATTCACAATCATTTATGGCCCCTGGTACCCATACACCCCCACCACCATGATCTGATTGGCCTATGGGTCAGTCAGTCAAAGTAAAGATCATCTGTTGGTGAAAACATCAATGGTAACTGGTTGCATCATTGGCTTCCATTGATGACCACTTGCAATATCACCATCAATGGTAACCATTAATGACAACCAAAACAATAGCCAGCCTTACCTTATCTTTCCCCTGCTATGACCACATTTAAATCCCTGCTGTAATCTGCAGGATGCAACTGTTTTTAATGAAGGTAGCATAGCACGCAACTGAGCGATTATACAGTAGGCTGACTGCACATGTGTCGTGATTGCACTGCACATATGCCAAGATACCTTTACAATTCCACTCGCAGTGTATCTGCCTACATCTGTGATGCCGTGTGCAGAATATAAGTCACCAGCCTCAGACCCGTAACAAGTGCTCCCGATGCCCCCTGCTAGCCCCACCTTTGCGTGTGATATCATAAAGAGGGGGCAGGTTGCTGGCACCCGGATACTACAGCAGTCTCGGCTGTAGTAGAGAAAGTTTGGGGACACTCATTTATTCCTTAATGCTACATATGTGTAGGCAGTTACTGAGGACCTTGCCATGGCTCTATGATAGCTCTGGTTGGTGTCTGTAGTCTATGCAGCTGAATCACATGTGATGATTAGGCTGTAGCATTAAACCTTGCAGCTGCATGTGCATACAAATTAGAATCAGGATTTGTGAAAATCAAAAAATGATGATGTTCTATTAGGTAAAATATAGAACATTTGCTTCTCATTTGTTATGAAGGACATTAACCGTAATGCAGACACATACAATATTCAGAAAATGTATGGAATATTAACAATTCTAGAAATAATATTTAACATGATTTTGTTACTGTAGACAGAGCCGGATTAGGGGGGCCCAGGGGTTACGCTACCCCAGTCTCTTAGGGCCTCTGTGCCTGCCGTATGGCTCTGCACAAAATTAGTTATTAGAGAGTGGAGAGGTGCTTGTATCTCTTGCGTCACAACGGGAGCAGCTGCTGTTCCTCATACAGACCTCCAGGGCCAGCAGATCTATCTTAGCAGCTGGGGGATCCAAAGAGCAACTGCAGCCCCAGCAGAAGCAGACTCTGGAATCTCCTCCTGTCCTCCTATATCTTGGTTATACCACTTTCACACTGCAGCTCTTAAACAGTAAATTGACGTTTTTTATAGCCTTTTAAAACGGGTAGAGCTGCAGTGTGAAAGCTCCAGAATGCCTTAACCGTTTAACACATATCGTTATTTGTTAAATGGTTAAAAAGTAGTGTCCTACCCGTTTCAGTGCCATTTTTTTGTCAGTGTGAATGGCTCTATTTCTATGGCTTGAAACGTGTTCCTTGGGGGTTAAATGGGTTGAATGTGTGAATGGTATTTAATGCTATTTTAAACGGTTTTCACCTGCAATGTGAAAGGGGCATCAGTGGATCAGACCTGTTTTAAATACCGTTTTGAAATACCGGGTCTTAAATGTTTAGGCAATGTGAAAGCAGCATTAGTGTGTTTCTGTGTATGTAAGTTCTCTGTATGTATTTGTATGTATGTATCCTGTATGTGTATTGTATCATGTGTGTATATATGCTTGTGTATGCAGTATATGCTATTACCTGCCCCCAAGTCTATGTTATTGCATGCTTCCCCCTAGTGTATGGTATTACCTGCCCCCCAGTGTATTCCAGTAACAAACAAGTGTGTGTGTGTATATATACAGTATATATATATATATATACATGCATGCTATGTATGTATGTATGTACTGTATGTGTACATGTTGTGTGTCTGTATGTATCTATGTATGTTGTGTGTGTGTATGTATTTATGCTGTGTGTTTTGTATATATGCTTTGTGTGATTGATTGATTGATTGATTGATTGATTGATTTGTTTGTGTGTGTGTTTGTATGCTATGTGTTTATGTATGATGTGTATGTGTTGGGTGGGTCTATGTATGCTATGTGTGTATGTGCATTTTGTGTATATATGCTATGTGTGTAGAAAAAAGGAAGCAGCGCTTGAAATAAAAGCTCAAATAACGTTGGATTGACTTTATATATATTATATACACATACACACACACACACACACACACACACACACACATATATATATCTTAAGCAATACATTTAGTATACCAGTTGATCATGAGTTAATGACTTAAAGGTCTAAATAAAATTAAAATCAAGCAATTGCTTGAAATATTAGTGTGATATTAGCTTTAGCTCTGTCCTCACTGTCCATTCCTATAGAGATCTGGAAGAATATGGGCCATCTCAAGAGTGGATATAATTACCATCTGTCTGTTAGGTTTGGAGGATCAGGGATCTTGGTAAGAGATGAAAGTTACTCTTTAACAACTGCAGACAGGAATGCAAAGTCCCTTTGGATAGGCATGGAAAGAACCACTACTTGTGAACTTTGAGAAAAATTCCGGTCCGTCCAAGCTGGTTCAGGCAGTGTGTAAATGTCAGAGTGCTGCTGTGACTTGTAGTCCCTATGACACATTTCGCTGTAAAGCCAACCATTGAATAAATTCTGTAGCGCACCAGACACTGATTTAGAACAGCGGATACCTGGTCCAAGAACAGGGAAGACAGCTGACATTTTGTGACATCTGCCGCCCCCAGGAAATACCAGGGGTCCACCACAGCACCCTCCCCCCCCCTTCCCCCCCATCTGTTAATCAGGCTTTGAGAATCTTGCCAATGGAAGAACTGGCTGAAGAGGCTCGCAGCCAGGTCCTGATCATGCACATTTCGGCAAATGCACATGTGCAGTGGACAACAGACCATCAGCCAAATTTGGACCTGGCCAAAAAGGTCTGAATCAGCCTCTTTGTCTCAGGTATAAGCTGCTCTTTATATCCTGATTGTACCTGATAGCACTCCCATGCTGGCATAAAGTAGTTACTTGTCTTGCAAATTCAGCTTACACGGTATAAGAAGTCCAGGCACATTATTTCACGTTGGCTCAGGGAATCGTCTGCATATTAAGATACATAATTTGAACACTTTTTCAATATATGTAATTGTAGTTGCGTTAATCTGTTTCAGATATCTTGTGCAAACTATATAAAAACTTAAGTAATACTCAGCATAATAAAAGAAGCCGTGAAGTCTCAAAATACAAATCACACTCGTTTTCATGATGTGCCTGAACGATGCATTTAAAAAATCCTCTATCTACGTATCAATCATATTATGTCCTTCACTAAACTTTATGGAGCATTGCAGTACACCATTTCTGCAATTACATACATAGCAGGAATCAATGTTTAAAACAGCCAAGTATATAAACCATTTAGACACAGGGTAATAACACTGCAGACTGACTTTTTATTTTTAACATGCCTTCATTTTATACTGCTTAAAGTTCTATACTAATAAATATTGGTGGAACTCAACATTGTGTTAAACATTTTCTTTAAAATGTTAATTTTACTGTTCTAATATTTGCAGTCAAACCAATATATATCCCCATTTCACCTGTTGTGGATCCTGTCGGACAGGGGTGGCCAAACGGTCCACTTTTTTTTTTCACCTAGCTTGTGTAGTCATTACTGTCACATTTTCAAACATGCTGCACTCATTCCTACTATAGGTCACAGGTTGCCTGAAAAACATGAACTGTTGGTAGACAGGTTTGGTCACCCCTACTGTAGGATCATCTTGGGTACAACTACTCACTATGAGTACAGGGGTCCCTGTTGTCCAGAGCAGGAGCCCGGGCACCTAGTCAAGTGTCACTCACAGTCTCCCACGTGGTTCGGTGTCTGGCGTCTTTCTCCTCTTAAATGATGGCTAGTGAGTCTGCATGGCTGAATTAAAAGGTTGGACTGCTGTTGGGTTTCAAAGCATTACCTCTCTAATTCATTGACATTAATCTACTCACATCACGGAAGTCGGGACTGGAAGGCATCTGAGGGCTCTAGAGCTAGTCAGCCCAAAAAAACAATAATGTACATGTTTTAGAAAATGGTGCTGGGATTTTCAGAGCTGCCTGTACTCTCCTGGGCTCCAAATAGTCTCCACTCCATCATGCCACAGTCAAGGGGGCTGCTGGGAGTCCGGGGGGCTTTCTGGGAGGTTCTGGAAGGTGCAAGGGCTTCTAGTAGATGTAAATATTTCAGTGGCCAGCTCTGGGGCAGATAACATTACAAGAGAATGATGCACAATTGCAAACAGTCACACACTCCCCTTTCTGTAGCAGGTCCGTCCCCGACATTGGATGCAGAAGACACCATTTCGGAAAGTGAATAATTACTAAGTAAGATTATTGGAATCTTGGGGAGGTGCAGTGCCACCTTGGGTCCGAAAGTAAGTTTTGCTGAATTTTCCTAAAATTAACAATTTTAGGAAAAAATGGACTTGTTCTGGAGATGGGTCCCATTTTTACTCCGGCAACTGAATACCAAATTCCCAATGGCTGTGGGAAAATGCCCTCTTATTGCCCTTGGCAATTGAATTCTCCCCATTGAATCAAAGATGAGTTATTTATGAGTATGGCTGCCTATTTAGTTGAAGCTGCCTTTAATGACATGTAGTAAGACATGCAGTTGATATTACTATTCGTACTGCTGACCTATTTTATGTTTTATTGCAAATATTTTGAAGTTAACTTTTTAAACAAATTGTATGTAATTTAAGTGTTGCCATTTAACAAAAAAAAAAGATTAATTACGCATGTCAAGTTTGCCACCCTGACTGTTTTGTACATGTGTATTGTCTCTCCACTATTATTTGTAACTGTTCATGCCTTGTTGCTATATCTTAGTACTGATTTATACAAAGACGTTAAACACTATAATTTGTAAATTAATTAATTTTCCAAGTGACCGATCTGAACTTGGATGTGTTTACAGAGAAAATTTAAACTCTGGTCCTTATTTAGTGTTGCTCATGAAGTTAGTGGAATATACTATTTAGTGTTTATCAATTTGTGCCACCCAATTGTCATTTAGCTGACAATTAACATCTTACTGCCCACACTGTCAGGACTATAATATGTGGGGTATTTTACTACAAAGCAAGAAGAACATTTATATTCAGGCTTTTTCTCAACATTCAGTTTCATCATCATCAACATTTATGTGTAAGAGGCCACAATCAGCTCAAGACAGTCAGATTTACAAACCATACATAATGCGGGTATGGATCATTTGATAGACAGACATTAGATCTACAAGCATTAGGTCAACCACTGAAGGTCAATGTGCATGAAGGTCAACATGACTAAAGGTCCATAAGGTCCACACAAGCATTAGGTCAACACAGGGAAGGTTGACAGTGAAAAGGTAGACATGGGGTGTTTCACTTTTTTGTCCTGAGTGTTGACACAGTCGACATGAACACAAAAAAGTGCACCGAATCCCCTTGCATGGCTCACTGCGCTCGCCATTCTTCAGACATGATGCCTCACTACAGGGGTTAAAATGAGTCGGAACGGGGTGGAACTGCGTTCCATCAGTTCCATTTTGGAGGCGGAATGGTTCCGCCTCCATCCGTGCTCACTTTGACCCTGTCTGTCCCTGCCTGCAGTGAATCGCTAAAGTAGACAGCCAGGAAACCCGGCTGTCTCAGAGCTGCATGGTGTAATTTACCTTAACCCCCCCCCTCTGACTCCAGCGCCCCCCGCGCCCCCAGCGCCAGCCTCAGACAGAGGTTTATGACGTATGCGGCTTCAGTGTTACTGTCTGCGGCTGGCTGAGACGGCGGGTGATGACGTGTCACTCTACACTATTGTCGGTCCGCTGCCGGTTCACAGTGTGTCTCCCTGCCGGATCTCTCTCCTGGCTGGACATCACGCAGCACATGATGGTGGAGTGTCCCTCCACTATGTGGTCGAATACTGAAAAAAGCAGCCAGTCTACCGCTGACTGTTAGCAAAGCATCTAACAATGTGCAGGGCTGTTAACCCTTGCCACCCCGGGCACAAGCACTGCAATGTCCGCTGTGACCATGGGGGATTTATAAACTTTGGAGATGTTTAATATTCTGCTGGGGTCCTCAATAGTGCAGAAAGTGGCCTAGAGCTTGAGCAATGAGCATGAAACCCCTAGCTCTGAACATGTGACCCCTGGGAAAAAACCCTGACACTGTGCATGTAACCCCCTGGCACTGTGCATCTAACACCCCGGCACTATGCATGAAACCCCCCTGCACGGAGCATGAAACCACCGGCACGGAGCATGAAACAACCGCCACGGAGCATGAAACCCCCCGCAACGAGCATGAAACCCCTGGCACTGAGCAAGTAACCCCTGGCAATGAGTAAGAAAACCCCAGTTATGAGCATGTAGGTAAGCGGCACTTATGTTGCATAAAATGTAATGGACATTTCTGTAATGGGTATTACGGTTGTGGCAAAATGTGTAATTGGCATTACGGTGTGCATAGTCCTCTGTCCCACAAACCCATGTCCTACGGCGCGCACTTTTGCATATTTCTGGTGTGTTTGGGTTGTCTTGCACTGTGGAGCATAATTTGAATTATGGGTGGTATTATATGGGCCACATTATTCTTTTCATGGGTTTGTGGGATAGGCCATAAATGTAAAGCTTGCATTGGGTTCTGATCAGCCTAGCGCCCACCCTGTCTGTGACATATGGTGGGGGTGGGGGGGGTGCAGGGGCGGGGAAGTGAGTTCCACCACCTCACCAGGACCACTTTAAGCACTGCCTCGCTATGCTTGGCACACTATTTTATTCTCCCACCATTATGAAGTTTAATGGTGATTAGTTGTATGATCAGCATACCCTTCTTTGTGGATTATGTGATTTATTAATAACTGTTTTGGGTTTTGTTTTGCTATTTTATAAGCAATAATATTATGAGCAATTGAACGTCTAGCATTTCTTGTTCTTGTGATTTACATAAATCAAATGATGTCACCAGCACAGGTGATTTTTTTCCATATTGTGTGGTTCCTGACCTATATTTTAACCCTTTTATTATGTTTAATTTGTGTTAAATATTACTTGATCAGTTTACATTTTTAGCGCTGCTACAATTTTGTTTTACTTTGTGTTGTGCGGGTACTAACTATTCCCTCTTTAAGCAGCAGCTTATTGAGAACCATCTCATACAGGACCTTTGGTTCACCTTTACCCCAGAAATGTGTCTTCACTTTCCCATACATGACCATTGCTTCCTCCTCATATGCTGACTTGCCTTTTGCAGGCTGCCGCTGTGCTCATCACCAAAGTCAGTTTTTGAGGCATAGTAGCCATACTGTTGCTTTCTCATTGGTCAATTGAAGCAGCCAATTAGGAAATGTTACCACTAGAACCCCAGTTAGACTCAAAAGAGGGTGCTGCAATTCCAACACCAGTCCACAGAAATATAGGCAGATAAACTGGATTCTGTCTTAACTGGTCTGGTCTGTTTGTGTGGCAAAAAAATTAGATTGCAAGCTCCACTGTTCCTGAATACAGTAGTTACTGTAAAATATAAAAGCTGAATGCCACTATGAAATCCCGTTATCTACATATCAAAGACAAATATAAAACAACCCTCAACACAGATCTGCTGTTGGAAGTTAGGACCAGCTCTCTCCTGACACAGTCCTTCAGTAATAAGCACATTCCCATGGAAAATAAATTGTGTTTGTCAACTCTACCAGACTGCCCTTGCTTGATGGCTTCTTGACGTGTCAAAATGTTGATGTGGCATTCAGATTACATTTTTTCTTTCACACTTGGGCTTCATGCACAACATATTAGTACACATACTGTCAGTAAACTTGATGTCACATCAGAAATCTGTGCTTTCGAATCGCTGTTCCTGGAAACATTGCTGCTATTTTTACATTTTATCTACAGAGAACACCAAAACTATTTATCAATTGACAATTGATATTATTTATTAATTATGTATTGTGATGATTTTTTTTATGATTATAACTATTGATTCAGCCTCAAACTGACAGCTTCCATAGTGTGTAAGGACATGACATACTGTATCCTTTAAATGGTTTGCCTATGTTGCTTAGGCCATACTATTCGAATATTTACATATGGAGCACCTCTCGTTCAACGCTGGTGATCGCCAGAATGTCCCCGCTGGCGATCGCTGTCAAAGAGGCGCTCCATCTGACTGTGATGCACTAGCATCTCACATGCACACACTTCCCGTTTTCTTTGACGGAGGGGGGACGGGATTCTCTACCGGTCTCCACTTTAGGGGCAGGGTTGGGGGGAGTGCTAGGAGGCGGCAGGGATCAACGGGACTGCCGCGGAGGCGTCGGGGACCGATGGGGAACTCTTTTGGAAGGGGGCGCACAAGCATCTCGAGTGCCCGCGTCCCCTTCCGCCGGCTGACGGGGACTGGTGGTTGGCGATCCGACCACCAGACTCCTGCTAGACGAGGCAGGCTTCAACTGTAGTTGACATTTGCAGTAACACTGACCTTGTTAATCTACATTTTGGGAAAAAACGTCCCATTTCAATGATTTTTTATTATTGAGTACATGCTTCTAATTTGTAGCATTTTGAAATGTGTAAAAGTTTCCATATAAGAACAAATATAGGTGATACTATATCAAAGGCTCATAACTCAAGCTGGCCATACATCAGGGCGACCAGCATCAGATCCGAGTCTTCTCACGATTTCCCCTGCAGCTTCCCAGACATGCGACAGATCTTATGTGTCTAATTTCACATATCGTATGATCTGCAGCATCTTCAGAGCTTACACACACACATAATCTGAGGATCGGCCTCACGACCCACAGGACTGCGCATGGTACCTAAACACCTCAGGATGTGCACAAAAAAAGACACCAATGCATCGCATGACCAATGATTTAATCCAGTTTACATTGTCATCTTTAAGAGAATGGAGATTATTAGATATTTTTCTAATTTTTGGTGTCAATGTCATCACCTTTTGACACTGACCAACAGGGTACTTATGTAATATCTGGGCTCCCGTTTTTCTTATGTGACCGTGTCCCCTCGCGGGGCTCGCTGCGCTCGCCACGCTTCGGGCGCGGTGGCTCGCTGCGCTCGCCACACTATATAAAATCAACTCCATGCGTAGTTGGATAGTAGGGGTATGAAAAAATGGGGTTCATTTAACATGGGAGCCCAGATAATACATAAGTACCACCAACAGTTAGTGTAATGCATACCCTCGCTTCAGGCCTTGTGCCTCGCTTCGCTCTAGACACTTTACCATTCTCAGTTGTAGTCCACCTGGATGGTCAAGTATAAAAAAAGTCCCAAAATTGTTTTAAAAATTGTGTCAAACTTTGACCATGACGACCTATTGTGAACTTTTGGTTTGTCGACTGTCTATCTACATCTACAGTATCAACTAGAACCACTTTAAAAATAACCCACACATTTCTTAATCAAACGGTATTATTCTAAGCTGTGTAAAGCCTTATGTGCTATATACCTGTCTCCTACTTGCACCGTTCCTCCATTTCACTTAGGCTCTTTGATGCGTACATGGCTATTGTCTCTTTCTACCCATTTTGATTGATTAATGTCTGCAAGAAATCTCTGCCCAAGCAGGGTATGATGGAACAAATAGTTCTTTGAATAAAAGCAGCCCACAAAGCTTAGTATTGAAAGCAGTTTGAATTACATGCCTCTTGGCTGCAGATTTAAAAAAAATGGCACACCTGCAACACATAGCACACATTTCATTTTAACAAAACTTAAAATTAAAAGGAACAGATATCCCTTCCTATATAATATATGTTTAAAATGATTGGCTGTCGCACTTGGAAGCGAGGAGGTTACCTAATACGTACTCTCCAGTCAGGTATGCTCCATTGCTGCTGACTCTTGTCCAATTGCAATACATATTGGGGCAGATGTATTAAGCCTGGTGAAGAGCTAAACTGGAGATAAAGTGGAAGGAGATAGCGCATCAGCCAATCAACTCCCAACTGTCATATTTCAAACACAGCCGATGGCTGGTGTGTAATCTCCTTCCACTTAATCTGCGGTTTTTCTCTTAGCCAGGCTTAATACATTTGCCCAATTAGGAGATAATGCAGATATTTCTCAACAGGTCAGGCTGAGTCTTCCATATCCAAAATGCTCAGGGACCAGAAGATTAGATATTTTATTATTTTTGGAATATTTGTATTTTTGCGGAAAACCCTTTACAACACAGCCTTTAGGTGATTTTATACAGTATTAATTCTAATATTTAAAAAATAATCCATTCATTCCAAAATACGGAAAACTGCAAGGTTCAAAATATTCCCTGTCAAAAGCACTTTGGAAATAAGAGCTTATATCTGCTGGGTCACCGAACCTTGCCCCCATCCGGCCCCCTCTGTAATACTTACCTATGCATCTTTGTGTGTCACAGAAGGCCAGATATATCAAGCTTCAAAAAGTGATAAACTGGAGAGTGCTAAACAGCCAGACAATCAGCTCCTAACTGCTATTATACAGGCTGGGTTTGAAAAATGACAGGTAGGAGCTGATTGACTGGTCATTTTTCAACCTCTACTTTATCACTTTTTGAAGCTTGACACATTTGGCCCTCAGTGAGATCTATTAATAGGGTGGGATACCACACATCTGTCTCAGGACACGCCTTCCTCAAAAATTATATATATTATTGTACAACTGTCTAAAGTTCTCCTCTAATGTATGTGTCAGAACACAGTGGTCTGCTCATCAAAGTTGGACCAATTTAACCTAATGCACTATGTGAATTTCTTTTTTTTTCATTTAAAAACTTTATTTTATGTTAGCTTTAAGTTCATAAATCAGCTAGCTGCAGAGTAAATTAACATGCCTGTGGCTTCCATGGTCTTGCTGCCTTTTCAGTAGATAATTGCTATATTTATTAGTGGACAGGGTACGGTAATAAAATAAATGTTGTATAGGTATAGGTATAAAACGCTTTCCGGAGACTTGGCAATTTATTTTTGCAATGTAACTGCACCTTTTTCCTCTTTTCTCATTGCTTATCAGGATATTGTTCGCTGCTGATGTTTAGCCAGCTGCTAGTTTCCATTAGTTGCAATGAAATGAATGACACTAATATGAAAGCATAAAACATTCACCTAGTTTTATTGGATAAAGAAAGTGGGACTTATAGGGTCTATTAGGTTTTCTAATTTATTTTGACTGTTAAAGAATGGTATTTCATAGTTTGCACAGAAATTATAGCTGATGTGTAATTTGGTGTGAAAGAAGAAAAAAAAGAGAAATATGAGTCTTGCCAGACTTTTCACAGCTTCTTGAAGCTCAACCTATCTCTTTGCTCTACTAAAAAACAACATAATAGCTTAAAAATCTAGCTTAAATTTAAAGCATTTCCCATAATTACAACCACTTTCCGTGCTTAAGGAGAAATGAATTCAATACTTATACCTAGCTCCGTTAAAGAAAAAGCATAGGTTACCCATACCACAGTACCTTGAAATAAAAGGACTATAGAATAGAAGAATAGTAACGATCTTTAAGCAGGTGTCATGTGCAGAGAGAGTTAGATTTGGTTGGAGGGGTGTTCAAACAGCAATCTAAAGTGCAGTGTAAAAATAAAGCAGACAGTATTTACCTTGCACAGAAAACAAATAACCTACCCAAATCTAAATCTCTCTGCATGTTACCTTAGCCCCATCTGTAACAACATGGTTATGCTCAGTTGTGTGCTTTTTTGCTTTGATAATAGAGCTGAATCAGGGAATAATTATGCAACATAACATCTGTCACTTAAAGCACAAATTGCACTGTCTATGCAGCACTTCCAATAAGCCCCTCCTGTTAGTGAGGGACAAGAGAATGGATACAGGAAAGAAGTTATGGGAGTGCTCTGAACCTAATAGATTTGGTACCACCCAACAATAAACTTATAAAATAATTTTTTAAACATATAAAACCAATATAGAGACTTCTTCAAATGTCCATATGTCTGTACAAACACAAGATACGAGATCCAGTCTAGGATTTAGCCTTCATTTGAAAGAACCCACGCGTTTCGTCAGATTGACTTCATCAGGGTTACAGCAAAAAAAAGGATCTTTATAATTCTATCCAGACATCAAAGAATTATATATACAGTATATATATATAGTTTTACGGCATGCAGCAATTGGGTCTTACTGCGAAATAAATCAACACATAGCCACCTCCATTTAGGTTGACGTTTCAGCCATTTTATATGACTTTTATCAAAACGGCTTACATAAATAAGCCATATTATGATAAAAGTCATATTAAATGGCTGAAATGTCAACCTAAATGGAGGTGGCTACGTGTTGATTTATTTCGCAGTAAGACCCAAGTGCCGCACGCCGCAAAACTATCGATTACAGCGCTGCTAAGGCACACCATCCAGGAGCAGAGTGCTGGCATCATTGCACCACTATATATATATATATATATATATATATATAATACTGTATATATATATATATATATATATATATATATATATATATATATACATATATATTTATATACATATATATGAAGAAAGGGATTAACCTGTAGAAAAATGTAGAAAAATCAACCTGCGCAAAGTTCTTATAGCAGGTAATTTGCGCATGTGCAGGTCCCATACTGCATCATCAGAAGCAGAACGGCTGCAGACTTTAGTTGATTGACAGTTAGCAGCCATTTGGGGGCATAGAGCATGCAGCAATGGAGGTGTGCCGAGGTCAGCCATCTCCCAATGGAGATTTTGTAGCCTCTTTGTAGGAACTGTGGGGGTCAGCTTGCGTGACCCCATGAGTTACACAGTCGGATGGTCCAGTTACATGTGATCCAATGCTGCATCCTCGGATGCAGCATTGGATCACATAGGAATGCAGGATGCATCTACTTATACCAGTGTCCACCTTCTGCATTACCATATCTGCAATACTACTACGATGCCCAGTGCACCAGCATTATGGGCCTAAGGGCAAAGCAGTGCAGTCGGGCCCCTACCAACACAACCTCACCTCTATCTTTCTGCACTGCTCACAGGATTGCCATATGCAACATTTTATTGCCTTGCCTTAGGATGCTCTGGGGCCCCTATGCTTGTGGGCCCCTTGGCAGTAGCCCACCCAGCTTAGTGAGGAAGACGGCCTTGGAAATGCATGCTCCAAATCAGGCCGTTAGTGCATGCATACCATGGTGCCTCGTGTGCCTTTACTAATATACTGTAGATAGGTCCTGCTCACTAAGCTATAAACAACGCTGTCAGATAATTAAATATAATCCTAACTACCAGTTGCCTGCAGCAGAGTAAAATGTATCACACTATTGAGAATAAGGAAATAATATAAATAATTGATGCAGCTTTAATGAGAAGTCAGTTAAAATAAGTTAATTAGAAAAACAGATAACAAAATGAGTCAACTTTACACTTCTAAAGATTATGTACACACTGTACACAACAGTGTTAAAAGAATACGTCAGTGTACACTGTGCTGTTTATATAACTAAATAGGTGCAAAAAAAAGATCAAATAACAGCTTGGTGATATTGTTATTTAAGCAAGAGACAGTAAAGCTGAAAAATTGTAGATATCTAGTCAGCTGCGATTACTTTTTCCTAGTGCAAGAAGTTGGATTTTAGAATGATTATGCAGAAAAAGCAGAAAGATTCTTTGGCAAATTGTGGGGAAACAAAATGCTAGACTTGTGCGCATTTGAAAACCCACTCCATTTTACAGGGGAGGGGAGGAGATGGGGTCTACATAGCATTGTGGTCCTGCTTTTGTTCAAAGCCACAAATTGAGGCTAATTATGGCTGGGGGTGGTGCTAGGATGATTACGTGATAAACATCACAACATCTAACCTCCTGCCCGCCCTCTTCAGTCGGGAAGTAGGAGTCACTGGGAGAATGGCCAAGTCTGACAGGAGGCTGCTCAAGCCCCACTACAATCAGAATTCTTTTGGAACTTCCTTAAGAGTTGGCAAGTATGACATGGAAATTTAGTCTCATGGCTACAGTTTAATCATAAAATCAAATTCCTACTAGAAACATAATTGAGTTGATATATTAAAGTACTGTCACTGCATAATAGAAGCGAAGCGTCACTTCCGGTGACGTTGTGTCCAGAGTGATGCTTCCGAATAGGATGAATTGAATAGCGGAAATTCACTTCCGGTGACGCTACGCCCGGAGTGATGTGTTTCAACGAGAGTAATTGGATGTATACACACCTTGATTGGTGGGAATAGCGCTGCATCACTACCGGTCACTGAATACAATTTATTGGAGTATGTTCTAAGATCACAAACACTTCTAAAGAAATATAGTTTTGAATTCAGGGAGATCGTAATGGGTCCTTGGAGATCCTATAAATTCTCTGCATAACTGACTTGGTCTGATTATTCTCTATATATAATACCACCAGCTACAACCAGAAGTAAAATGACCCGGAAGTAGATATAAAGGGTCAAATTTATCTGATATAGATATTGATGTTTTTACTACTTTTATGCTGATTGTTTTGGCTACATTTGTGAATACTGTATGAATAGCTATATATAGTCCATCTCCGTTGAGGTCTTTTTAATATACTAATTATAAAACAAGTGAATCAATGGATTATGCAAATGAAACCTAAAGGTTTCTGGGTAAAAATATGAGTTCCCAGATCACAACAGGACACCTTGATAAAGCTGGGACTTGAACCAGCGAAACGCATTGGTACGAATCCAGATCACTGCTACCCAACTTGGACTTCACCTGCTTATTGATCTGACCACTTGGTCCCATACACTGGATGTCTTTGGCATTATACCCTGAAGAACTGGTCGCATTTACTTGTGAGGTATAGAGTGGTCCACCATCCAAACATAGGGCCGCTCCCTCTAGCGATTCCCAGGACTTGCATTGCCTGGCGGACTCCATTCATTTGGGACTGCTGCTATTGGACATTGCAGGTTATATAAACGTTCACCATTGGGCTCATTATAACATAGCATTTAATCTGTATATACTGTTGCTTCTTATTAATTTATTATAGCTTTTTAATATTGTGATTTATATATGTTTATTAAAAATGGTCACTTAATTGATTCACTTGGTATAGTTAATTTATAGAAACATAGAATTTGACGGCAGATAAGAACCACTTGGCCCATCTAGTCTGCCCCTTTTTTAAACATGTTACCTCAAACTATATTTGATCATTATTTTTTTGTAAGGACATCAATATGCCTATCCCAAGCATGTTTCAATTGTACTACTGTATATGCCTCTACCACCTCTGATGGGAGGCTATTCCACTTATCTACTACTCTTTCTGTGGAGTAATTCTTCCTCAAATTTCCCCTGAATCTTCCTCCCTCTAGTTTCAGTGCATGTCCTAGTGTTCTGTTGCTCCTCTTCCTGTGAAGAATGTCTCACACCTGTACCTTGTTAAAGCCCTTGATACATTTGAAAGTTTCTATCATGTCCCCCCTTTCCCTTCTCTGCTCCAAAGTATACATATTAAGATATTTTAGTCTTTCCTGGTACGTTTTGTGATGTAGGCCATGCACCATTTTAGTTGCCCTTCTTTGTACAGTATCTAATGTATTTATATCCTTCTGGAGATATGGCCTCAGAACTGAACACAGTACTCTAGATGAGGTCGTACCAATGACCTACAGTATACAGTGGCATTATTACTTCTTTCTTTATACAGCTGATACCTCTCCCTATGCAACCAAGCATCTGACTTGCCTTCTTCATTGCTTTGTTACATTGCCTACCAGCCTTTAGGTCCCCTGAAATAATGACACCTAGATCCCTCTCTTCCTCATCCATTATAGTGCCATTTATACTATATTTATACTATATTTAGTCTTTGGATTTTTGAGATCCAAGTACATGATTTAGCATTTTTTGGCATTAAACTGTAGTTGCCATGCTCTTGACCATTACTCTAATCTACCTAGATCCTTAATCATTTGTTTTACCCCTCCTGGTGTGTCTACCCTGTTGCATACCTTTGTGTCATCTGCAGAAAGGCACATTTTACCCTCAATTCCATTTGCAATATCACCAATAAAGATATTAAAAAGCACTGGTCCAAGTACCCCACTTGTAACCTTTCCCTCCTGTGACTGTACGACATTTACTACAACTCTCTGTTTTTTGTCCTGCAACCACGCTCTTATCCATTCAACTATCTTAAAATCCAATCCTAAGCTTTCAAGTTTATTTAATAGTCTGCGATGTGGGACAGTGTCATTTATGAGCACTGTTTTTCTGTTTATCTCTTTTCTTTGTGTTATTATAGGGGACTAACCACCTCCCTTAAAACAGCTGCTCTAAGCAAGCAACCCCTGAATATAGCGCTCTCTTTTTTAACTACACAATAAGAAATATTTCTTCGGTACTTGTGTATTAGCACGTCGCCCAATTAGCATACGTACGGCACCGTAGGCAAATCGCATCGCATGCGATTTTCCTATGTAATTTATTCACTGCTCCTTTTTTGCCCCGGGCGGTGCAATGCGATCGCATCACATCGCACTGCAAAATAGGGTGCAATGCCATTTACTTTACACTTATATTAGAAGCAATGAGATTGAGGCACCCCCCACTATCCACGCCACCCCGAAGCGTGGCGAGCGCATACCCCCACTATCCACGTCGGTGTGGAGTCCATCTTATATAGTGTGGCGAGCGCAGCGAGCCCCGCGAGGGGACGAGGATTGCATTAAATGGATTCCGCGTCCCCTCGCGGGGCTCGGTGGCTCGCCACACTATAAATGATCAACTCCACGCCGATGTGGATAGTGTGGGTTTGAAATGGTCGGGAGGATGCGATCACGCTTCGGGGAGGCGTGGATAGTGGGGGGAGGGGGGTGCCTCAATCTCATTGCATCTCATATAAGTGTAAAGTAAATGGCATTGCACCCTATAAAATCGCAAAAAACTTATGTGATGCTAATTTTCTTATGCAGAATTGCCCGCTAAGCAATTTGCTTAGTGGGCGCACTGATAACACACAAGTACCATTTCTTCCAGTCACTGCACAATGCCTGGAACACTCCCTTCCTGCCCCTGCCTTTCTGCATTTCCTGGTGGCCATTTTTTAAAGTGTCACACTGAATAATCTCAAAAGCACTTGGAAGGAAATGATTTCCTGCTGAAGGAAGATTTGTTTTCCAAGTGAGACCATTAACTGAATTATCCACTGGCCACCAGTTACATTTCTGGTAGCTTTACAATACTCTCAATGTATGTATGTGCTTTACTCTGTATTAGTAGTAAAGGTTGACCATTAATTTTGACAGTGATTAGACTAAATACGTGAACAGTGTTTGATTGGTTGCCTTTATTGTCAACCTAAAACAACATATTGGACATTAAACCAAGAATTGTCTAATTTTAAGTAATACAATAAGAAAAGTGTTTCCAATGATGATAACACATTATTAGAATGTATAAAAACACATGTAACACTAATTAACACTGAATATGCGATATCTTTAATCAGAGTAATGTTTTAATTTAATAACTTTGTATAAATTGTGTTTTTAAGCAGATATATTACAGTCAATAGGAGATACAGGTGTATATTCAATTGATGTCGAAACTGCCGTCTTGCCGCATTTTTTAACATGAATAGATCGGAAGGGGATCTGAGTTTTTCAGTGCTGGCTGTTTTTTTCGGCAGGTTAAAATGTTCCAACCGAAAACCAGGTGGATTGACGGAATAGCCGATAATCCACCTGCTTTTGACGGAAACACAGCCAAAACCTAAAGGTTGCCCCTGTTTACGGCAATTTCAATACAACATGAATATGTCAGATTGAGGCAGGGAGGACGGCACTGGGGGAGCAGCAGCAGCTTACACAGAGCCATCCTCCTGTCCGCCATCTCCCGTATCTTCCTGCCGCCTCCAAAAACCCTCCCGCCGCACTGATCAGTCCTGCCCCCAGGCCGGGTGAGTGCAGCTAGTCCAGCTCCGTCCTAGATCCCGCCGCCTCCCGGGCAATTGTGCCACCTCCCGCCTGCTGTGCTCACCCGGTCCCCACGCCGGCCGGGTGAGCATCAATCAGCGGCCAAATCTGACATCCAATTTTGGCCGCTGCATTGAATAAAAGAAGGCGGATCCATTCTGCCAAATTTCGGAATGGATCCGGCATCAATCAATATATGCCAAAGTCAAAACATGTTACGACTAACATTCGAACAGCTATTCTAACTGGTACAGTGAGTCCTGACTATTACATTACAATTGTCCTCTTCTCGTTATAAAATAGGACAGCTACACTATGAGCACAGAGCTAAAGCCTCCAGCATCCTTGCAATGTAACAATTAACATACTGTGAGGCCTTTCACAGTATGACACTGAACTCTACTCTCTGGCATCTAAATGAGGTGTCATCACCTTAACAAGCGTAATACCGTGCTACTACTGAGCCAGATAACTGACCACTGAGGGAATTTGCGGGATTTTAAACCGCTCTTAATAAATAGAGATGTTGACATTTAAATATATTTACCCTCAGGCATTTTAACATTTATATCATTTTTCATTCATTCTTACATTACCCTTTATCCTTTTCTCTAAAAGATTTAAACTACAATTGTTAATTATTTTAATCCTCAACCATGTCAGGGTTGCTCTATAAGGAGAATTAATCTCAGCACAGCACAAAGCAGATCTGTGTCTTCCGACGCCTGCAAGAATTTTTCTCCGCATTCTTGTTATAAAGGAACACTTGAATTCATTACATTTATAAAAAGAGTGAGAGGACGAGAAGGAAAGAGAAGCTGAAGAGAATCCTATCAATCACCCTCAGGAAAAGGCTTGTCAAGAATTGTGGATTTCCCTCTAGTGGGCTAATTTTCAGCTGCTTATTACACATAAAGTACCATGATACACTATGCTAAACTGTGATAGCTAGGACTCGGTGTGAAAGCAGGGAACGGCATAAACCTACATTATTAGTTACTAATAAATCATCTGATTTTAGGTTTGATCCATAGAAACCAGAATTTGGATCATACAAACATGAAGCCAAGGAGTACAGTATGCTAATAATAGCCATCAAAGAAAGTATTATAATTTCTCTTCTGTGGATTTCTGTAACACACTGTTCATTTAAAAAACAAAACAAAAAAAAAACCTCAATATGTTTGTTTTAAAGAAACCTGAATGGTGGTCTTTTACTTTTTTTTTAATTGTTTATTTTTTGACTTATTCAATAAAGAAAAAGGATATGCCAATAGTATGCATTATATGTAATATATGGATATGTGCCACTATATACTATATGTACTGTAGTCCACCTTTTTGTTTATAACAGTTACATCAACAGATAGTGGTACAAAGTGGAACACTTACAGGTCTAGTAATAGGAGTCTGAGATGAAATGTAAGATAAATATAAGGGTGGTTTCCGACATTAATATGAAAAATATATTTAGCCCCCAGCAGCACTTCGGTTGGCTTCAAATATCTGTATACTTGAAGGGATTTGGAACCCGGCCCTCTGTCATTGGCCACATTTCTAAAGAGCCCTGCCGACACACCAGGGTCAAGGCTAAATCTAGCCAACATTCATTTGCAGTCACCGCAAGATTACAGTTAAACTAACTACTGTACACTGCCAAGGGATGTGGTCAATTTACCACCAGTCAAAATACTGACAACCATTGGCAGACAGTCAAAATACAGACACGGTCAAAATGTGGACATTATGCTAACATGGTCAACAAGCCGACACTGTGAAAATGCTGACATTTAAAATATTTTCTTTCAAACAGACTTGTTCTTAATTCACAATCCAAGTGGGCATACAGATAGATTATAATAGTGTGCTTGAGTGAAGTGGGGCACCATACCGTACGCTTGCTGAGGGCAGCGAGCCATCCGAGGGGACAAAGTTCACTTATATGTTAATCCATGTCAACCTATGGTGACATAGACACAATAAAAGTTGACTTTTTAAATTGTCGACAGTTTAAATGTCGGCATTTGGGCCGTGACAGCCTTTTTACCATGTTGATATAATGATTGTCAATATTTTGAACATATTGGTATTTTGAATGCCTGGCGGTATTTGACGGTCAATTTTGATTGTTGGAAAATCATACTGAACCAGGGCCGCTGTAGGAACAAGTTGTGCAGCAACAAAACACATGAAACAGGATAGAGTTATCTCCACCCCTTGACTGCCATTGGCGGGAGCGGTCTTTGACTGGCGAATGAATGGCTCTACGTAAAGAGCATCAGTTAAAGGTTGGAAAAGGAGTAATGTTTCCTTATACATGCTCATGGATACAGTGTGAGGGAAAACAATCTATAATGTTTGTAAAAAGTGGAACACAGCATCAGTGGCGTAGATACTGTAAGGCAGCCCCCGCTGCTGCTTGGAGGAGCGGGGGCTGCGTGGGCACCGGGTGTGTGACAGTGTGTATGTCTGTGTCAGTAAAAAAAACAAAAACAAAAACCCTCCCCCACCACTCACGATCGTGGCTGCTGCATTAGGCAGAGGCTGTTACTGCTGCTCTAGAGATGGGTCGTTCGCGAACGAACCGGATTTTTTGAACGGATCCCATTCAAGAACGAGTGAGCCGCCGATCCCAAAAAGGTGATCCGTTTCAGTTTCGTTTTCCATTACAATGCATTTTCCTGATCTCAGTGCTGCCACCTGTGGCAGCTGAGATGTACTACCTCTGGAGGCTGAGTACAGTGCTGTGACTACAAGTGATAGAAAGATTAGCTGCTGCTGCTGCCAGGGATGGCCATCGGTGCAGACGCCATCGATGGTTGCCATCTATGGCGATTCTGCACC
Source organism: Crinia signifera (assembly GCF_055691185.1). Taxonomy (NCBI): domain Eukaryota; kingdom Metazoa; phylum Chordata; class Amphibia; order Anura; family Myobatrachidae; genus Crinia; species Crinia signifera. Next base: position 249,082,480 of record NC_139221.1, on the reverse strand, counting down.
CAGCCATCGAACAGTGTTTTTACTCGGTCATGTATATTCCCCTTTTTATTTAAAGCGAGCCGAGGTCCTGTCTAAAAGATCCGTATCTTTTTTCACTGAGAGATCCGTCGGATCCCGGCTCAGCTTAATGATCCATTTTGTCCATCTCTATGCTGCTCCTGTCGCTGCTGTTGCCGGAGCTAACAAAAATGGCTGCACCTATATGGCTACAAAAAAGATGGCCGCCGTCCTCCAATCAGCAGCCAGAGTTTAATTTCATTGAGACACTAGAGCCGTGTAGAGAGAAGAAAAGGGGGCGGGGCCTAATGGAGGACTGCTCTGTGTCTGTGCTGGCCAGAGGAGCTGAAGGAAGAAGTTTTAATGAACCCTAGGAGCCTGAGGCTCGGATGAGAGACACTTAGGTCAGGGGTGAAGATACTCCAGAGAGCAGAAGACCCTGCTGCATGGCTATTCCACATTTTCATTAATCAGGTAATTGTCTTGGGGGAATGGGGAGGGGGGGCTTATCTATCTATCTATCGCACAATATCAGTGTGTCAGTGTGACATATAAAAACAGTGTCATTTTGCTTAGAATATGTGTAGACTATGGGCGGAATTCAGGATACATACAGATGGCCGGCAGTTGGAATGCCAGCAGTCAGAATACCGACACCAGCATCCCAAAGGAGGGAATCCTGTCCCCACAGCCTAATTCTTCCCCTTACCCCTGTACGTGCTGCCTAAACCTAATCCCCCCCCACCCCGCCCTGCATCCTAAACCTCAGTGCCCCCTTCTATGTGTCTAGTCCTATCCCTCCCAAATACTGCCTAACCCCTGTACCTCACCACCTAAACCTAACTCTCCCTCCCTGCAGCCTAACTCAAATTTTCCCCCACCTGCAGCCTAACCCTAACCTTCCCCACCTGCAGGCTAACCCTTAGTGCCTTGATAAAGCTGAGAGGGGTCAGTGAAACACGTAGGTACTTGGACCTAAACCTCTTGCCATCCAACTGTTGGATTTTCCTGCTACATTTCTGGACCCCAGCCCTAACATCTTGGGAGAACTTTTCACCACTTTCTACACCTTTGTGGACTCCAACCACATCCATCGTCGAGGTTCATCCAAATGTGCTGGGCAAATCTTGCCCTAATTCAAGGATTCGAATACCTCCAGCGGTCTTCCAACCAAGTGGTCATCCCTAAAGGACTGAATCTAAGGGACAATACCCGGTCCAGTGCAGGTTACTATTGCCTTAGTCCAATAGCAGTTAGTCAATTGTTCACATGTTTTTAAAATTATCCGGATCAATCGTTATTCTTATAATTTTTGTTTCAATTGTGCCAATAAATTGTTATATTTTTAATTGATTCACTTGTGAGAATATAATATTTTTATTTTTAGCGCTGCTAACACCCCCTTTTCTCCTGCTAACCCTTAGTGCCCCCTAGTGCCTAAACATAACACCCCCTTCCTCAACCCGACTCTAACCCACCCCAGTTTACTTACGTTCGGCATCCTGGTAGTCGGCTTCCTGATTAATGTTAAGATTCTGGTTCTGGGATGCCAGCATTGGTATGTTGAACACCAGGATGCTGAACACTTCCCGGGGAATTTAATTAGGTGCCAGGAGGATTAGCCTGGTGAATCCGTGTGGCACTTGCAGTTTATTGCGGCAAGCAGTTATTTGCTCCTCCTCTCCCTGCCCAGCATCTGTCCCCCTCTCACTGCCCATTATCTGTCCCCCATCCCTCTCTCCCCAGGATCTGTCCCCCTCTTCCTGCCCATTATCTGTCCCCCAATCCCTCTCTGTCCAGCACCTGTCCCCACCTTCCCAGCATGTCTCCTCCCAACCCTCTGCCCCCTCTCCCCATATCTGCACCACTCTCTCTCCACACATATCGGACCACAACTCTCTCTCCACACATATCGGACCACCCTCTCCCTGCCCAGCATCTATCATCCTCTCCCTGCCCAGCATCTAACATCCTCTCTATACCCAGCATCTATCCCCCTCTCCCTGCCCACCATCTGTTACCCTCTCCTTGCCCTTCATCTCTCTCCCCCTCTCTGACCATATTTTCCCCCTTCTCTCTGTCAGGGGAGCTCAGTGTGTACAGTGCCTGCAACCCATGGCAATGAGCATGGGAACCCCCGGCAACGAGCATATAGGTAAAAAAAATCGAATTAATATATTTAGGGGGGGTGCGCCGGAAACTTTTTTGGCAGGGGGGCGCAAAATTTCTAGTTACGCCACTGCACAGCATCATATTCATAAGGTTATTAGCAGTAACAGCAACTAAGGTAATCTGTGTAGCCAAAACATTTCTAATAATTATAAATCACACATTAACACTCTACCTGGAAGCTTTCAGATGAAATTTGCAGCTTTTATTTTTAGCAATCACAAAAATTGCAGTTGAAAGAAATTTCAGACAGCTCAACTCAAGAAGTTACCACCAGGTAGATGCTAACAGACAGTAACACAAGGCTGATAGCAGGGATGTAAATTCATCCCAGTTGCCCAGAGTTTGCTGCCCCCTTTCCCTTTAAAAAAAAAAGGGAACACAAATATGGTGTCTGTGAGTGTTTGTGTATATAAATAGAGAGAAAGGTATATATATATATATATATATATATATATATGTATATTTATATATAGATAGATAGATAAATAGATATTTATCCACATATATATATATATATATATATATATATATATATATATATATATATATATATATCTGAAAAGATAAAGTGGGCGCTCCGATAGTGCAAATTACCACTGGTATAAAATTTGATGTTTATTAAGGCTTTACATAAAATACACAAGGATGAGTGACGTACCACAGACGGCGGCTGACATGTTAGCCGCAATTTGACAGCATAGGATGGTGCACAGCACCTAACATTCGTTGGAGAGGTTACACTCACTCCTGGCTCCACGATCACGCTTGACGCTAGGCCACGCCCCTACGCATTTTGTCACAGAGGACTTTGCACTATCGGAGCGCCCACGTTATCTTTTCAGATACAAATTACCTGTTGGACACAGGAGAGCAATCCAGCTCACATCTAATGTGGAGCAGCCGGCTTTTTAAATCAAGCAGGAGTGCCTAAATATTTTCAGAACGTGGAGATACCATCCATCGTCTTACCGAATATACATTGGACTAATACCCACTTCGGGACTGGTATTTACCATTGGGACTTTTTAATTCCCTTCTGCGCACTGTATATTGTTCTATATATATATATATATATATATATATATATATATATATATATATATATAGTACCATACCTCCCAACTTTGTGAGTTCAGCAGGCGGGACGCTGCTGCGCGCCAAAATTTTCGGGGGCGTGGCCTAATTCGGGGGCGTGGTCTATACTTGCGGCTCTCCTGCGAGGCCACGCCCCCATTTTGCCGCTATGGGGGCATGACCCAGAGGCTCTGTGAGCCTCTAGCCATGCCCCCTGGCTGCGGGAATAGACGCTGTGCGCATGCGCACAGCGTTTATTCCCCGCTGTTTAGCAGCTGACAGGGGGGGACTCCCAACAGCCCCCCCACACCGCGGGACACTGCCGCCCGCGGGTGGGACAGCGGGACAGGCCCTGATAATCGGGACTGTCCCGCTAAAATCGAGACTGTTGGGAGGTATGTAGTACTCCATACTCTATAGTACAATTATTGGCATTGTGGCCTTTCTTCAAGGTGGGTATGTTAAACCCATATTATAAACACACACACACACACACACACACAAACAAACATGTCTAATTATATAGATAGTGCTCTCAGTCGGTCTACAGGGACCATAGCCCACAGAGAATAAAAAGGGATCCAACTACGCTGTGTGACAACGGCTGTTGGTCAGACTCATGGGATTCAGCCATAGCTGCATGCAGAGTCAGCATTCAACGGTGGCTCCCGTCTCATAGTCCAGCTGCAGCGGTGGGTGCTTGCTGCAGCACAGGCTAACCAGTACCAGACTGATAAAGTCCTGCCCCCCATTGCAGGTGCTAGCAGGGTTCATGGGACAGAGCCATACAAATCTGCAGCAGCAGCCTGTGCACCACAGAGCTCCATTGGAAGAGCAGCGGTCACACTTGAATCCTTTTGTGAACCACACAGGTGCTGCTATGCATGCAGGTGCTGCTTCAGGGAATGGAACCTGGAGGTAGGCATCTCCATTGCCTGTGCATGTTCTGTCCCTGGCTGATAGGTAATGTATCTCAGCCAATGTAGATAAACTGATATTTTTTACGTATGTATAATATTAAAACTGATCTAAAAAAACAAACTCAGCTCAGGATTAAAGTTTGTTGCAAAAACTGATGTGTAGTGATGGGGTATATAAATTATTACTTAAATATATATCTAATTTAATAACATAGCAGCCAATATAAATGAGTATGATGGAAAATATATAAAAAGTAGTCTATGTAAATCAGATCTTTCTTCAGCTCAGTAACTACACTTCACTGTCCTTTGTAATCCTTCTGTCAGTTCCGTCAAACGGTCCTCTAATCTGCATACATTTTATGCCATCCACTCCTTTTGATCTAGAGTATTCCCTACACTGGTTCTGCTTTCATATTATTTTTGAAGTTTAAAAAGAATTGTATCTCTTAATATAGGTATGAAAAGTATTCAGTTGCAAATTGCTCAATCACATTTCTCTTTACCCTTTTTGCTGTCTCCTCATTCTATGCAATGAAAGAATGTACATGATAAGCTTATGGATTTCGATAGTTTTAACAGCAGTTTGAAACCTTTGTCTTCTTCATTGCAAGAAAGTCAGACTCTATTCTAGGAACAAAAGAAGGACTTTCTGATTGTCTCTGCTACTAAATTATATTTCTGAAAGGAGATATTCAATGGTTTCATCAATCATAAGTCCAAAGTTATGTTGGAAATTGTAAACTCACCAATCAGGAACATTTACAGTATGCTTTCAAAATTCCAGGCAGTGGAGAACGAGGGCAAATGTTGATGACACAAACCAATAAAAATATATTAAAGGATTTTTTTTACTGCTATAATATTAATAGCATTAATATATAGCAACATGAGAAGTTGGGCTATGTCCGCTAACAGAAACAAGAACCCCTGTGTAATTATTCCAAAGTTATCAGTTTCCAAAACATATTTATTGTCATCGTATTGGCTGCTATTGTTTCCATTGTTGCATATAGAAAAACTTAGTTGTCGCCCAAGTGCTTTTCACAGACAGCAAATGCCACAGTGACATCTGCAGGATTACAAAGGGAGAGAATGGTAGCAAAAAATCATAATGTGGACATCAAAAAACGGTTGTTAAGTCGACACATATTAGGTTGACATGCATTCGGTCAACCACTGAAGGTCGGCATGGCTTAGGTTAACACATGAAATAGATCAACATGGCTAAGGTTGACAGAGTTGGAATGTCAACACAGTCGACAGGTACTGTGCCCAAAGCATGGCGTTGATACGGTACATTTTGACGGTGTCCATGTCGACCATATCGACATTCGGGACAATAGAAACGTGAAAAACTTATGTAGAACTTTCGACTGTCGACCTAGCCATTGTCGACCTAATGCTTGTGTTGACCTTCCAACCCTGTCAACCTTAGCCTAGATTACCTATTTTGACCTTTAGCCTATGTCGACCTTTTGTGGTCAACCCAATGCATGTCGACCTAATGACCTATACCCCTAGAACCATAACTACTATATAATAGAAGGATGCCTTATAGGGAAAAAAAAGCTAATTACATTTTAGGTTACAGGAGCACTACTGATTATACGGCCCCTCCTTAAATCTAGACACATTTGGAGCGTTATGCTGCGGGAGGGCTCAGTTGGCAACGGGATGTCTTGATTGGGCTGTGGGAGGTTTGGGTTTAGGTTAGGTGGTGGGGGGTACCGCTGTGTGTACCACCGATAATCTGTCAAAGCGGTAATCCAGCACTGTGCTGGAACCTAGGGTACTGGATTATCGATGGTGTACCGCAGTGTCAAATGCAGGATTTTTAGAGGGGGGTTTCCAAATGTAATCCAAAATCTCCTACTGTAGCGCATTGCAGTAAGCATATTATATACCAGTTCTACTGATGTCATAATTTAAGGCACTTGCCAAGAGATGGGGGGTTTCCAGGCAACCAGGACCCCCCCCCCCCCCCACGCATTTGCCTATGTACCTGCATTATAGTTTGATTATGCTACCCCTTTTATGTATAATAGTTTTTCATAATATACTACTAAAAACAACAATAAAGTAATGTAATACAGTACAGTACTTAAGCATAATATGTCAATACAGTTCCTAGCACAATGTGGGACACATTGTCATACAGATGTAGCACTGCTTATTCTTGCAGGGGCTGGTGGTCGGATCACCATCCATCAGCCTCCGCAGCCACCAGCAGGGGACGCGCGCGAGTCCCCATACTTTGAAGCTCCCCGCTGGTCCACGCCGCTTTGAGGCCGGGCCCCGCCACCCGCTCCTCCACGAACCCTGCCCATCTCCCTGAAGCAAAGACAGGCAGGGTTCACGTCCTCCGCCGCCTTGAAACTGGGATGCGCGTCCCAGTCACATGGAGCAGCAATCTCGCCAGAAGGGGCAATCTGGCAAGCCCCGGCTGAGAGGAGCTCAATCTGTATGGGGCAGCACGTACGATGTAATGGCACAGAAGGTGTAATGGTCAGCATTACTGCCTCACAGCACTGAGGTCATGGGTTCGATTTCCACCATGGCCCGAACTGTGCAGAGTTTGTATATTTTCCCCTACTTGCGTAAGTTTTAAAATATTATTTATAAGGATAGTTTGTTTTATTAATAGGTGTATGTTTTAGTGGCATATTGATGTTCTATAGATCAGCCATGGACATGAGCAGTGGAGCTATCATGAATCATAGTAGGCTTCTTGACTGTCAGACATGGGCATTTCTTCAACATAAATTGCTACTGTCAGAAATGGGGCCTTTCTTCAACATAAAGCACTCTACGAGTTACTTCTTTATTCAACTTCTGACTGACACTAAGACATCACTGTTTGCATTCAAACTCTTTCCTGCTGTCTTCCATGTGGAGACAGAGGCTGGCAAAGACTATTATTATCACCGCCATGAGACTCTTGCTACTATACTAAATGGCAGATAGAACTATCCTGCCGAGCGTCTTTTTTGCACTTAGCTTGGTGCAGCAAGTGTGTCCGCAACTAGCATGCGTGTTCAACTAAGTACATGCCCCCCATAGAAATGTACGGGCGGTGTACTATGTTGCAGTCCCAGGATGAATGGGTGTGGCTACATCTGTATATGTCCTGGTTGTGTCCTGATTTCTCTTGTTAGTCCCATATTTCTGTACAGTATAAAGTGTATGAAAATCTATACCTTTTATATCTATTTCTGTGCAGTGTTTCTGACTGTTGTAACATTTCTTCTAAAGTGACCAAAAAGTATTAAGTAATACAGAACTATTATTTTGCATAGATTCATATCATATACTATATAATATATTTGATATAAGGCCTGATACAGGTCCAGCTTAGAACTCGCTATTCAACGATTTCCGTACTTCTACACACGCGCGCACCGGCCAATCACAGTTCAGAGCCGATGGGGGCCAGTGCTGGTAGTTGTACTTTTGCGAAGTCTCTGAATCATACCGCTAGGCCTTTAGAAATGAAAGTTTAGAGGAAAAGTAAACAAAAATACTTTGCCACTGGGAATATAAACCTATGTGATTAAATTTGTTTCTTTATGTAGTGGTGGAGTTCACCTACCCCCAGGAAGATGAAACAAGTTTTCTCTTGGTTTTTGAACATTTTAGATCAAGATTTGTCTAAAAAAAAAAGAGCTAAGGCAGAATTTCAATGAAAAGTCTGATTGTAAAGCACAAATAAATGGAAATTACATTTGGAGAAACACTAGTTACAACATGCACTTGTACAGATTACATTCTACTTCCTGTAATAGTAACAAAACAATAGGAAGACACAAAGATGTGGTAAAAGAATGTTAGGCAATTCTATCCAGCAACATCATGTATCAGTATATAAAAATGATGCATTATGTTCACAACTGTGAAGGCTGAAGTTATGTGCACACTCCAGAAAAAGAGGGTGTCGCCACTCAAATGGGGGCCTGTCCTTGAGTGTAGTGCACCATGCCATATGCCCCTTATACACATTAGTCAAAACAGTAGTAGACCCCCTTACACTTGCCCCTTAAACATTATGCCACGCGGAAAGAGACAAAATTCCCCTTATGCGATACAGAATGTGCAAAATTCATGTTATGCCAAAATTCAAGTTATTCTACATAAATTGAGCCAAAATTCACATTATGCAACATGCATTGAGGCAAAATTCACATCATGCCACCTGGATTGAGCCCAAATTCACATCATGCCACCTGGAATAAACCCAAATTAACATCATGCCTCCTGGATTGAACCAAAATTCACATTATGCCACAATGAAAGAGACAAAATGAATTTTATGCCACACGGATTGAGCCAAAATTTACATTACGCCACCCGGATTGAGCCAAAATTCACACTATGCCACCTGGATTGAGCCAAAATTCACGTTTTACCACATGGCGGGGTGACACATGAACAGAGATGGTAGGGTGACACAGGGACAGAGATGGCGAGGTGATGCAGGGACAGAGATGGTGGGGTGACGCAGGGACATGCACCTCTATGTCACACTACATGTCACATTCCTCCCACCTGCTACTGTTTTTGGGTGTGTTGTTGTGTATATGGGTGTTTGTTGTACTGCTTGTGGTGTGTTATGTATGTATGTGTGTGTGTGTTGTGTGTATCTGTCCAATGTGTGTGTAGTGTGGTGTGTGTGTACAATGGGTGTGATGTATGTATGTATGTATGTATGTAGGTATCTATGTATTTCCTCAATTATTCCCAATTGTTGAAATCCTCCACCATAATGTTAGTATGTGTTTGCATTCATAAGCTGTGCACACACGGTACAATATCGCTGGCAATACCATATTGCCAGTGATTTGTTTGTGCTGTAGCGATAAATCGCCGGGTGCACACTCCCATGTTCAGCAACCTAATGGTCGCTGGTCGCAGGAGCTTGCTCCTGCGATCAGCTTTTTCCCTCTGAGGCTCCCCTGGCAGTCTCCTGTTTATCAGCGACCATCTCTGGTTGCTGATGAAAACTGGACACTGAGTAATATATTGCACTGTATGTACACAGCTATACTCAATGACAGCAATAAAATCAGGTGTGGTGTTGTTCCTTTGTCGTCGGTTTCCCAGATCTTTTTGCCAGCTCATCAATTAAGGCAAATTGAACCTTGGTGTTTTTTACATCTCTAAGTGACATTTCCCAAAAACGGCTTTGAGGTGCACACGACCGGGTCCAGAGATACCTTGTTGCTGAATTTGGCAGCTCTGAGTGCCACGGTGTGACCGCAATGCAACAGACATGAACACAAACACACACACACACTCTTCAATTTATTATATACAGTAGATGACCCGATCTGCACTATTGCCTGCCTCATTACTTTGCTGAATACTAACTGCTAGTCACAGCTTAAGACTGTGGTCTTGCTAAAACAAATGTAGACAAGGTTAGAAAGTTGCTAGCCATAATTACAATAAAATACACAGAGCAAACACTGGACTGCCATATAATAGACAGAGCATCTCAGTGACTGCCATGCAGTACAGAGAGCATACCAGTGGCAGTCATAAAGTTGGTGGAGCATCTTAGTGACAATACACTGCGCATCCCCATGACAGTAATCAAGTACACTGACCTTCTATTGCCCACCATACTGCACGTTGAGTTTCCATGTGACTGACAACAGCAATAGGACTAAGTCCCAGCACATTCAGTTGACAAGGTTAGCTGGGATCCTGCAGTGCCACCACAGGTAACATTCTAGCAAGACATGTTAGACCTTCAGCGTGCTCATTTCTGAGTGGCATAACATGGTACAGCTTGTATCCTGGGTGATGCCTAACTAGCAGTCACATGGTACAGAAAAGAAGAGCATACCAGAACATTGGAGGAGGAGTCATGGATTAGCTCAGGGGCTCAAGCAGTAAAGTGACTGGTCAATGGGAAGGAACCAGCCATCAGAAAGCATATCTTCACACAGGCCGGCCATTAATAAATCAGATAGAGCCCTGAAGTACCCAGGCAGCCCACACCAGAAAGCAGCGAAGAACATAAACAAACAGCCCTCGTGAAGCCTATGGCCACTGCTTCTATCTAAATTGAAGGTACAATTAAGCTGAACTCATTGCTCAAGGACAGCTGCATTACTATGCATGATACAATCGCTTACAATACATAACACAAGTTATACTTCCCCCGCCACAGAGAAGAATGTATCAGAGTTAACTGCTATCCAGATTGTTTGTTGCCTTTCTCCTTTCATTCTTCTTGGCTGATGAGAGAATATTTGGCATATGCTCTATACAATAATAGTGTCACCTCATAAACTCAGCTGCTCTGAAGCACAAGCCTTCTGGGCCTTATGCTAAATCCAGCACTGAAGTATGATGACGTCTCTGTAATTGTCTCTGCGTCATGATATGTTGTACTAGGAGTTTGCAAATACATATTTGGATGCACCAATATGCAAAGATCATGCCTATCCATATGTGTGTTTTCCTATCTTTACCTAAATTAGGTGATTACCTCGGCAGCTCAGCTGTGTTATTGAGACATTTCAGCGTGAAATTTGTTTTTCCTGACTGAACTTTAAGCAGAAATTTCAAGAGCCAAGTCTCCAAAGCCAAGTGGGGCTATTAAGAGATAATTACTAATTATGCTAATTTGTGAAGTTGTGCTATTTCTTTCCTTGGTCATTTTATCTGCAAGTCTCCCAGGAGAATGGACTCCATTCATTGTTAATAACCTTTCCCTGTTCAGTGTTTGGTGGAGGACACTGTGTCCTAAACCTGAGAGACGGTTACAGTTGATCAGGAGATGGTGCCACAAATTAGAAAGAGCCTTTCACAGAACTAATGATTTTCATTAACTTCTCAATTGCCACACACATTTCATCTACATTACTGCGCTGATAGACATTTAGTTTAGTGAATCACATTCAAATTGAAGCATGTTCTACTCTTGAGACTTCATGAGATGGCTATGGTCCTGAGGGTAAATTTATACCGCGCCGGGATTCTTGGTGTGAGTGTGTGTGACTGTGTGATTGTGTGTGTTTTCAATTGGAACAGGGAAGCAGCCTCCAAGCATTTAATAACAGAACCACAAATTAAGGTAATTTTCCAATTATTAGTTGGCCACTTAAAACCCAGCAAGAACAATGAAGTAAATGTAACTAATTACACTCATTCTGTAAGTCAAAAAAAAACTCCAAATGTCATTTTATTTGTATTCCTACAGTTAAAAAATGCAGCCGGCGAGATTTAACTTTTATTGATTTTGTCCTGTTGGCAAGAAGTATTACTAATTTTGTTTTATCTAGTATTAACACATGAACATTTTATGCAAGGCTGGATGAATTTAGTTGTGGCCCTGAGGGGTTTGCAGGAATTTTCTAAAGGGCTATAGCCTAAATCGATTCATTTTTCCTTATCTTTAGATAGACAAGCGAAGAAGAATTGAGAATAGAGATAATTATGGCACATCTTTTTCTACCCATTGAGGAAATAATACTTTTTTAAAGCAGATTTTCTTTATTAAAATTCCTTACGCCTGACGCATGTACATAGGATGCTGCAGCCGCTGACTCAAAAGTAATCAGCTCATGGTAAAGTTCTGCTTAAAACTGTCGTAACACCGCTGGTCATGTCACTCAACCCATTTGTCAAACAACAGGGTCCATATTGAATTCCAGAGTTATATCGGTCAGGCATGGCTATTTGGCACTAGGAGCTTGTTATTGTGATAGGCTGATGACCACATAGACAGAGGCAGATTTGCACATGGTTAACAAGTCAAGGAAGAACTCACACATGTACATAAATGCACTGCATATACTGTATGTATGACAATAATGCAATAAGTCACGCCATCAAACATTTTATCTGCGGGAAGCGCGACATATGTGTGCTAAACGTGCTTGCTCTAAGCTATGGGTTGTGACCTTGTTGTTAGGGAGCATGTCCTCATGCAAATGCCATGCCTGCGAGCCATGCAACCATTATTGTCACTGTTGGGACATGTCCAGGAACTACTGACCATGCTCCCAATTCATGGGCACAGAGCCCCGAGTCAGAGGGTACCCCCCAGCTTCCCCCCCCCCACAGGACACTGGAATGGTGGGACAATGTCAGAAAAACTGGGCTGTCCCACCAAAAACAGGAGAGTTGGGAGGTATAGGTGTTAAAGGGCCTGATTCAGACCTGCTCGCTAGGCTTCACATATAAAAGTCTATAGTTTTTTTTTAACCTGCAAGGAGATGTCCGAAATATGGACGGGCGCTGCCGTCATGTGACGTCAGGCACATTCCCCGAGCAGGCATGGGCACGTCTGCATTTGCAGGTGTTCACCCAACATTTCCATAGGTGCACCCACCATTTTTGTTGGCACGCCCATAAAACGCTGGACGGACCCCTACAACCGCCCCCTGCCTGTCCGTCATTATGCGAATGCCCCAGCGAGTGTATAACTAGCCGAAGGTGTTCGCTACGGGGGTTCACGCATGCACATGAGCAACAATGCGCATGTGCAGACCCCACCATTTGGGACTGGACCGAATTCGAAACTGTGCTGAATCGACCACAAAGTTCTTTTTTTCCCTTAAATCTTGAGTTCCCCCTAAATAAAAGTATGTTGTTTTTGTTGTCAAATTCTTTATTAGTTTGCTTTGGAGCAGTGTTCTGTCACTGTAGATTCCTTGGTAACTGGTGTCAGAATGACACTCAAGGAGACAATTGATTTGTTTGTCCAGAGAAGTAGGATTAGCAATGGCGGCATCATTTGGTGATATACAGTAGGACAATAAAAGGCATCAGAGAAAAGTAACATAAAGGAAGGACAGACGTTATAAATTACATAATCACATTATTTACAAACCTTCCATACCTGCCCATCAGAAAATCAGGACACATTAAGGGCCTTATTCTAGTTCACTGTTTCTGACAAAATCCTTCTTAGATCGACAAAACCATGTGCACTGCAGGGGGGCAGATGTAAAATGTGCAGAGAGAATTAGATTTGAGGGAGTTATTTTGTTTCTGTGCAGGGAAAATACTGACTGCTTTATTTTTACACTGCAATATTGTTCTCACTTTGAAGTAAAACCCCACCCGAATCTAACTCTCTTTGCACAAGTAACATCTGCCCCACTTGCAGTGCACATGGTTTTGTCCATCTAAGAAGGAATTTGTCAGAAAGAGTGAACCAAAATAACCCCCTAAGTGCCGTTCTAAGATGTTCAACCTAAGCCAAAATAACTGAATTAAACATTGATGCATTTATACCTTATATAATATATATTTCTATTTTTTTTTTAAAGCGTCTTGATTTGTCCATGTTTTAAATTGACTTTAGACCAACAATCTACAGAAAATCTGTTTATGTTCTCGTTTTTATAAATCATGTAATCTGTTTGTTATGGATTATATATTTTGTTCTACAAATTTCATGTCGGTCTAATCCCCAAACAATCTCCACCTGCTGAAAAAAATAGAAACCTATCAAAGTAATTGTCTGGCTTTTATCTGATGAATATGCATGCGTACAGCATAAAGTGTATTATAATTCAATCTGCATTATTAGGCAAAGTAATTCAATCTGCATTATTGGGGAAAGTGTATGAGACAAGCTGCTGCTCAGAACCCTTTGCATTATCCCTGCCCATAGCCAGCCTAGGCAACGTCCCTTCATACAACCAGCAGACTTAAATTGTTAATCTTATAGTTCGTTTTGATTACAGATGTTTTTATTTGCTGTTCATTTGAAAATCGGCTCAACCTGCTTGGCGGTGGGCAATGTCTATTTTGTCCATTCAATCAGCTTAATCCGAATGCAATCCACTGCCAGATGCATTATTAATGTATTACAATGACCCTCTGTGTACTTGACAAAATGAAACCGTTTTTGAAGGAAACCAAAAATATTGGACAAAATGATTAGGTCTCTAAATAATATGGTGGGGATGCATGGGACAAATGGTTTGCAAAGTGATCTGTTTCCTGATGCAATAAACTGACAGTCTTGGTTCACTTAGGGCCTTATTCGGACTTGTTCGCTAGGCTGCATACACAGCGCCGCTCTGACGAAATCTACGGAGTTTTCACATGCTCAAAAACTCGCACACGCAAACCCCCCACCGTCGGACAAGGGGCCAAATTCGGGCCCGAGCGAATGCGTCTTAATCAGACCCTTTTTTCAAACCCCATTGCAGTATCATATTCCATGCTGTAAACTCCAAAGGTGCGTGCCATGTCCCTGTTTTCGCCGCTGTTTCCCAGTAGCAAGGAGATGATTATGTTAAGACAAGTGGGTTTTTCACAACTACTTATTTCTGGTTTCCTCACCATGCCCTACAATCAGTCCTGTACGTACATTAGTATGACAATGGAATGGCCTAATACTAGAATGCCAGTTGATGTGATTGCACTTTATGTATGAGGAATAAAAAAATCTGACCATTCAATCAGTTACTCGGAATTCATATTTCCCTCTTATACTCCTTTCAAATCACAAATGCCGGGTCGCACTGGGGATTGGGGCACAGTTCCGTCGTGGGAGCGACCTGGCATTTGCAATGCAAGGTCACCAATAGCGACCTACCAATAAGCCAGGTCGCTGATATCATCAGCGTCATTGGGTCATCGGGGATGGTGAAGGAGGCAGTGCTTGAAGCTGACGCTGTGAACGGGACACGGGTTGCTCGACCCATTCATGCTGCACAGCAACATGGGCCTGACCCAGGATTAATCCTTCTTTTAACCCAGGTCGGAATGCCAGGTTGCTGGACCCAGGTATTTTCAGAAGGAAATGATGCATCTGCGTAATATTTTCCTACAAACATGAATGTGCTTGCCTTGTAAATCATATAAATGCACTGGTAATGTGCAGACATTCTCATATCCTGAAAAGCCAGTACTGCTGCTTGTCCTACTGAGCTGCAATGGTATGTTAGTAGGCACCTCTGTAGTGCAGCCGGTAACTGATACTGTGCTTCGCTGCTTTACCAGCCTTAAAGCAAGTAATAAAGGTCTGACCCGGGTTATTTGTGTGATGTGAAAGGGGTATAAACGTCAATGCTTTGTCGATAGAGATCTAAATTTGACTTGACAAGATGAAGTAAGTGTTAAAAATCCAAATATATGGATAAATCCACAGGGCTCTGCCTAGGGATACATGAAAAGAGAACGATTGTAGCCCACTTTTTGATCTGTCGGTGCCTTTATTACTTGCTTCAAGGCTGGTAAAGCAGCGAAGCACAGTATCAGTTACCGGCTGCACTACAGAGGTGCCTACTAACATACCATTGCAGCTCAGTAGGACAAGCAGCAGTACTGGCTTTTCAGGATATGAGAATGTCTGCCCATTACCAGTGCATTTATATGATTTACAAGGCAAGCACATTAATGTTTGTAGGAAAACATTATGCAGATGTATCATTTCATAAAATGGTAATAACAAGTTTTAATTAAAGGCACTGTAACCTCAACATTTGTCTTTACTTGATTGTGCCTAGTACAGGGGAATGTATGTCTTAGAGAAAGTGTTATGTTATCACTCCATTCCCAGCTGTTTGCCTGCTGTCTTTAATATCATGGCCAAACCAAGGAAAGCATCAGGTCCTGAAGCGGTGTCACCATTTGCCCTGATAGTATGTGCAGGTCAGCTTGCCCCCATATTCAATAGGATCTTCAACAAATCACTGCAGCTACACAAGGTTCCCTCCTGCCTCAAAAGCTCCATTATTGTTCGGGTTCCAAAGAAATCCACTGTCACAAATCTGAACGACTACCGGCCAATAGCTATGATGTCTGCGGTCTTCAAAATATCTGAACCACCTGAAAGCTGTGACAGGCCGCCAGCTAGACCCCCTCCAGTTCGCCTACCGATTGAATCAATATGTCGAGGATGTAGTCAACCTAGGCCTGCACTACATTGTGCAGCACCTGGATATGACTGGCACCTATGCAAGAGTCCTGTTTGTTGACTTCAGCTCGGCCTTCAACACAATCATCCCCAACATCCTCCACCACAAAATACTCCGTCTAGGAGTCCCTGAAGCTACCTGTTCATGGATTGTGCACTTCCTGACTGATAGAAAACCAGTTGTGAAAGAGGGTAAATTCACCTCCCAAATGCGGCCCATCAGCACAGCAGCACCCCAGGGCTGTTTACGCTCACCCCTGCTCTCCTCCCTGTACACCAATGACTGCACCTCAGAGGCGCAATCAGTAAAGATAATCAAATTCAACGATGACACTACCGTCATTGGCCTCATCAAGGACGGGGACTAATTGGCCTACAGACGAGAAGTGGACCAAAAGACAAGTCAGTATTTTCCCTGCACAGAAACAAAATAACAGCCAAATCTAAATATCTCTGCACTTGTTACATCTGCCCCCCCCCCCTGAAGTGCACATGGTTTTGTCCATTTGAGAAGGAATTTGCCTTTGATAGTGAACCAGAATAAGGGCCATTGTCAAAACATCAATGATACACCAAGGTTACAATTTATCCTAAATATGTATTTTAGTCAGTTTTCCACCAGTTTTGGCCATTACTAAATTAGCAGGATAGAACCCTGCTGGAAATCTGCTAAATGTGCAAAACCACTGCTTATTAAATGTACGCCCAAAAGTCTGTTTCCCCAGTACACATGCGCAACAGTATGGAAGACTAAGTATAATTCTCACATAAGTCCTGCAAGGCAGTTTTTATGAGGCAAATGTAAAGTAATGAATTGATAAACATACAACTTAAAGCTTGCAGTATTCTAGGTTTAGTCCTTCTCTTCCTAACCAATGCTGAGCCACCTGCAGTACACAAACACGAGTTCCCGCTGCCTTCCAGACAAGCATGTTTTAAAAACCATTCAGCTGAGCACAGTGCAGTCCTATAAAGGGACATAAAATGTCAGTGTACAAAGGGCTTTAAGTCTTACCGTGCACCAGACAGCTGGTACCGCAGATGAGAACGACTGCATCTAATGTTCCATGAAATTAATAGCAGTAATTGGGGAAAGGTGGAAACAGGAGTGACAATAGTTCAGCACTCTTTATGAACGGAAACATTTTACAAATATTTATGTAAAAACTGGCCCGCATTAGCCATTATGGCACATGTCTCTGGAATGTTAGTATACATAGCTATTTAGTCAAGTAAGTTTAGTTCACAGACAATATAATTATTAGTGAGCAATGATCAAAATATAAGATAGTTACACAATAATTAATATTACAACAATAAGCGTTTTGCAATCATAAAATAAAATAAATCCATGTCTAGCGCAACCTCATAGTGGGGCAGATGTATTAAGCCTGGCGAAGAGAAAAACTGGAGATGAAGTTGAGATAAAGTGGAAGGAGATAACGTACCAGCCAATCAACTCCCAACTGTCATATTTCAAACACAGCTGATTGGCTGGAGCGTTATCTCCTTCCACTTTATCTCCAGTTTTTCTCTTCCCTAGGCTTAATACATCTGCCCCAGTCTCACTAGTTAGCTGTCTCTTTGTGTTCCTCTACCAAACAAAAACATTGGGCTGATTATCAAGTGGGGACACTTCATGCTTTTTTATTTTCACGTTTTGCAATTTTTAACATGAACAAACCTCATGATTTGTGCAGGGATTTCTGCAGTCACGCCTGGGCATTTATTTGTGTAGGATTGTGTGTGCTTATTAAAGCTGGTGCTTGGTAAATATGGGAGTTTCCTACTGCTAATTGTCAAAACATCAATGATACACCAAGGTTGGAATAAGGTTAAAGTGCCGACACACACAGTGTTTATCCTCATGAAGAGAAAATAGGCTTAAATACAGACTTTGCATATGTGAAATTTAATCTGGAGAACCCCATCTGATAATCTTGTTGCCATATAATTTTATGTACAGTATTGTCACTTGATGATATTCCAGTATGCTATCGACAAAATTAGGAATTGGCGTGATCAAGTGGCGCAAAAACCAAATAATAGTGAACAATGCGTAATTAGTGCAGTGAATCAAATAAATACAAAAATTGTGATAAAACAATATTTGTGAAAAAACAATGAAAAATATAACAAAATATGTCCCTTGGTTGTCAAGGTCGCGGTGATTACTCAGTGATAGGTTCTGATGCGCTTTAGTGTCCTTCGATGTGATGAGGTGAGTATTTGTGTTATCCAGCCAATTTAATCAGACTTTGTTTCCACCAATGCTTTATCACAATTTTTGTATTTATTTTGATTCACTGCACTAACTACGCACTGTTCACTATTATTTGGTTTTTGCGCTACTTGATCACGCCAATTCCTAATTTTGTCGCTATTTCTGTTTATGTTCTGTTTAGATGTGGTGACATCTATCCAGGTTTTGACAGATCAACAGGCAGCATAGCGCCCCAATTTTGATTACATTAAACTCCATTCATAAAATATTCCTGTATGCATCCATTTGATTTGGTCCAAATATATATATCCTCATACCCATTTTTACCCAAAAGTAAAAAATAGAAAGGGGTAAGGAGAAGGGGTAACAGGTGAGCATCTGTCGTCAGTCAAGGTAACACACATCTTCAGTTACAGAGTTAAGGTCCATACACACTGGGCGACTATGTCCAGCGTGTATGGACAGCGATGATGACTATCATTGCTGCGGGGAAAGCTGCTCAGTGCATACACCCTGAGCGGATTTCCCCCTGCCCGGCGCAGACGGAGGGGGGGGGGGGAGGACAGCGTTGCATAGTGCAGCGCTATGCAAAGCCGTTCCTGAAAGCCGTTAATCTGCTGGTATAACCAGCAGATGAGCGGCTTTCCCGGTGATGTTGCGGGAGCGTGCAGCAGCACTCACCACTCATCGCCGGGCCATACACACTGGGCGGCTTTGAGCTGAAAGCCGCTCAAACCTGCTGTTTTGAGTGACTTTCAGCTCAAAGTCGCCCAGTGTGTATGGGCCTTTAGATAGAGCTAGATAGTTGTCAAAGGTGGTTTTGCATGAAAGTGTAGAGTCCGAGGTGTCTATGTTATAACAAAATGATCTGGGGTGTCATGAAGGGCAGCAATATCCCATCCTTAATTGAACTCCCATCTTAGTAAATAAATCCCATTGTGTTGGGAAAATACAGTATCTTCTACCACAAACAAATCTTATTCTGAAATATCTTCTTGAAAAATACTGTATATATTGGTACATAAATAAATTGGCGCATACATATTGCTACTTGTTTTAGTAGCTCTTTCAATGGTATCTTGATGGAAGAAAGACCATAAACCAATATTCAATAGGTAGACACCAGTTGGTCAACAGTCAATAGGTAGACAAAGTAAAAAGGTTGACATTTAAATTGTTGCGTCGAAAAAGGTTGACACATGGTTTTTCATGATTTTAGGGTTAGGTTAGGCTCTTGGGGGTGGGTAAGGGTGGTGTAAGGGAGGGTGAGGCACTTGATGGAGAGCTGGGGTTAGGCTATAGGAAGGGAAGGTTAAAGTTAGGCATCAGGGGGAGGGTTAGGTTTAGGGTTATAGGAAGTAGCAGAGTTAAAATAAAACAAAAAGTGTTGACCATTTACATGTCCACCTTTTTACTCTGTCAACGTAAGAGCATGTTGATTATTTAACTGTCAACCTTTTGACCATGTGGACCATCTGTCATCGACCTATTTACTGTCTACTGTATCTAGACATTGTTGATCTGTTAATCCACACCCCCTTCAAATATATGCTACTTTGTAATCCAATATTAGTAAACAAATTAAATTTTAGGTACTTGCGATCGCATGCGATTTTTTAACAGAAATGCATCCAAACGCAAGGGGACGCGGACACCTGTGAAGCCCCCGAGGGGACGCGTATACCTGTGAACGCTTCAGGCTCAGTCACTTTCTATTCTCAACTCCACGGCGACGTGGATAGTGGGGGTATGAAAAGGTCGTAGGACGCGTACCGCCGCCCCGCGCGGGCTCGCTGCGCTCGCCACGCTTCGGGTTCGCGTTGATAGTGGGGGTGGTACAGCCTCAAAAATGACATTTGGGGGCCATTGAACATGTTTGATACTAATTTCACTGCATTTGGATGCATTTCTGTTAAAAATCGCATGCGATCGTATCGCATGCGATCGTATCGCATGCGATCGTATCGCATTCGATGCAATCACATGCGATGCGATGCGATTTTTTGCTATACGATGGACAACGTGGGAGCCGTGATTGTACACAAGTACCACATTTTATGGTAGTTGCTCTTATAAAACGTTCTGTAGCTCTCCAGATAGAAGGATCTCCATCTAGCATGGTTCTGAATAAAAAAGAGATCATCTGAACCTCATATCAATGCAGTCATGGCACTTTGGATGCACTAGAGTTGCATTACAGTATGTTGGAGAAAGTGTTACAGATATGTTTTAGCAAAAGTTTACTAAGATCCTGTTATTCTGATTTACAGTGTTTAAAAGTCTTCATTATACTATGAGCTTTAAATAGATTTGTGTTAATTATATTTAAAATTGTGTCAGTACAGAGCATGCTGCATGTGTGAGGTATCAGGTATTACTGACTTAGAACATAACATCGCGTTTGCCTGAGGATGCTAGTTTACAGTTGATATTTATTTTTAAATGAACATCAGCACAGATACCTTTATGATTGACAGATTGTGTAAATTCCTCCTCCATAAAGTAAAAATGCTGTATACAGATGGAGCAGCTCTCATTAGAGATGCTCCTGGCGATTCTTTTGCCAATCACTGCTGCTCGCCATCCCCCAGAAGGGGGCGCGCGCACAAGACACTCGCATGCCCCATTCTGACGGAGCCTGCTTCCTTCCACCGCCTCCCCGCAGCTCCCTCATAGCTTCCTGCACACACCCCCCTAACCGTGCCCGTCCTACTGAAGCGGGAACAGAGAGGGACTCCACCACCCGCTGCCGAGTGAAGGGGACGCGAGTGCATGTGAGATGCTTGCAGGCCCCCATCAGATGCAGCCCCTCTTCGGCAGCGATCGCCAGCTCAGGGAATCTGGCGATTCCCTGGGCTGACTGAGAGGAGCTACATCTGTACTGTATATTTGCAAATGAATAAGATATGCACAAATTTAATTAGTTTCAATAACAGGTAAGATAGGGAAACCTTTATGAAAATGGTTTAAGAAGTAATTACCGTATATACTCGAGTATAAGCCGAGATTTTCAGACCTTTTTATTTTCTGAAAGAGCCCCACTCGGCTTATACTCGAGTCAGTGGCTTTAATGATGTATCCGCTGCTTAGGGAACATGGCCGCCGGCCTCCTGCACATGTATGGTGCAGGAGGCCTGGTCATTACAGAGTGGAGCAGAGCAGCGGCGGCCGCAGAAGAAAGTCAGCGGCAGCCGCGCACCCCCTCCCCTCGTGTAGCTGGTCAGCGGCGCCCCCTACCTCCTTTGATCAGTTCACAGGTGCCGTCAAGCAGGGCAGCGGCGGTCACACCAGTAGGTCAGCAGCTGCCGTGCACCCCGTCCCCCCGTGGAGACAGACAGCATCATGGCACCTTCCCTACCTCCCTGGAGCAGTTCAGGGGCAGCTGCCACTCCTCCAGTACAGGGGATGCAGGAGGTCAGTAAAAGCCTGTGGTGCCCTATGCAGGGGGAGCAGCCTGTGGTGTCCTATGCAGGAGGAGCAGCCTGTGGTGTCCTATGCAGGGGGGGCAGCCTGTGGTGTCCTATGAAGCGAGAGCAGCCTGTGGTGTCCTAGGCAGGGGGAGCAACCTGTGGTTTCCTATGCAGGGGGAGCAGCCTGTGGTGTCCTATGCAGGGGGAGAATCCTGTGGTGTCCTGTTATGTACGGTGAGCAACCTGTGGTGTCCTGTTATTATGTAGGGGGGCAGCTTGTGGTGTCCTGTTATTAAGCAGGGGGAGCAGCCTGCGGTGTCCTTGTCTAATTATACAGGGAAATTTACCAGTAGCTGCTGCATTTCCCACCCTAGGCTTATACTCGAGTAAATAACTTGTCCTAGATTTTGTGGTAAAATTAGGTATCTCTGCTTTTATTCGGGTCGACTTATAGTCGAGTATATACGGTATTAAGAAAAGTTACAGTATTCCAAAGTGACCAATTAGACATTTATCTTCATATTAAAAACTGTACTACTATAAAAGTGGAATCTGATTACATCACCTTTTTTTCACAATTATATAATGACTAGATACCTATATTCAGTAATTCATTTCTAAATTAACCACTAGAAAGGTATTTTTAAAAGAGGACTGTACTAAGCAAGGTGACTTAATATTATTAAATGCCTGTTTCTTCTAAATAATTTAAAATGACTATACTATATAAATGTAACAAGTGATGTACAGAACCAGCTGTAGTTTACACTGTATCCCTTTACACTGGTAGATTGTATGCCCTTGTTAACATACTGTACAAAGAAGTAGGTGGGCTTCAATGTCATCACATTTAACCTAATAGCATACTAAATAAGGGTACTATAGAATTATTTATTAAACTATGTCATTTAATAACTGTGATAGTGCACATAAGGGTCCTGTCACACTTTAGTCAATCAGTAGTTCCGTGTAAAATGCCCTTATCTGTGCCATTGCAGCTTAATGGATAACCTTCTAGATAGGGGAGGGGGTGGATTAAGTATAGTCTGAAGCGGCTGATTGCACCACTATAATTGGCTGAAAACACCCCACTGACTTGAATAGGAATTTTCAGTCTATCTTGAGTTTCCCCTTAAGTGCTTCATTAGCAGCTGATTTTTGTTAAAATGTGTCATTTTATGAAGCCTGCACTGTGCACTTTCCTATCTACTCCAGACAGTCGGGTGGAAGGAGGATTTTTTCCCCTATTGCAGTTTCTGTAGATGGATAGCATTCTCTGATTGCCGACATATCTCATTTCACTAAATGTTATTTGAAGCCTTTTAATGGCTAGCAATTAAACATTCATTTTGGCATCTCCACAGCTATAAAATCATACACCAGAACTTTGCTCAAAGAAAGAAAATGGAGTAAAACTGGAATTTGGACATACAAAGCATTTTGTCCCTAAATTGTCCCTACATGAAATGCTTTTCCATTGTCTCTCCTCCCCTCCTCCTGCCTATTATGTCTCATTCACTAGGCCAGTGATTTCAAACTGTGTGCCGTGGGACACTTGCAGGGGTGACTTGGAATGATGGTTCAGGAACAATTCAAATTGGTGTTTCCCATCATACAATATGTAGACAAACAGAAGCAAACTCTGTCCTTCACCATATAACTGACCCTATGGGAGGCCTATAAACACAATTTACTTAATTTTTAAAAAAATTCCACAATTCCTAATAATAAACTTTAGTCTAATTCTAATAGTCTAAGACGCTGTAATTCGAAAAAGTTTGGGAACCACTGCACTAGGCAATATAATGCTCACACACATGTACAGTTATGTGACAACAGAGTGCACCGTGGTACCTAGTAATTGTACTTAAGATTATCCAAAATGTAGTGACGAAAGCAGTTGCTGGTATTATTTAAGTGCCTACTGAGCTTCTATTAATCCAGCTCCCTATGCAAACATCACTAAAATGGCAGATTTCAAATAAAACCAAAATAGGGTGGCTCCTAGGGCGACACAGCTATTACAATTCCATCAACAGTTAATCCTGGAAGAAATTGGCCCAGTACCATGTGAGAAATAAAATAACAGCCTTTTATCTGACCCACAAACAAAGACTGTCCATAGGTAATTCTTCTTTAATTTGCAATAAGCACTCTATTAGAAGAATATATATATATATATATATATATATATATATATATATTAATAGCAAAATCCTGTAAATAAGATAGGTACTTGTTTCCTAGCACGGCCACAATCGCGGGCATCGCGGGTAATTTTTAATGGTATACGATGCGACCGACGCGATGCCCGCGATTTCCCATTGAAAAGCATTGAAAAAGTCAAAATCACGTCGGTCGCATCGTATGCGGCCAAAATAAGCATAAGCGACGCGATGCCCGCGATTTCCCATAGGAAACAATGTAAAATGCCTCAATTTACCCAAATCAACATAGGGAACAATGTTAAATGGGCCAGATACCCCCAAAAAAAACCCTGACCAGTGAAATGGCCCCCCAAAAATAGTTAACGCCACCCCACGATCAACGTGAACCCGAAGCGTGGCGAGCGCAGCGAGCCCGCGAGGGGCGGCGGTACGCGTCCTCCGACCTTTTCATACCCCCGCTATCCATGTCGGCGTGGAGTTGAGAATAGATTAGTGTGGCAAGAGCAGCGAGCCACCGAGCCCGAAGCGTGGCGAGCGCAGCGAGCCCCGCGAGGGGACGCGGATACCTGTGAAGCCCGCGAAGGGACGCGTTTACCTGTGAAGGTATCCGCGTCCCCTCGCGGGGCACGCTGCGCACGCCACGCTTCGGGCTCGGTGGCTCGCTGCGCTCGCCACACTAATCTATTCTCGACTCCACGCCGACGTGGATAGTGGGGATATGAAAAGGTCGGAGGACGCGTACCGCCGCCCCTCGCGGGCTCGCTGCGCTCGCCATGCTTCGGGTTCACGTTGATCGTGGGGTGGCGTTAACTATTTTTGGGGGGGCAATTCACTGGTCAGGGGGGTTTTTTGGGGTCTCTGGCCCATTTAACATTGTTCCCTGTGTTGATTTGGGTAAATTGAGGCATTTTACATTGTTCCCTATGGGAAATCGCGGGCATCGCGTCGGTCGCATCTCATGCGATTTTTTAGCCCGCATGCGATGCGACCAATGCGATTTTTTTACCTGCGATGCCCCAGATCAAGATCGTTGTGGCCGTGCTAGGAAATAAGTACCATAAGATACACATACAAGATAAAATACATGCAGTATATGCACTTTTCTAATAACAGAGATAGCCAATAGCCGGATACCCACCCAATACGTTTTGCTGTGGCCAGAATAGAGTGTAGAGTTATGGAAGCCAAGTGAGAAAGATGGAAGAGAATAGAGAACTTGGAGAAGAGAGAGAGAGAGAGAGAGAAAGAAAGAGAGGGGCAGATGTATTAAACTTCAAAAAGTGATAGACTACCAGACTACCAGACCCAAACTGTCACTTTTCAAACAAGTAACATGGCAGTTAGAAGCCAGTTGGCTGATATTTTATCACTTTCTACTTTATGAAATTTTGGAGTTTAGTACATCTGTCCCATTGAGAGAAAGAGAGAGAGTGAGGGAGGAAGAGAGAGAGAGAGAAAAAAGGGGGGGATGAATTTTAAATAATGTAAAAAAAAACATTAACTAGCAACCAGTCGCATCTGTCATCATGTGAATAAGTAATGCTTTGTGAATGAATCATATTTGCTATTTAAAGTAAAAAAAGGCCACAATAAACCGGAACTGACTTGCGTTCTTTTTTCTCTTTGCTTTACTTAGTTCCGAAATCAGACATCTGTGTTTACCTGTGATGTGGAAAACATATTGTGAAAACCAAAAATATATCTAGAGTAAATGATGTCGGGAAATGTATTTGCATGTGCAATATATGGTCTATATACTGTATGTATACCAACTATAATCACAAATAAAATCAACACAACAAGAACAAAAATAGTATTTTATCAATAAACAAGTAGTCAAATATAGGTATGTATTTAAAATGCACATGATAGTTCCTTAATTCATTGTGTATAAAATCTGAGTCAGACTGTACTCTACAGCAAAGAGAACGATCAATCTCAAACTCCGGTTCTGTGAAACGAGGTAGAAGAAAGATCTCTTTTCACCTGTGTAACAAAGAGTGACCTCTGGAACGTCTCACATTTCTGGAGGCCATTTTAGCTGCAGCACATGACGCCTTGTGTCTCTGACACCCTTCCATGCCAGTCACAAAGTTCTGCGTATAGTTAGGATTTCCATGACATCTAAGTATATAAATGTGTATAGTGTATATACACACAGACATATGCTGCGCCTTTTCAAAATAACAATGATGCGACAATATACTGAAAATTAACTTATAACATAATATATATGAATGAAATGCCATGAAATTACCAAAAAATAAGATTTAAATAATAATAATAATAATACATACCTCCCAACTTTATGAATATCCAAATAGGGACGCGCCTAAAAAGGGCGTGGTGTATGCAAATGCAGGTGCAGCTTATGCAAATTAGGTTGCGCCCCCGTTTTCGGACGCAAATGGATGCTGTGCGCATGCGCACAGCGTCTATTCTGTCAGATTGGGGGGAATTCCCAACTGCCCCCCCTCCCCCATGCAGCGGGACACTGCCGGCTGCGGGAGGGACGTGGGAACGTCCCCAAAAACCGGGACGTTCCCGCGTTTAGCGGGACAGTTGGGCGGTATGATTAATAACAACAGGTCCTAGGTTTCAAGCTGTACTTTTTTTTTCTGTGTTATGAAAATAAATCATATTTGCTGAGCCAAAGTGTTTACTATACAGAACGCACAAGCTGAGAGCACTAACATAATGAGAAATGTACTTGCGTTATAGAGTGCCAGCTCCTTTAGGGGTGCTAATGCATTTTAACACTCCAATCACACTAATGCATGTTCATCTGCGTTCATGAGGATTAGCAGAGATATAATGAAGGTACTGTAACAAGACACCAGCATCAACAACCCAGGCTTTCTTGCTAAAATCTGAACACAGAGTGTCTTGCTAATATCATTTATAGTAAATGCATACATTTGCATACTGTAGTTGATACAGTAAATGGAGATTAGATATGAATTCACATTTGATGGTGTCCTGTGTTACAGCAGTCTTTTAAGCTGTCCATACACTAGTGTGATTAGGCCACCTTTCACCCAATTCCGATGGATCGGGATGAGAAATTGGGTGAAAAGTGGACACATCACATGTGTTTGAGATCCGATCTGATGGTCCCATGCGCATTGATTCGGCGTAGGAGTACAGACCTGTTGCACTTTCGACCACTGACGGGGACCCCCTCCCGGCATTTTAGAATGGGCTTGCATATTATATATTGTATGCAAAAGGAACACATATGAAATATCGTATGTGATCCTACTGTCTGGGAAGCTCCTGGGTAGCTCAATGGGCATTGCATGCTATTTCTCCCCTTGGATATGTTGCATAATGGGGGGCAGAATGTGTAGCTTCAAAATGACCATGATGACAGTTGGAAGATGACTGCTGCTTAATGCATTCCTCATTAACTGATCTGAGCAACACAGGGAGCGGTTCAGCCACTCATTGGACACTGACCCCATTAAGAAGTGATATTCTCACATTTTCTTTTCTTCAAAGGACAATACTTGTGTTAAATGCAGGATAGTTACTTTCCCATAAATCATGCCAGTAAAAATAACGGGGGTAATGGACAAAATAGCTAAAAAGAACTTGTTACTTAGTACAAGTATTACAATTAGGTAAACCTATGCAACTGCTCGGGTGACAATCATTAGGGGATGCCTAAATCACTGCAGAAGTGGCATAATGCAATCCGCTACCAGCACCATCCCTACAACAACCCCACACTGAGGGGCAGGTGAATTGATAAAGGAAGGTGAAAAACGCACCAGCAAATCAGCTCCTAACTGTCAAGTTACAGTGTCGGTTTGGAAATTACAGTTGGGAGCAGCTGCTGCGTTATCGCCTTCCCCTTTATCAGTGCTGTATTATGTCTCCAGGCTTAATACATTTGCCCCAGTCAATGCCATGAAGGCGAAGCAGTCAGCAATGTAAAAAAATCAGTCAGATCCAAACTCTCATTGATAGAGCGCCCACTTCCCGCTTGCTGCGGTAGAATGTACTGAGAGTGGGTGCAATGGCTGGGAAACTTCTGCTGCCTTTCAGGATCCCCTCAGGTATTTCACCAGTCTGGTTGTTAACTTAAATGAAACACTGTCTTATCTGTTTGCTTACATTTCTACTTAACAAAATGGGAGCTCTAAGTATGTACGGGATACAGTCACTAGGTCGACCCTATTTAGGTCAACATTCATTGGGCCCACTGAAGGTCAACAGGGCTTAGGTTGACACCTGAAATAGATGGACATGGCTAATATCGACAAGGTCAAAAGGTCAACATGAGTTTTTCCCATTTATTTTAGCCGACATGTGCCGACAGGTGGTATTTCGACATTCTTGACAGAATGTTATTTTAAACTCTTGTTGACCTTTTGACTGTTGACCTTCCTACTGTCTACCTTAGCCATGTCGACCTATTTCAGGTGTTGACCTAAGCCCGTCGACCTTCAGTGATCGACCCAATGCATGTTGATCTAAATATGGTCATACAGTCCCTATTCAGAGCCGTTTGTAGCTTGATCTTACAACCAGAATGTCTCCAAATTTTGGTATAGAGGGGTACTAGGACCTAGGAAGTAGGATTTTATAAAAAAAAAAAAGAGTGCAAGTCTCCGATAAGAGGACTGTGGTGATGTATAATGACAAAACAGCATGAAAGTGTGAAAATGAATAACAATACTAAACTGTAATATACAATTACCTTTATTGTGTTAAACTAATGATAACAAAGCAATAAAATATTTGTCCATTTTTCACAAAGTTTCTACATGTACTGTGCCATATCCCCCTATTGTTCGGTGCCATATTTCCTCAATTGGTGGACTATTGTATTGCACACTGTTTTCACATTGTTCGGTGCCATATTCCCTCTATTGGTGGACTATTGTATTGCACACTGTTTTCCCATTGTACTGTTCCATATTCCCCTATTGATGACCTATTGTATTGCACCCTGTTTTCACATTGTACTGTGCCATATTTCCCCTATTAGTGACCTATTGAATTGCACACTGTTTTCCCATTGTAGTGTGCCATATTTCCCCTATTGGTGACCTACTGTATTGCACACTGTTTTCACATTGTATTGTGCCATATTCCCCTTATTGGTGACCTACTATATTGCACCCTGTTTTCACATTGTACTGTGCCATATTTCCCCTATTGGTGGCCTATTGTATTGCACACTGTTTTCACATTGTTCGGTGCCATATTCCCTCTATTGGTGGACTATTGTATTGCACACTGTTTTCCCATTGTACTGTGCCATATTCCCCTATTGATGACCTATTGTATTGCACCCCGTTTTCACATTGTACTGTGCCATATTTCCCCTATTGGTGACCTACTGTATTGCACCCTGTTTTCACATTGTATTGTGCCATATTTCCCCTATTAGTGACCTATTGTATTGCACACTGTTTTCACATTGTATTGTGCCATATTCCCCCTATTGGTGACCTACTATATTGCACCATGTTTTCACATTGTACTGTGCCATATTCCCTCTATTGGTGACCTACTGTATTGCACACTTTTCACATTGTATTGTGCCATATTCCCCCTATTGGTGACCTACTGTATTGCACACTGTTTTCACATTGTATTGTGCCATATTCCACCTATTAGTGACCTATTGTATTGCACACTGTTTTCCCATTGTTCTGTGCCATATTCCCCCTATTGGTGACCTATTGTATTGCACACTGTTTTCAGATAGTACTGTGCCATATTCCCACTATTGGTGACCTACTGTATTACACCCTGTTTTCACATTGTATTGTTCCATATTCCACCTATTAGTGACCTATTGTATTGCACACTGTTTTCCCATTGTACTGTGCCATATTCCCACTATTGGTGACCTACTGTATTGCACCCTGTTTTCACATTGTACTGTGCCATATTCCACCTATTGGTGGCCTATTGTATTGCACACTGTTTTCCCATTGTACTGTGCCATATTTACCCTATTGGTGACCTATTGTATTGCACACTATTTTCACATTGTTCTGTGCAATATTCCCGCTACTGGTGACTTTTTGCACTATTTTTTTTTTTTGCAGAATCCTGATTTACATGTCCTAATTAGTTACCAAATTTGGTGACATTCTAATTGTAAGATATAGCTACAATACAGATGGGACTTAATAGGGAAAGATCAATTATAGCCACCCCGTACAGAATGAATAACATGTACTTTTTACAATACAGATATTAAGGAGCCAGAATACCTTTCTGTGATAAATAGCTTCTAATGACTTATCTGATGAGGTACAAAAAAGGAGAATATCAATTATATGCTGTCATTATCAGCATGTGGATAAAAAGGTGGCAGCCTTGGGCTTAAAAGCCCGGTGCTATTTAATTATTGCACCTTTTATTTACTTGGTAAATTATTGTTTCAATAGGGATTACTCCATAGAATCTGAGATACTGTAAGTATCCGTAACAATGGGTTAACATTGTCGCAGCACCCGAAAACAGGCTATTTATTGAGGATTTCTTTTCTAACCTGAGCTCAGGATCGAAAAAAAGAAATCCCTGTTAACTGCAGCCTGCAGGCTGCCTTCGGGGCTAATTGAATTGCCATGCTGCTTAAATTAGCTCATGATAAATTACCACCGATATATTATATGTTACTGTAAAATAAGTAGACCAGTGGATAAAAGAACGTATACAGTAAGCAAACTAGATTTTATATATCCAGGTATAGTATGTACAGTATGCAAGTATATATTTCTGGTAAGATTGGCAAGGACACGTTGCTTTGTATTAACACAGCATTACCTTGTATGTGCTATTTGAAAATATCAAAATAATAGAAAGTAAATGTTAAAGCAATAGAGAACCAAACACAACTATTGATAATTCTCATTGTCTCGTGTATTAAATGGTTAAAAGAGAATTCCATGATTGCAAATATGAATTAAACATATCACATATTCAAAATGTAGAGAAGAAAGGCTACATCGAGGTACATATTGTATTATGTATAATAGTGTGAGACATATTTAAGCACTGTGGTATTAAACAGTTACCTATTTATAAAGTCCATGATAACTGTGCCTGAACCCTACAGTCTGTCTACGCTACACCATATGATTCTGCATAATGATATGTGGGAAAGGTTAAGCAGTTGAAATTAAAAACTAACTGCAGGGTGGACTGAGAGGAGGCAGTGTCTGTTTTACATGGAAAAGCTTGTACTATTTAGATCTGCATTCACGAATACCGCATTTAAATTCCAAATTTAGGTTCAACCATCAGTGCTAATGCCCTTGATGCAATCTTAAATTGCTGTCATTACACGGATCACTAGAAATTGGATGGTGGATAAAGGATTAATCGATTTAATTTTATCACCAAATCCAGCCCTGCCTCTTGAGCTGTCAGCAGACAAGATAAGAGGTGCACATCTTGAGACATGACACAAACCTGTCATAGTAAACAGTTTGGTCTGAAACCACAGTTGCGATGAATCAAGCCATTTATTGCTTTGGCGGAGTTGGGAGATGGAAAAACCAGGCTGGTCTTTTTATCTTCAGCCTTACTGTAATCTGTCTCTATGTTATGTGATTTCATACTGAAATAATCTTACTTTTTCAATCCACATAATCCACTCTTTTAACTACACTGTCTGTTCTTTTACTTAAATTGACAATATGTATTATTCCATGTTTTGTCATCCATTTCATTTCAATTTTTTATTATATCAATTTTTTTGTTTTCCTTGAGTATTATTTAGTTTAAATTTTATGGCAGTTTTTATATTGTAAACCACCAACGGCTTGCTGTACGTATAAGAAAAAATAGCATTCAAATACAGTACAACAAATAAAAAATCTAAAGTACATCTATCGCATTCAGTTTTGTTTGGCAGACACAAGGGATAACCGTACACCGTACAGGGCTATGTTTATATGATCGCTCTACTGCCTATCTCATTTTATACTTTCATAGAAAATGTTTTAATCAATGTGTACAACCGTGCTGCTCTTTTTGTCAAAAATAAATGTGTCTGCCGCACAGCAGGCACACCCACGTCAATAAGAAAATCAGAATTATTCCAAAACAGTGTGAATAATAGAAAGTGAATACATCTAATAATAAAAACAAAAAACAGGTTAGCATAAAAAGTAGACATTTAACCTTTCCAGGCCAGGATGACACAATAATGCAGGACACATAACATATACTGGTGTGGGGGAGATTTGTCAAAGTATGAAGAGAGATAAAGTGGAGAGAGGTAAGGTACTAACCAACCAGCTTCTTTTCACTACTCTGTTGAAAAAATGATAGAAGCTGATTGGTTAGTACTTTATCTTCTCCACTTTATATTTCTACAAGCCTTCATAAATTTCCCCCCTTTTTTACCTAGCATGTAAGACACACTGAAGGCAGACATTTTGTTGTCTTAGCCGATATACAGTATATGTGGCTATGTCCTATCAGATCACTAGTTGCCAGTGAAGTCACTCAGAGGCATCACTAGCTCCTGGGAGTAATTTTAGTAAAGCTTCTAAAAGTGAAAAGTGGGGATGTTGCCAATAGCAACCAAACATATTCTAGCTATCATTTCTCTATTGTATCCAAGTAAATGAGAGACATAATCTGATTGGTTGTTATGGTCAACATCCCCACTTTACACTTTTAGACGCTTTGATAATGTACCCCATAGACTGGTAGGCTGTTTTTCAATTAATGGCTGTTTTCATTCTGAGGGGTAGATGTATGAAGCAGTGATACGGGGGAGAAGTGACTTAGAGGAAAAGTGGCCCATGGCAACCAATCAGCTGCTCTGTATAATTGTATATTATGCAAATTGCAGATGTTACTTCAGTGCTGATTGGTTGCCATGGGTCACTTCTCCTCTGGCTCACTTCTCCTCCATTATCACTGCTTCGTACATCTACCCCTGAATACATTAAGGGTGTGCTTTAATATCAAGACTATATACAGTATGTGACTTCAGATTTCAGTTAGGCCACCTATTCAAAAGATATAATGTAAATGGTGACTATTCATCTCAAAATTAACTTTTCTACACCACAGACCTGATAAAATATATATTTTTTTTTTAAATCATATTTTCACTAGTCATGTTTGTTGTTGTTTTTGTTTTTTTAAATAAAGATGGCCTGTATAACTTTTCTCTACAACCATAAATGTTTGTCTTATATTAGCGATTGAAATTGACGTTAGTCCCTTTATCTGATGAAAACATGGCCAGACACACATAGCAATCAATTTAAACACAATAAACTTTAGCAAAATGCACTCTTTTAAACCTATTTATTCCTAAATCATCTTGTTTTCCTTCTTTGAAATCCATGCAGAAAAATATCACATATTTTAAAGTGCCTTATGATCTGATGTCTCACATGTTTGACTTTCTAAGAAAGTAAAAACTAAAAATGAAAAAAAAAATCCTTTTAAAGTACTAAAAGTTGATAGAAAATATTTAGTTTATCATCAGCGTACCATATGCCAATGCAATGTGCTTCATCAGCTGTCAAGTGTTTGCTGGCAAAATAATTTGATCCTAAAACAAAATATTATACGTATTATACAACTGTCAATTTAATGAACTTATCAACTTGTGTCGGAGTCTGTAATACTTTTACTGGAATAGAGCATTCTGGGAAAATAGGTCTTGACCTTGGGTGAGATTACATTCAAAATTTGAGATTAAAACTGAATCTGTTCCTTATTTTAGTTATTTGCACATCATTTTGTTTGGTTATTATTGTTAAAACATTACTGTAGAATTTCATTTCAGCATTAAAAGTGCTTGTGAAATGGCTTTAGATTGTATTTCTACATACAAAGCAAAGGTTTCATTAGACAGTTGAAATCAGCTCTTTAGACAGTTAAATAATGACCCAGCTAATTAGTATGCTGAACTGTCGGAAACTAAATAGTGACCATTCCGATGACTGTCAGTTGTGTATCACACTATGGATTTTGTGATAAAGGACATGTGACATTGTTCAGAGCAGCCCATTGAAGCTCAAGACAAGCACTAGGTAGTGCAACCATTTGATTAACTTGGGATCTAGATCATAGTGGCACTTAATTATATGTCACTGATTACATCTGCAACAGGACATCTACATAGACATTCACGGGAAAAATTATAACAGGACATAGAAGTATTTTACACCACTGTTATTTTTTTTATATTACTTTGCATTAAAATTAAATAGCAACCAACTGTGTATTAGTATCGGAAAATGTATTAAACCATGTATTTAATCTAATATAAATCCAGTTTAAAAAAAAACAAGGGCCTTTTGTACATCCATCGTTATTCAGATATTACTTCTAAGCAAAAATCCTAGTATAGTTTAATCGTTTTAGGTTATTTCTGGAGGACATGCATTATCTAGTATGTACTATGTAGGCACCAATATAATTAGGTGTGTGCAGAGCACTATATGTGTAAAGCAATATCCGTACACTTGTGTTACTGTATGTATAACAGTGTACATGCACATATGTACTTTTGAAGAATATTCTTGCTGTAACATAACCCATACATTAGAAGCCACGCATGTACTGTATGTAGGACACGTGTTAATATATATCTAGAATTCTCATCGAATTTATTTGTCTTTCCCATAGTCTCCATGCCTTCTTGCTATGCCTTGAAAAAATGTCGGAGACACGCATATGTCATGTTAACATTTGAGAATTTAGCACATCATTTCTACTACTACTGATCCGGACCATTATCTCATAGTAAATTATTGGTCGAAACACAAATTAATACAGCAACATAGTTTAAACAAAAGCACAAAATACACCTTGGACTCTTTATTGTCTTAACAAACTGATAAACTATGGCCCAACACAATGGCCCTCATGCATTACCACTGTGGAATAATAATAATAATAATGACTGAAACGTGTACACTTTACTCCTATGTGCAAACACCCTGGGATCATGAGATATAGTCTGTATATCATATAACACAGCGACAGCAGTCACTCTACTCTTCTACAAAAACAAAAGTTAGAGGACTGGAAAACCGTTGTTTGAAGACACAGCGGTGACAGCAGTAATGGAACAACTCTCCTAATAGTATGAGCATTATTTTATTGTTAGAGCTGTCAAGTCCCCATACTGGATAAGATAGTGACAGCTCTGACAAGGAATACAGCACATGCAGATGTTGACATTCCAAGGATATTTACACTTAAGTCTGCAGACAGATGAGTGGCATACTCCTTCCTTGGAATTTAATTCAGAAACATATGGGTTTATGAAAGAGCGATTTGACTACAATATGTTACCACAAAGTGGTATAATCAGCTAGAACTCCACACTTCAGTGCACGTACTGTAGGAAAATTTAATTTCAATAGCTAAATGTTCAACACATACTATGATCAGAAAACTGCGCATTTTTAATTCTGGAATTTCACACAATATTTATTGATCTTAGTCACAGAGCATGAAAAAAAATACCTATATACCTATCTAAATAAACAACATCTAAAGCTAATACATACGGGAAAGTATGCTTTTGCGAAGCAGTAGACAATAACTGTTTATGCAATACGGACAAAGTAATACATTATATAAAATACTATATGTAACTTATTCTCTACATGAAGTTTAGCAACTACTGTACTGCATGGGGATACTTAATTTAAAAAACAAACATAGTATGATCAAGAAAATAGCAGATATAGACTCACTGACCCAAACTCTTTACATTTCACTAAACTTAGACACCAAAAATAATGTTTTTTTAATATTGTACAATTTTACTTATTTTTTTTTTGCTTTCATCTCAAAATATTATTTTGAGATCATGAAAGTCATTAAGCAATCACTCAAGATCGTCCTGATTACTGCAATACATTAACATTTATTAAATTAAATAAAAGCTATTATTTTTATGCGGCTTCAACTTTTTAATTAGTGCGCACTCTAAAAAAAAACCTTCTATGTTTTTTTGCATGTATTTTATGTAAATAAACATAGCTATCCGTCAAAATTACATGGAACGCGTTTATACCTGATGAGGATGGCAGGTGGAACCGTTCATTTAATTAGGAATTACAAATATATCGGGAAGACCTTGGAATTCTTCAAGGTTCAGGATATCTAGTACAAAAGGTCTCGTAATCATGTCCGTCGAAGATTTTCAAAATGAGTTCTGATTTATATATTTTTTACTAAGAGAAACTTGCATTCGTGGTTCCCTTACATATTTGTTAATGGTATGGTGTTATTTATCTTTAGAAAAAATACATTTAAGTATATTCTTGTTTTTCCATTTGGCTTTGCCTGTTTGCTTTTTAATCTTGACCTATGTTGTTAATTGAATACGTGGGGGGGGGGGGGGGGGGATTTTTCCCTAAAATGTTAGATTTCTCAGTATTCAAATAAGCTCTACCTTTCAAGCAATCTGGTTTTATTGCTAGTGCAGACACAAACAGAACAACTAATTAGTGTGAAAAACAATCAGATTATGTTAGCAGAAATAAATAATTCACTATTTCTGACATAGACGAGCTCAGACTGAAAGTCATAAGGAACCGGTGTGAATCTTGAGTCTGTTCAAATAGAAGTCACTTGATCGCACAATACAATGACACAAAGCAAGTTAAGTTTGATAAGCATTTCTAGAAGTTTAACAAAGATGCGGGCACCCAAAATGTCCGAAACAATCACCCACTCGTCATACTCAAGATCATTTTCCTGCAGAATCTTTAGATCATACTGGGAATCACACCTTTTTATCTATTGCAATTTGCTTTGTTATAAAGGAATCAAAAGTGCTAAATTATATATTTTCAGGTTCATTCTGTGTCTGCAATCCTTACAGAGGATGTTATTTTAGCACATGTATAGAAAAATACATTCCAGCTCCGTATATGGAAGATAGCCCATAAATAAGGTGAAATCTTGGCTTTGAGGCCTTTACACTGATTACTTGGGGTCCTATTTCACTACCTATTGTATCGCCTTGATGTTATGGAGACTGCATACATTTGAAACTTTTAAGTATCTATTTTGTCACTGTAAAATAAGCTTTACCTTCATATTAATATTACTCTGACATGTTTGTGTCCCAAGAAGACGTGTCACCAGGAGACTTTACGCTACAGGAAAGTTCACATACTGTAGCAGGAAGACATTGCTGTTCTGTCACTTTAGCTGAACCACTCATTTCCTATTTATATCTGCTGTGGCTGCTTGATGCCCCTGATCCTATACAAGACTACTGCACATAAAGCAGACAATATTGCTGATATAGGAAAAACAAATCTCTGGGTATAGAATAGTTTTATTTGGCTGCTGGATGTATAGCTGCCACACTTTAGTCCTGTAAGCCTGCTGGTAGATGTATACATTGCTAACATTAGGAAGACTTGCAGGTTACAAGGATGAAGCATGCCTGCTCCTCCACTAACTGCCAGAGATCATGTGCTAAGTGTCTGTGACAGGAGGAAAGCAAGCTACCGACGGGCTAATGATTCTCATCGGGGAGGGAATGAGGCTACTGAGAAACATGTTGTAGGACATTGATCTCTACAGATCACTCCTCACTTCTGCCACATCCTCTACAAAGTGCAGGAGCAACGGGGGTAAAGAGGGTCAGTTATTGCACTCAGCGCGCGCAGGTACAGCAGCCAGCAACCCCTAGAAAGGAGCAGAGAAGTCTTACCTTTTCTTTTAGGTCTCCTTCTTCTCCTTTTAGTCTTGAATTTGAGTTGGTTACTTGGACATCCCGAAGCCCTGCTGCTTCCCAGGACTGATGCCATGGATGGAGTAGAGCAGAGTGCAATGTTTGCAGAATAGTAACCAATTTGGCTCTGCTAATGGGATTTCTCTGGCTGCTTTGTATACCTCTGTAGCCGCTGCGCTTTATCCTGCTGGCATGTAGTCACTTGCTATTAGCTGTGTTAAGTGTCTTTTATCTTCTTTGCATGCTTGCTGCGCTGCGTGGCGAGGCTCGGGCTGCCGGATCAGCTCCCAGTAATGCTGCTGCTGCTGCCTCTTAGCGGGGCTGCAAATGCTCCCAATCCACTTTTTGCACCTCTGCTAGTCGTTTGGCACCAGCCACTTTGAAGCCAATCATGCAGGGAGCCTGCCTACTTGCTCTAGCAAAGTCTAATTGGATCCAATGAGAGCTGTCTCCTGGCTCTGACATCAGCACCAGCAGTCAGTACTCTGTATCCCCTGTCAGCCTGCACATTCAGCTCCCATTTGGACTGACGGATATGCTTAGGAGCTGATAGCAGGGAAGGCAGGAGATACATGTACTGCTGGAGCATCTGCGTGCCACACTACACTAGTACCTCTCTGCTGCCTCCTGCATTAAGCCACGCGGGCAGGACGTGGTTCTGGTCCTCGCCTGCAACTATTTCCCAGGCAAAGAGTTTTTATTAACCAGTGGTTTGCTGAATAATACAAAAATGCTTTGATCTTTCATTATAACGAAAAAAAAATGTGTTTTGACTGGAAGATGAGGCAGCCCCGCTGCACATATAGGGGTACATTTACTCAGATGGGAGGTCTATTGCAACTTAGCAACTAATCAGTTTATGTAGTACATTCTATAATGTAATAGATATTATCTAGTTGCTATGGGCAACATTCCATCTTCAATAGAACTCCCATCTTAGTAAATTTACCTCATAGAGTAGTACAAATGCAACCGTGCACATGCGAACATACTGGAAATCCCCAGCATGGTGTGGCAGAATGGGTTAATGTGCCGGGTGTGGGTAAAACCCGGACACGGACAAGACCCCGGAATGCTGGACCGGACATCAAACTCTGCATTCCGGAGCTTGTAGTGTTTGGTCCTGGGGGTGTTCTTTCCAGGGAGGAGGAGGAGGTAGAGAATAAAGGCTCCCTGTATGGTCCGAGCATGTAGCAAAAACCGGAACGGTCTGGACCACACAGGGAGGCTGTAATCTCCCCTTCCCCATGTCCCTGGTGAAAGCTAGCACAGGCAACCCCCTGGACAAGACATCCACAGGATGGGACACCCCTAAGACCGGACACTACAAGCTCCGGAATGCAGAGTTTGATGTCCGGTCTGGCGTTCAATGATTGTCCATTAAAGGGTAGGGTGGGGTCCCCTATGGAATATGTGTTTAACAAAAACCCCATATTCCATAGGGGACCCCACCCTACCCTTTAATGGACAATCATTGAACTTTTAAAACTGTTGTTACGACCTACTACACTATAAGGTCCTTTCTGTGTATATATTTTATTACATGTACGAGGAAAAAGTTTCCTTTCCTATAAAAAGCCTGACAATATCAGAAACTGTACGTATGTATAAATCTTTAATTATTTCAACATAGTTCGCGCGACTACGGGTGGTTTTACTTTATTGTATTTTTTTGTATTCTTTGGATGTGATTGGCGACATATCCAGTATTTCCACCACAGTTGGCGCCTACGGCGCAGTGTTACCTGTCAATTGTGTGCATTGTACATCCATGGAACACGCCTATTACTGTCTTGTTATGTTGTGTCTTGCAAACACTAGAGTTTATGTATGGACATCAGTACACATAAGGTGAAGTATTGGAACAAGTGGCATTTACAATAGAAGTTGTTTGTTTAAGTGCATTGAGGTAAAATATACAACACATGAAAATTTACACTGCAAGTTATCCTATAGGAAATCTCCAGGTCCTATTCACTAACAAGTTGGATAGGTGGTAGGATTCAGCATTGAGTGGGCCTTTATTCTAATGGGGGATTATTACAATGAATGCTCACATCATTGCAGACATCATTCATTATACACTCGATACAAACCATAAGTATATATATGTGTGTGTGTGTGTGTGTGTGTGTGTGTGTGTGTGTGTGTATGTGTGTATAATGTCAGTTCTTTTGAGTAATATATGATATGCAGTAAGCCTGTAGGTTACAATCTGTGACAAGTGTACATTATAATGATAATTTAACCATTCAGTGTTGGTGTCTCACTTTGGATGTAATATAATGTTCTAGGATCTGGAACAATAACTTGAAATGTTTTGAAGGGTCCTGAATGTTAAAAGCTTTACTTTATTTTAAATTTGAATCAGGGTCAAAATTCATTTCCCCAATTCCAAAAGCTCACAGTTATTAAAAACCCTTAAGAGTCTGGCAAATCTAAAACAAAAAATCCTTGTTTCATTGAATCTCTCAGACATACTGAATGCCTGCTGCAATAAACAGCTTATGGCCCCCATACATCAGCAATCACAATTAATTGCATCTCAGATCCAGTGATTTTTTCCCCCAGATACATTGTTTCTTCAATCTATTTGCATTGCCCACACACTACAGATTTGTTTCAGTGATCGGCAGATTTTTCCTGTTAGAATGCCCACACATACACAAATGAAACTCCAATAAAACCAGATTTTTAAACATGTTTAAAAATCTGATTCAGCAATCGATTGGCGATCCCTATAAATTTTTGATTGGGATTGCCAAAAGGGGGAGCCCACACATTAAAGATTAATTGTGGCAATCATCTCAAGAACGGAGGATTGTCACAATTAATTGCTGATGTATGGGGCCCATTACAGTCAAAGACAGTAAATTGCTTATTTACAAATATATAGTTCTAATATTTTTATGATTTAACCAAACATTGTAAATAAAAGCAGGTTCTTGTTACTGATACAATAATAATAATAATAATAATAAAATGAATAGTAGGTCAATTATTATTGACCATTATAAATAATAACTTTACTATATTTCTCCATGAATTCTCAGCAAAGCAAATTTTAGGAATAGAACAGCAGATAACTTTGTAAGCTGCAGAAACAGACTTTACCCTAATTTTTATTTACAGGTTTTTA
Organism: Crinia signifera; assembly: GCF_055691185.1. NCBI lineage: Eukaryota > Metazoa > Chordata > Amphibia > Anura > Myobatrachidae > Crinia > Crinia signifera. The sequence goes on along the minus strand of NC_139221.1, from coordinate 249,041,778 downwards.
TATAGCGCAGCAGATTCTGTTGCGCTTTACAATTGTAGACAGTGATAGAACAAACTGGGTAACAACAGAGAGTGATAAACAGCCAGCCAATCAGCTCCTACTTGCCCTGACACAGACTGTGCTTGATAAATGTCAGACAGGAGCTGATTGGATGGTTGTTTATCACTCTCCATTTTATCACTTTTTGAAGCTTAGTGCATCTAGCCCCAAGAGGTAGGAGGGCCCTGCTGCAAGGTTACAATATAGCAATTGTGTCTTAGGGGGTTATTCTGGTTGATTCACTCGGATGCGAATTCGCATCCTTGCGAGTCAACCAGATGCCGCCTTGCGATTGGTAGTATGCTGGCCCATCATTTGCAAGGTGCATACGTTCGCACTGGCTGCGAATGGATGTTTTACATAAACATACATTCACAGCCTGCGGGGGGAACACCCACATCATTCGATGGTTGCTGACCATCTAATGATGTGGAACGTGCACGCAAATCTAAGGTTGCTCAGAGAAATCTTAGATCTGTGTGCACATTCGTCCAGTGATGTCAGCTGTCCATCCCCCGCACCCGCGTCATAGGCCCATTAGCATGAAAACACCCAGGATGCTCATGGAGACACCCATGAAACACTGGGCGTTCCCATATGCTAATTAGTCGCCCTGCCGCCCAACACACACAGCACATGCACATGCGTAGAAATTCGCATGAGCAAAGAGAAAACATCGGCCCTGTGCGAGAGCACACGGCCGTGCGAATGGACCTGAATAAGGTCCTTAATGTAACTTGCACGAACACCCATGAGTTTAGGAATGATATAAGTTTGGAGTTGTGATTGCAATGCTGTAGCAAATATGCAGTTAATGTATTTCTGACAGATTCCAGCAGTAGAATTTCACCTAAAAATACATTCAAAACTATACCCATAAAGAGTCATTTCTCCAACTGTCTAAGCACAAACAATTTAATATTCTGCATTATATTCCTACTTAAGCAGGGTTCAGGTTAGGGTGGCCAATATGGCCATTTATTTAGAACACTGGATGAGCCAACACAGGATAACAATATATAATCACCAGGTTAATAGTTGGCTGTGGGTTGGCCTTCAAATCTAACAACATCCAGTGCTCAAAAATAATTGCGAATGGTGGCCAGCAGGGTATGTGGTCATTCGGTTGACAGTGTCTATATCGACATAGACAACAAAAACATGAAAAAACTCATATCGGCCATTCTGAATGTCAACCTTTTTTCATGTCAACCTTTTTCTTGTGTCGACCTTTTGACCACTAATGAATGTCTTTTTTGTCGGTCTTTTTTTTCCCGCTATTATCGCATCTCATTGTTCAGCACACATTTTATGACACTAAAACGTGTAATGCAATGCGATGCGATATTACAAAAAAATGTATTCCCTCCTATTGTAGGTACCCCCCCCCCAGTATCCACACCACCCCATAGCGTTGCAAGTGCAGTGTTGCCCCACTATCCACGCCAACCCGAAGCATGGCGAGCACAGTGAGCCCCACGAGGGGTGGCAGAACGTGTCCTCCCGAACTTTTCATACCCCCACTATCCACGTCGGCGTGGATTCGACTGTATATAGTGTGGCGAGCGCAGCGAGCCACCGACCCCGAAGCGCGGCGAGTGCAGTGAGCCCTGCGAGGGGACACGGAAAACATGTAAAGTAATCTGCATCCCCTCATGGGGCTCGCTGCGCTTGCCATGCTTCGGGCTCGGTGGCTCGTTGCACTTGCCACACTATATAAAATGAACTCCACACCGACGTGGATAGTGGCGGTACGAAAAGGTCGGGAGGACGCGTTCCGACACCCCTCGTGGGGCTCGCTGCGCTCGCCACGCTTCGGGATGGCGTGGATACTGGTGTGGTTTTAGGAACACAATCACAGCATCCAACACAACACACTGAGACAGTAATGTGGACACATGTTAAAGTTCAACTGTAAATTTAGTAAGAACTGATTAAGATAATTCATACGGAATAAATAACAACAGCAAAAAGAATGATTACTTATAAGAACAATCACATAAATAATAAATAATATCATGAACAATATAATTAAATAGAAGCAGAATAAAAAAGAAAAGCACTAGCTGTGCAATGCGGTATCCTTTGGCAGGAGGCTTAATGCATAACAAATGCACTCGAAAGGCTTGTCTTTAGCCACACTTTTCCTCCACATGAACTCCTCAAGGTAGGAGGTCAAATGCTGCCTTACAGTGCCACAGTGCTTTTTGTTCCTCCACTTGGCGGCCCCCCACATCTGTTCAATGTTCCGGGTATGTACCCCAGATTCAGGGTCGACAAAGTTATACTTGTGATTCACCCTGACATGTTTGTAGCCAGCCGCTACCAATTCATCCGTTTTATAGGGCCGCCAACAGTCACTATAAATAACAGATCCTGGGGCAACATGCGATGTAATGGCAGCCATCAGTGTTGTGGCATCTCTCCGGTCGACGGCTTTCATGAAGCAGGCCCCCGTCTCCCTGCACATGCCACCGAACACCTACTGCTGTGGCAACATCCTCCCCACGGAATACTTGCGTTTTGTGAAGAGGGTCTCGTTGACCTTCACCACAAGTCCCGGTCCTCCTATCTGTGTTTGAGGCTGTGAAAGGAGATCATAGGTGCAAGCCTCCCTCATTAGTGCATTATACTGCACCGTCGTGGCTATGCAGATCCCCAACTCCCTTTCACAGTACGCCACACTGCTGAGTTGCTGTACCCACGAGTAAATGAAGCATACCAGCTTCACAAATGGCAGACGGAAACCAAGGTACCACAGCCCAGCTCGCACTGTCACTTTTCGGCGACAGGCCTTTATATGGCACCTCCAATTAACTTTCTTTGACTGCCAGCTTCATGGGGTGGCCATTACCGCATGTTTGCGTCTCCGGCAGCAAATTATGACGCTGTAAAAATCTCAACTCCTCCTCCTCTGATGTCGGGAGAGTATATAGCAGGGCTGGGCAACACCGGCCCTCCAGATGTTGATGAACTACACATCCCAGCATGCCTTGCATCAGTTTCAGCATGGCCACATAGCAAAACTAATGCAAAGCATCCTAGGATGTGTAGTTCATTAACATCTGGAGGGCCGGTGTTGCCCAGCCCTGGTATATAGTGACATCTCCTGAGCTCGTGCCATGCTGCTGTCACCAGTAAAAGCAGAAACACTGGGAGCACTCTGGATAGCATCCATGACTGATACTGTTTTACCTCAGAGTGAGGGACCAGGAGCACTTATGCAAATTCTGACTGACTACACTATTTACTTAGCTTAAGTTTATTCACAAAACATAGTTACGCTACTTGAAATACATACATCAGTATATAATATAGATCGCATCGCACGGCACTAAATCGGGACATGCGATGCGATTTCCTTCCGCATGCGTACGTAGGTAAATTGGGCACCCAACTAACATATAAGTACCGGAAATGTCCATAATAAAGGAGAGGGAGGAGCTTAAGCCATCTTTAAGGTACAAAATGTAAAACACCTTTATTTGTTTTTTCAGAGTGTTTATCCGCACATTTAAAATGAACAGATGTTCTGTACATCACCATGGCCCTTATTCTGATTCGGTCGGTACGGCCCGCGTGCGGCCGTACCGCCGATGTTTGGACTCTGCACATGCGCAGAGGTCAATCTGCGCATGTGCAGCCCCCTTCGCCGCAGACGTATTTCGTCCGCCGCAAAGGGGGCGTATAGGGGCGTGAGAGGCTTCATGCCCTCATTTCCCTATGTGTACGCCCCGCGTTTCATGGGCGTTCCCATGCAAACGCGGGGGGTATGCATGGTAATGAGGGCATGACGCCCTCATTACCATGACATGGGGGCGGAAAGCTGACGTCGCCGGATGTCAGCTTTCAGCCCCCATACAAGCTACCACACGGACGATTGTCCGTGTGGTCTTAGCTTGCGGGAGCTGCCGCGGCGTGCGGGCCTGCCTTCGATGGTCGACGACCATCGAATGCAGGGGGCAGCTCCCACCATGGTGGAGGCGTAGCCTCCACCATTTTAATGCGGATCGCCAGCCGTCCGTGTACGGACGGCCGTGGCGATCCGTCTGGTGGGCGGCCCTTGGTTTGTGCGGTCGGAGCCCCGTGTGCGGCTCTGACCGCACCAACCAGAATAAGGGCCCATATCTGAGCTACACTTGTGCATTCTGTATTTTGCTATATAATTATTACAGTATGTGTAATGTGAAAAAAAGGTTATTTTTGTTGTTTTAGAAATTAATGTATTTTAATGTCAACAAATACTGTGGCAGGTATTCAATGCTGTGGGCGAATGGTGACAGCGAGCAGAGCTTCCTGTACACTGTCACCACTCACCCTGAAAGTATTCAATGCAGCCCCCTCATGCGCCAATTCCCCCTCGCTCCATTTTTTGAGCGAGGGGGAATCGGCGTATGCGGCTCCTTAACCAGTGAGACTCGCGGCTAAATACAGCGAGTTTCCTGCATTAGCCGCGGGTCTCGCTGTTTTGGGAAATTCTGCCGTCCTGTGACGGCGAGAATTTCCCCAGAACATTGAATAGAGCGAGCGGCCGGCGCGGGGGTTAAACAGCGAGGATCGCTGGTTTTCCGCAATCCTCGCTGTTTAACCCCCTCGCTGGTCGCTCGCCGTGGCATTGAATACACCCCTGTATGTTTTTGAACCTCTATTAAAGAATTTGGTACTTCAAACAATGGCATTTTTTGAAAATAAAATAACATTATGTATCCATGCACATCTTATTTTCTGTCTGCAAATGCTGTGGGATAATAAATGTATTTTAGTTTTAAAACAAAAAATCTGTACTTAAACCTGTCACAGACACCTAGAAACAGGAATTTTACAGATTTTGCTAATAATTAAAAAATAAGACCGTAAAAAGTCTACACACCTTTATTTCAATGCAAACTTTTGAATCAGTTTTTTCTTCTTTTGCATAATACAGTGTCCTCTATATAATGCAAAATGAATATCTATATAATGCAGGGTTGCCGACCCTCCCGGAATTTGCGGGAGTCTCCCGAAAATCGGGTCCTTCCTCCCGGCCCCCGGAAGGGTGGGCAACCCTCCCAGAATCAGGGGGACCCCCACTGAGCCCCCCCCGATCGCGGCATCTTAGGGGAGGGGGCGGAGCTAAAACGGCACAATAGTGTCATTTTAGCCCCGCCCCCTCCATGGATATCAGTTATTTCGCTATTTGCCGTAATGGGGCGGGGCTTAATGACGTCACTGTTAAGCCCCGCCCCCAAACCTTCTCCCGGAGAGGATTTTTTTAAAGTCGGCAACCCTGATATAATGAACATCATCATGATCATTATAAGGGATCACTAGAGGGTTGCAGACTGCACCTGTGTGTCACCCTTCCAGGGGGTGACATCAAAATGCAATGTCTCTTTTATTGTGATGCTCTAACACAGTAAAGAACAAGATGGCCCCTGCACATGCCCAACAGTGGTGTTGGTGACCTATCTTGGGATAGGGTACTAAGTCTTTCTTAGCGATCAGAAAGACTGGAGTCTGCGCAGTAGCACAATTCCTATTTCAACATGTACTAACTTAGGGGTTTATTCTAGTTCATTCTTTCTGACAAAATCCTTCTTAGATGGAAAAAACCATGTGCACTGCAGGGGGGCAGATGTAACATGTGCAGAGAGAATTAGATTTGGGTGAGTTATTTTGTTTCTGTGCAGGGAAAATACTGACTGCATGATTTTACACTTCAATATAGATCTCACTTTGAAGAAAAACCCCACCCAAATCGAATTCTCTCTGCACAAGTTACATCTGCCCCACCCGCAGTGCACATGGTTTTGTCCATCTAAAAAGGATTTTGTTAGAAAGAATGGACTAGAATAACCCCCTTAATTCCTAGAATTTAACTGCATAATACAAAGTATGGTACTTGTGTAGTTTCATGGCGTCGTGCATCTGAGTCCCCTTGCGGGGCTGGCTTGGCTCGCCAACGCTGTGGGCTCGGTGGCTCGCTACGCTCGCCACACTATCTAAAATCAACTCCATGCCAAAGTGGATAGTGGGGGTATGAACTATCCACGTTGGCATGGAGTTAAGAAACTTTATTTTAGATAGTTTGCCGAGTGTAGAACCCGGAAGTAGCACTTCCGGCGCCGTGGAACTACACAAGTACCCAAAGTATAGTGGTGGGAACCCTGTTTCCTAAAAAGACATCCTTTGAGAATAGTAAACATTAAAATAATGATGCAAAGAGTAACATGTTGCTCACTTGTGACTCAGCAGACTATATTTAGCCTGCCAAGGAAAACACTGACTCTGCGACTAAACTGATTGTAATACTATTTTAAAAATGTGCTACTACATTGTTATATCAAAGTATTTCCTACACATCAGATTGTGGTTTTTAATAGGCAGCGAAGAATGTTGGAACAAGAGTTGAAGATCAGGAATGCTATAGCATATGTAAAGCTATTGATCTAAAGCCATCATCTCATCTTTTTCTCTTTTGCAGCCATCAAGGAGTTCACCTGCTCCGTCAGACTGGTCAGATGAGGAGAACAAGTTTATTATTCCCGACCACAAGACGAAAAGAAACAGCTTTCATAGGATTTTTTTTCCACAGTATTTATAGTGCACACTATCATCACAGGGAATTCAGCATGCTTTGTTATTGTAAGATAAACATTCTGTGTGCATGGAATACAGTTTTACATATAAAGCAGTGCAGCTCGAACACCACAACACTGCAATTCAATATTTTGATACTACAGTATAGCATCTGCTAGAAATGTTTCCAGTATTTTTGTACGTTTATAGGACATGGAATGGACATGTGAATGGCAAGAGTCATCACAATACAGTCTATGCAATCATTTTTTTTTTATAATGTCCATTTAAATGGAACAGATGCAATAAAATGTTAAGTAATAATAATACAGAATATCAAGTATAGCAATAAGCACCAAATACACCGACAGCATTTCTTGGGGTCTCATTCATCTGCCTTACTAATGTCAGCACTAAGATATACTGGAAACACGCAATGGGTTATACAGGGTTAACATTTAATAATTACAATTCCTTTAAAAGAATTCAATGATTTTTAGCAGGGGTAATACTCCGATATTATATATGTTTATGATATATGTAACGTGTCTGCTAGTGTCATACATTTAAGCATTTGGGCTAGATTCAATTAGCTTCAAAGTAGCGGCACGTACCATTTAATTCCCGCCTGCAGTAGAGTGCGATAAGCCAGCAGGCTGTACTTAGGGGGCGATTCAGGGTCGCTCGTTGTGATCAACCCCAATGGTCGGGGTTTGTGGATACGCATGTTCAAACCCCGGCAGCGAACTGCTTCGGTGAGATACACACTCGGCAGTGGGGAGGGCGGGGCGGGGGTGGACACCTGCCCGGAGCAGGGGAATGACCACCTTTCTATGGGTGTTCCCATGAAAATGCTGAGCTTTCTTCTGGGAACGCAGGCAGGCTGCTGCCTTCTCGGGGCTGGTGGATGACATCACATGACCCCCTCTTCGGCGATCTGTGGTGGGAAAAAAAAGTCACATGCGATTTATTACATATAATTCCAGGGAACTGCTGGGGCAGGAGAAAAAAAAAAACTGAGCAGAGTGGGGTCCGAGCTTTGCTGAGCGCCCAGGTGGGTGGGTGCAGGGTTGCAGCCGCAGTGTCAGTTCAGCACTTCCTGGACACTGTGACCCGACGCTGCAGCCACACCCCCTGGAAGCTTCATGCAGCCCAGACCCCACGCTACCTCCCCTTTACATATGTGTGCCAGCGGTGCCTCACCACTGACACACACCTACGGATCGGACCAACACATTTTGGGTGCTAAAAAGCACCTACAATGTGCCGCCGATGGGTCCGATCTAACAGATTGAACCTCCATCGAGTCGGATGGGTTGTCAAATACATCCGATTTCTCGGCCCGATCCGTCCAAATCGGATAAGTGTATGAGCACCTTTAGACTGACTTCTATTTCCGAAGGAAGGAGAAATTATTAAAAGGTGCCCATACACTACTGAGATGCATATGGGCCATCGGATCCCAGTGTGTAGGCCATTTAACCACAGTTACATCGCATGTGCTCCTTTCATATGCAATGTATTGCATGCGACCACGCTCCCTACCGCTGGGTGGAGGGCCAAATCGGAGGTTCGACTCATGTCCTATGCACATGGGCCCATGCACTGACACTACGGGGACATCAAACACATACAATTTGGGATGATTTCTTGCAATGAGATAATTATACCTTTTGCGCCCCCCTATGGCATTTTAGTTCCACTTACACATAATGACCTGTATAGTGTCGCTTACACACATTATGCTCCCTGTAGTGCTGCTTACACACCTAATGCCCCTTTTGGTGCCCCTCACACAAATAATGCCCCACTAGTGCTGCTTACACATATAATGCCCCCTGTAGTGCTGCTTACACACATATTTCCCCCTGTAGTGCCAGGTCATTTAGACCTGCTCGCTAGACTGCGTATATTTGCTTAACATCCGCTCGCATGTGACTGCACAGAGAAAAAAATCATTTGATGGTCGCTCAGCCAGGTCTTGCTTTTCAAATGAACGCTTTCTGCTGAATTGCGGGTGGCGCTGACAACATGTGATGTCACTTGCCTGCCCTGAGCAGGTAGGGGCACGCCTGCATTCTAACTGGCCTACCCAGCATTTCTACGGGCGCGCACACCATTTTTGTAGGCTCGCCCATGAAACGCTGTGCTGGCCCTTTGAAGTGCCCCCTGCCCTTACTCAGGCAGCTTGTGCCCAGTAAATTAAAAATTTGCCAAAGGCTCTCGCTGCAGGGGTTTGCACATGTGCAGACCCCCATCATCGGGGGGCGGGATGAATTTGAATCTGTGGAAAAAGGTCTGAATCATCCCCATAATGTCCCCTGTATTGCCACTTACACACATAATGCCCCCACTAGTGCTGCTTACACACATAATGTCCCAATACAAATTTTGCTCCCCCTACTAAAAAAGTTTCTGGCATCGCCTCCATACGTTAACTACATGAATTTTTTACCTAGATGTTCATTGCCAGAGGTTCCTCGACCATTTCCTGGGGTCACATGCTCCTTTGCAGGGGTTACATGCTCATTGCCAGGGGTCTCATGCTCCTTGTCAGAGGGAAAGGTGCAGTGTGCTCCCAAGGGTGCACAGACAGGCGCTACCAAGGGTGCCTCGCTAAAAGCTGCCACTTAACAATGGGGTTGTCAGCCCCAATATACCAGAGCATCAAACCAGTGCCACTTTTATTTTCTCTTTATTTTCTCTTTTTTCCTTGTCAGAGGGTTACATGTTCGTTGCCAGGGGTTTCCTGCTCATTGCTAGGGGTTACATGCTAGTTGCCAAGGATTTCTTACTCGTTGCCAGGGGATATACGTTGCCAGAAGTTTCTTGCTCATTGCCAGGAGTTTAATGCTCAATGCCAGGGGTTACATGTTTGTTGCCAGGGGTTCCATGCCGGCTAGGTACATGCAGTGCCAGCGCTCCTGGAATCTGCCACTGGAATCTGCCGTATTACTTTGCTCCCTTAAAGGCACACGGTCTCCTCTAAGGTGGCAAACATTTTTTGGAGGGCGCAGGATGCCTGTCTGCAGATGCTATGTAGTCAGAGACTCTGCAGCACCTGCTCCCCCCACCAGTGTCTGTCCTGTGCTAGCCATCGGCACAGCGGAGGAATGAGGTGAGCGGGTGGCGGCGCACCCTCTAACCTCCTCGGCTCTGGAGCTGGCACTCCTCCGGAGCCATCCTCACTATGCCCCTGATTAAGCTCCATACACACAAATTTACATTTTAAATGATATCGCTCATTTTGGCCCTTCTGGTCGATATCGTTTGTGATATCTCTTAGTGTGTATGTGGGTCATTAACGATGTCCTCTGTCATCTGTACTTGCCGCTTGATTTGACTATATCGCCAATTACTGCATGTACAGTGAGGGGACAGCAGGGCTTTACTAAACAATATCATTAATCGGAGTCCAGCAGGAATTGTTAACAATATTGCTCATGGATTGAATCGTCTCATGCCGTGTTCACACTGCGAGGGTGAACAATACGGCTTTTACTTTTGACTGCAGCGCCAGACCCCGTTCTCACTGCTAAGGCAAATTCTACTGGTAATTTGCCTTTTAACACATTTTTTTGCAGTGTGAACAGGTCAACCTGTGTCTGCATACCTGGATCTCAAACACGGTTAAAAGAAGGGTTGGAGACCTGGGAATTTTGACACGGCTTGACAGGTTCACACTGAAAAAAAAAAAAACCTGTGTTAAAAGGCAAATTAGCTGGTAGAACTGCTGGTACTTGTTTCCTAGCAGGGCTCCCACTAAGCTATTTGCTTAGTGGGCTATTCTGCGTAGTGAAATCGCATCGCACATCGCATGGCTTTTTGTGCCTTGCGATGCGTGCGATGCGATCTCAGTAGTTAATTTAGTTAATTTATTCACTGCACCCTGAGTGAAATCTCATCGCACATCGCATCAGATGGCCCTTTTTTGTGGCGTGAGATGTGAGATGTGATCTCAGTAGTTAATATGGTAAAACACCTAAAACACCACCACTCTCCACATCACCCCGAAGCGCGGCGAGCGTAGCGAGCCCCGCGAGTTGCGGCGTAACGCGTCGTCCGACCTTTTCATAACCCCACTATCCACGTTGGCGTGGAGTTGATGTTATATAGTGTGGCGAGCGCAGCAAGACACAAGCCTGAAGCGTGGCGAGTGTAGCGTGCCCTGCGAGGGTACACGGATTACTTTACATGTATTCCACCACCCCTCGCGGGGCTCGCTGCGCTCGGCACGCTTCGGGCTCGATGGCTCGCTGCTCTCGCCACACTATATAAATTCAACTCCACGCCAACGTGGATAGTGGGGATATGAAAAGGTCGGAGGGCGCGTTCCGCCGCCGCTCACCACGCTTCGGGGTGACGTGGAGAGTGGTGGTGTTTTACCATATTAACTACTGAGATTGCATCTCACATCTCACTCCACAAAAAGCCATGCGATGCGATGTGCGATGCGATTTAACTACATTAGCATACGTAGGAAATTTGGGCGCTCTGCTAGGAAACAAGTACCAAACTGCTAGACCCAGGAATTTCCCTTGCAGTGAGAACGGGATATTAGTGTGTATTGGGGTTTTACTAATCAACTGTTTAACTGTTCAACTATTCCAGGTTTTCTGCCAGTAACTTCCTCCACTAGAGCACATACTGTACTGCTGCTTCTATTAAAATGTTTAAGCACTACTCCAGCTTTAAGCTAGTCTCTCTGCTTCTGTTCTGCAAGTTACCATTCAAACTCAGACTCTCCACTGTTCTAGTTTATCACTGCCAGTAACTTCCTCATTGCAGCATGTTCTGCTGCTCCTCTGTACAGCTTTAAGTCATTCTGCATCAAACAGTCTTACTTGGTCAGCACTGATGGTGTAATGGTTAGCATTACTGCCTCACAGCGCTGAGGACATGGGTTTGATCCCCACCATGGCTCTAACTGTGCGGAGTTTGTATATTCTTCCAGTGCTTGCGTGGGTTTACTCCGGGTACTCCGGTTTCCTCCCACAATCCAAAAATATACAGATAGGTTAATTGGCTTCCAACAAAAATTAACCCTAGAATGCCTGTGTGTGCGTGTACATGTGGCAGGGAATATAGATTGTAAGCTCCACTGGGGCAGGGGCTGATGTGAATGTTCAAATATTCTCTGTAAAGCGCTGCGAAAATATGTATGCGCTATATAAGAAACTGTTAATAAATAAATAATACTTAACTACTTTTGAAAAACTAGTTTTGGGGCAATTATAATTGGTAGTAGAATTTTGTGTGCTGTTGAGGGGGCGTGTCATGCTCCACAAAAAGGGCGTGTCTATTTCCATATATTAGCATGTAAATGTTTAAATGCTTTTTCTAGATAATATTTTGAATTCTGTATTTTGGGAAATTTTGCAACTATTGATAATAATATTTCTGTCTGCAATACTGGATTTATGTCTTTGCAACTATTTGGTGTGATATTATTTTCTTCTCAATCTGCAAAATTAACATCATAATAAATATGATGCATATTCAATAAATTCCAAATGCAATTTAGCCATGCTTGAATACTTTTGAAAAACCATGTCAGGGAGATAGTGAAGGGGACACTTCTGAGAGACGTGTCATAAACATGACTTATAGCCAAATGTAGATGAGCCCCAAAGCAGTTAGTAAGATCTACTGTACTTGCTGAAGAAAAGACACTGATACATTTCAGGGCAGGTTCATCTATACAATGTAAGCTTGCAGCAGGGCCCTCTTACCTCCAAGTCTGTCTGTTGTTACAAAGTTTGTTCTATCACTGTCTACAATTGTAAAGCACAACGGAATCTTCTGTGCTATATAAGAAACTGTTAATAATAATAATATTAAAAATAATAATAATAAAAATAATTTATTGTGTTTTACAAGTGGTTCCATATAATGGCTATGAAAAACCTAAATTATAATGCATTGAGATATATGGATCATTGGGGCAGATTTATTAAGCTTGGTGAAGTGATAAGGGGGGAAATTTACTAATATGGATTCGTAGAAAAAAGGTGTATTTAGGGTGGCCAATCCTGGGATTTGGCCCCCAAAACGCCGGGATTTCAATCCCGGGATTGGAGTTTCCAATCCCGGGATTTTCGGGATTAGACTGCGCATGCGCAGTCTAATGCCGGGCAGCGTCTGAGCACTCGCTCAGCCGCTGCCCGGATACTCCCATACCCGGCAGAGCAACCCTGCGCAGCGTGACCTCTCAGTGTGACGAGTGGTCACGCTGCGCAGGCAGGCAGGCAGAGATGAAGCCGCCCGTCTACCTAGCCAGCCCACCCAGCAAGCAAGCAACTCCGCATTATGAAGTCACCCGCCCGCCCACCCACCCACCCACCCACCCACCTAGCCAGCCAGCCGACCCAGCAACCCGGCTCCCGAAGTAGGAAGCTGCCCACCCGGTATCCCGGCTCCCACCCTGCCGCCGGCCGGATGAAGCTGCCCACCCGGCATCCCGGCTCCCACCCATCAACCCGGCCGCCGGCCGCCCCTGCAAATGTAAGTAAATGCGGGGCGGCCAGGGCGTTTTTTTATTAGGAAAGCCAATCCCGGGATTGAAAAAATGCCCCGGGATTGGCTTCCCTAGGTGTATTCGTAGGGAGAAATACACCTTTTTTTTTACAAATTTGTATTTTCGGGATTTTCTTTCCCCAAAATACAACAATTCGTAGTCCTAGGGATGGAACATTCGTATTTGTATTTACAAATACGAATGTCTACACCATCGTTAGGATACGACAGAAATCACCATTCAAAAGAATGGTGGTTCCTGATGTACTAAGCAGCCGTATAGAAAATATGGCTGCTTTTGTCCACGAAAATACGGCAGAAAAATAGAACACCATTTTCCTGTCGTATTCTCGTTTTAGCCTGCACGGATCAGTCAGATCCGTGCAGGCTGCGGTGTAAAAATAAATAAAATAAATAAATAAAAAAACGGCGTGGGGTCCCCCCCACAGCCATAACCAGCACCAGGCTGACAGAGCCTGGAGCCGGTAATTAAAAATCAGGGAACCCGACAAATAGGGGTTCCCTGATTTTTAACAACCAGCCCCAGGCTCCTGCTCTGGGGCTGGTTCCCAAAATACGGGGGACAAAATGAGTAGGGGTCCCCCCTATTTTAAGAACCAGCCCCAGGCAAAACCAGCCAGCAGGGTAATGCCACAGCCGGGGGGAGACTTTTTATGCAAGTCCCCCCGGCCAAAGCATTCATCCCTACCGACTAGTCAGCCTGGCCAGGGGCCCTGGGGGAGTGGGGACCCCCCCAATAAAGGGGTCCCCCCCCTCCAGGACTTACCTGACCAGGCTGAAGCCTGGTGCTGTCCCCGATGCCCCTGGGCGGTGGGCATCGGGCTGATTCAAGTGTAAAAAAAAGATTAAACTATTGTTTTTTACTGTGGCACTACAAGTGCCAGCAAGCTGGGACTTGGAGAACCACAAGTCCCAGCCTGCTGGGCATTAAAGGGCCCGCTGGCACTTGTAGTTCCACAGTTAAAAAAATAGTACACAAAACACACTGACACAAATTTTAAATAAAAGTTTAATACACACATCACACACACTGATACTTACCTATCTTGATCCCGTCGGTAGGTCGCTGGCTCCGGTGTCGGCGGCTCCAGTGTCGGCGGCTCCGGTGTCGGCGGCTCCGGGGTCGGCGTCCTGTCTGAAGAAAATCCATGGTGGACCTGTGGAAGGAAATCCTACTCACCAGGTCCTCCATGGATGGTCTTGTGTCTTCTGTTTTCTTTTCCAGGGCTTATTTCTTTATCTTATTTCTTCTTCTTTACGCTCCCGGGACTTTCAGAGCTTCAGAGATGTTTCCTCCTCGACGTCTGGACTAAGAATGAATTCTAGCCAATCAGGAGCCGCCTAGCGGCCAATCAGGAGCCAGTAAAGTCAGCTCCTGATTGGCTAGAATTCATTCTTAGTCCAGACGTCGAGGAGGAAACATCTCTGAAGTCCCGGGAGCATAAAGAAGAAGAAAGAAGATAAAGAAATAAGCCCTGGAAAAGAAGACACAAGACACAAGACCATCCATTGAGGACCTGGTGAGTAGGATTTCCTTCCACAGGTCCACCATGGATTTTCTTCAGACAGGACGCCGACCCCGGAGCCGCCGACACCGGAGCTGCCGACACTGGAGCCAGCGACCTACCGACGGGATCAAGATAGGTAAGTATCAGTGTGTGATGTGTGTATTAAACTTTTATTTAAAATTTGTGTCAGTGTGTTTTGTGTACTATTTTTTTAACTGTGGAACTACAAGTGCCAGCGGGCCCTTTAATGCCCAGCAGGCTGGGACTTGTTGTTCTCCAAGTCCCAGCTTGCTGGCACTTGTAGTGCCACAGTAAAAAACAATAGTTTAATCTTTCTTTTACACTTGAATCAGCCCGATGCCCAGGCTGACCGGTCAGAGGGCTGAATGCTTTGGCCGGGGGGACTTGTATAAAACGTCTCCCCCCGGCTGTGGCATTACCCTGCTGGCTGGTTTTGCCTGGGGCTGGTTCTTAAAATACGGGGGACCCCTACTCATTTTGTCCCCCGTATTTTGGGAACCAGCCCCAGAGCAGGAGCCTGGGGCTGGTTGTTAAAAATCGGGGAACCCCTATTTGTCGGGTTCCCTGATTTTTAATTACCGGCCCCGGCTCCTTCAGCCTGGTGCTGGTTACAGCTGTGGGGGGACCCCACGCTGTTTTTTTTTAAATTTATTTAATTTTTTTATTTTTTTTACACTCTGCAGCCTGCACGGATCTGACTGATCCGTGCAGGCTGCCTGTACGAATTCGTATTAGCGGCCGTATATATGGCCAGCTAATATGATTTCCTACGACATCGGTGGGTTACAAAGCAGTCGTATATGACTGCTTTGTACATTCCCCTCCTGAACACGACTTTGCATACGACTAAAACAGTCGTATGCAGTCGTAGGGGAAATACCAATACGAAAAACTAGGTTTTTCATATTGGTAAATTTCCCCCAAAGTGTCTGTTTTTTATCACCGGCCAGTCAGCTCCTAACTGTGTAGTTACAGGCTTGGTTTGAAAAATGACAGGTAGGAGCTGATTGGACGGTTATAAAAACCCAGACACTTTGTCACTTCACCGAGCTTAATAAATGTACCCCATTGTGCCTTATAACCAATGCAGGGAGCTGCCACTGATGATCCCATTTGAATGTATATCTCTATTCCCCCCCCCCCCCCCGACAAAAGTACTAGCTGTATTATGTGGGGAATGTGCAATTGGGGAGATTACTGGGTTTTAAGGGATTTGTGGAGATTGCTGTTATCTCAGTAAGTCTCCTGCAGAATGCTATGGGGGGGGGGGGGGGATCAGATCCTTTCGCAGTGGGCCGACATCGGCCCCGTTCCCAATGGTTGGGGTTTGCACATGAGCAAATATGTGCATGTGGACACCCCAGAAGCAAAGGGCCATTTGTTTCATAGTGGTCTGGCAGGGGGTGGGCAGGAGGTGGACACAGGGGACCTCCCATCGATTCATGGGCACGTCCACAAAAATGGTGGGTGCGCCCATGAAAATCCTGGACATACCACTGCAAATGCAGGCATGTCAATGCCTGTTGGAGGCGGGCAGCTGATGTCACATGATTTGGCCATCTGCACCCAGAATAAAAGTCAGTGTAAACTTTTTTTTAATGAAGGGAGGAAAAATCATTCGATGGTGAGTGACCATCAAATGATTTCTCCTCCTTGCGGCCCCATGCGAGGCGGATGTGTTAGTGTAAACACTCTCTCGCATTCTAGTGAGGAAATTCAGCTAGCGGATGGGAGGTGTGTGCTCGACGGGGCACCGTTTACCTGTTCGCTAGGCTGCAAACATACGCTAGCGAACCGGGCTGAATCAGGCCCTATGTTCTGCATTTACAGTCATCTGCTTTCCAGTGTGCAGCTACAAGACATTCTATAGTTACAGCATACCTCCCAACATCATGGCCGAGTCAGTCCAGATACCTGAAAAGGATCCATGGCTTTATCTAAAGGGGTATGGTTTTGCGGGAACGATGCTCCTGTGAGCCATGACTTTCGTTTTCATCAACGTGAGGGTAAGAGACAGAACTTGGGTGATGGCGGTGTGTGGGTGACGGCAGTGTGAGGGTGACAGCAGTGTGTGGGTGATGGCAGTGTGTGGGTGACGGCAGTGTGCGGGTGATGGCAGTGTGAGGGTGATGGCAGTGTGTGGGTGACGGCGGTGTAAGAGTGACGGTAGTGTGTGGGTGACAGCAGTGTGAGGGTGATGGCAGTGTGTGGGTGAAGGCAATGTGCAGATGACGGTAGTGTGTGGGTGACGATAGTGTGGAGGTGACGGCAGTGTTTGGGTGAATGCATTGTGTGGGTGACAGCAGTGTTTGGGTGACGGCAGTAAGAGGGTGACCGCAGTGTGTGGGTGATGGCGGTGTGAGAGTGATGGCAGTGTGAGGGTGACAGCAGTGTTGGTACTTATATGTTAGTTGGGCGCCCACTATAGTTACTACGCTCATACCCACACTATCCATGTCGGCATGGAGTGGATTTTATATAGTGTGGCGAGCCTGAAGCACAGCGAGCGTAGCGAGCCCCGCGAGGGGACGCGCAAAACTAAGCAAATAGCTTAGTGGGTGCCCAACTAACATAAGACATAAGTACCGCAGTGTTTGGGTGACAACAGTGTGATGGTGATGGCAGTGTGTGGGTGACAGCAGTGTGTGGGTGACAGCAGTGTTTGGGTGACGGCAGTGTTTGGGTGACGGCAGTTTGAGGGTGACGGCAGTGTGTGGGTGAATGCAGTGTGTGGGTGACAGCAGTGTTTGGGTGACGGCAGTAAGAGGGTGACGGCAGTGTGTGGGTGACGGCGGTGTGAGAGTGATGGTAGTGTGTGGGTGACGGCAATGTGAGGGTGACAGCAGTGTGTGAGTGAAGGCAGTGTGCAGGTGACTGTAGTGTGTGGGTGACAGCAGTGTGTAGGTGACGGCAGTAGGAGGGTGATGGCAGTAGGAGGGTGACAGCAGTGTGATGGTGACGGCATTTTGTGGGTGACAGCAGTGTTTGGGTGACGGCCTGTTTGGGTGACAGCAGTGTTTGGGTAAGGGCCTGTTTGGGTGACAGCAGTGTGAGGGTGATGGCAGTGTGTGGGTGTGTTCAGTACTAACATTGGCTTTCCCCGAAAATTTCTAGAATTGCCACAGTCTCCCCCTCCATGACGCCAGACAGCACCGCTCAGCTACCACCACTGCCCGGCTGCCTTGCCCTGGCTCCTTCCTCCTGGCTGTGTGCGGCGTGACCTTGCTAACATCAAGCCTCAGACAGCTGGGTTGCCGGAGGCAGAGGCAGAACCAGTGCACAGCAGCGCTGCCTGGCCTCGGGACACTCAATGGTGGGGGTTTTAGTGCGCTGTCCCCCCCACCACCACCACTGAAGGGGTTAATACAATCCTTATTACAACCAAATAAGAATAATTTTATTACAATACTTAGGGCCCGATTCATGTTCACTAGGAACAGGGCGAATTTGTCCCTGTTTTGATGTTTGGGGGTCTGTGCGTGCGCAAGCGCATATTTGCATGTGCAGACCCTGACAACGGATAGCCTTGGTGAATTACACACTCGCCAGACAGTTCATTATGGGGAGGAAAGGCCTAGGGCAGATGGTGGCATCCCCATGAAAATGCTCGGTGTTCCCATAGGCACCCGGACAACAGCCACCTGCCGGAGGCAAACAGCTGATGTAACATGACGTCAGTCCCCCGTCCTGTCTTTGTCCAGGCTCACGCAAATAAAAGTCAGTTTACACCAGGGGTTCCCAAACTTTTTTGAATCACGGCACCCTAGAGTATCGGAATTTTTTCAGGGCACCCCTAGTACAAAAGTTAGAAGAAAAAAAACTTTAAAAGAAGTAAATTGTTTTTATTTGTGATCATAAGAGTCAGTTATGTGGTTAGGGACTAGATTTACTTCTGTTGTACACATATTTTATGACTGGAAGCCACAAGCACTTGTTTTGCCTATTACATTGGCTATAAATAATTTAAATTAATCCTGGACCACCCAATCCAGCGCACCCCTGCAAGTGTCCACGGCACACAGTTTGGGAACCACTGGTTTACACTGATTTCTATTTAAAAAGGCAGGAGAAATCATTTAAAGGTTGACGACCATCGAATGATTTCTCCTGCAGCAGAGGCATGTGAAGGGATGTTTTCTCGTTAAATATCCTCTCGCATGTTAGCGAGGGGGGTTGATGGCAGCGGGGGGGTGGGGGTGGGTGGGTGGGTGTTCGGATGGGTGGTGTCTCAGGCTCTCGGTAAACAGCGATGTTCACAGCTTACCGAGCCAAGCTGAACGGGGTCCTAATGATTTTGATATTGGACTCATTGTTGGATAGTATGTGTGCAGTCCCCCTTGTGCTGAGGAGACACAAGTTGTGCTTCCCTGCAGCAGCAGATCCAATCTCTCTACCTCTTTCGGAATCTGATATATCCTCCAGTACTCTCACTCCCCTGTTTACTGCTTTTAATAACACACAAGTGAGAAGCAGATGCATGAAGAGAACCTTTAAGTCTCTGATACCTCTACTTTCTGCTACTGTATATGCTGTCTAAATATACCCCTACTTTAGAAAACATTTTTCTAATTGATGATCTATGTGATTTTTAAGAATTGTACTGATTGGTGCTATGGAAACAGTGGCACACAATAACTCAATATTATGCACTAAAGTAGATGATTGCATATAGCAAATTGAAATTCCATGTTCTTTTTGGATGCACAGGCAAGTCATGACCTATTGCTGTTATATCTCTAAAATGTAATTAGAATAGCACTGCCTGCTTATTTATTAGTGACTATTGCCTGGAATAGAAATTATAAGGAAATATACCTAAAATGTCAAATGTATTTGTGACTACTGGCTGTTATTGCAGATTTAGAATTCCTTTATCTCGCCCACCATACTTTAACCACATTGTATCTAGGATTTCCTTAGAAGGCTAATAATTGTTTTTATTTGTTCCTCTGCTAGATTAATTGACCATGTATTGAATTTGTTTTAAAAACTGGCGAACACTTAACTGTCTA
Source organism: Crinia signifera (assembly GCF_055691185.1). Taxonomy (NCBI): domain Eukaryota; kingdom Metazoa; phylum Chordata; class Amphibia; order Anura; family Myobatrachidae; genus Crinia; species Crinia signifera. Next base: position 249,022,103 of record NC_139221.1, on the reverse strand, counting down.
ATCTAGAATCGGGATATTTGAACATAATTAGTAAAAAAGTGACAACATGATTGAAGATCATCTTTAATTATAAAAATGTTTTCTTAGTTTGGTATTCAGGATTTTTTAGATACATGAAATTTAAGTTAAGTTTCATTAAAAGTTATGTTTTAACACATTCATAAATCTAGTTACAAAAGAGTCCCCCAAAAAAGAATGCACTTAAAAGCCATTTAGTATCTGCTTGTTGAGGATATCGAAAACCTCTAAAGAGAGTCTATAAGAGTCTTGAAACACTTAGTCAAACAAATGGAAAAGTGTATGTGTACTGTGCCTAAATTTATGTATAAAAATCCAAAAACACACAAGATTCAAATATCAAAAGCTCATATAGCTTTAAAAAGAAAAGAATAAAACAACTAAAATTATTGTACGCTGATGGCTAAGAAGAAAGGCCAATGAAAGCTATTGTTAATCTGGGTGCCGGTTTGGGGACAGCACATGATCGTTTTACGTAACATTTCCATAACTTGGAAAATTGTGGAGCCAAGTGGTGTAACTATATTCCCGCAGCCCCCGCGGTGGCGGGGAGGCGCTGAGAAGGTGTGGGCACCGGAGGGTCTGCGGAGCTACAGTTACCCGCTGCCATCTGCCCCTGCCCTTACCGCTGGATGGTACCTCCTGCCGCCGGCGCTTCTGTCGGGTCCCGGCTCCTGCAGCATATAAAAAGTGACAATCAGAAAATGGCTGCCCCCATACAGCAAACTGTTTTTAAGGTTGCTAGAGGAGGCCACCGCCTACTCTAGCGCTGCCTAAATTTGCGGCAGGGGTGGCGTAAATTTAATAGGTACGCCACTGGTAGAGCTCACCAATTGGAGAATACTTTATGGACATACCCATCAAAATTCTTTCCAGGCTTCACATGTTGAAATCTGTTTATGCCACAAAGTTAGGTTGCACCATAAAGATATAGTACTCACATTAATTCTTAGCATTTGGACAAAGTTCTAGCCACGATGAGTAAGGATATCATGTAAAATATGCATTTAAATATATTGTACAATAACCAGTGATTATGAAAAGAATTCTATTAGAATTTAAACACAAAAGTCTTGATAGAGCCGGTATGGACTATGATACGGTTATGATAAGACGCTACAGTATATGACTGTAAAGAAACTCTGTTTGCAACATAAAGCTTTAGTTATACATAATAAAATAAATATATAGCTTACTAATGATTTCAGTAAATCTAAGCCTTGGACCACTATTAGAAAAAAGTCAGTTGAGATCATGTACTCTGAGGTAAGAAGCAAGAAGACATGCGAAAAAGACCTAAATCAACTATGGAATCTCAAACAAATCTGATTTTTTTTAGTGGGAATCTCAATGAGTTGTGATGTATCACAGGAACTCTTTCATAACCTTTTGTCTTAACTGATCTTTATGTGGAGTTAAATCGCTCTTAAATTATCTATGTCAGAAAAAACACAGTATATTGCCATGACAAAGCCTTAACAACAGCCTTAACAACAGTATATTGCCATGACAAAACCTAAACTTTTTGCAAAGAAAAAATAAATTTCAATTTAAACCAACATGTTTTCATTAAAAAAAGTATACTGTTTTTTAAATATAGATCATGACTGTACCATGAATGACTGATAGATTTCAACTATTGTTAGAAAAGCAACAATGACAAAATACTTTAACAATAGACTATTGATGATTAGAGCAGTCAATGACCATACCTAGTATACTGTGCATGAACTTTAAACACTTTTAACCTATGTAGGATAAGTGGCTATCTCAGGGCCGGATTAAGGTCTGTGGGGGTCCTGGACAAAAAAAAATTGTCGGCGCCCCCTCCTAGTTCCCATCTGCCGATGACTGTCAAGCTGCCACAGGGACCCCCTGCCCGCCCTGCTCTGCCCAGACCCCAGGAACGAGCTTCTCGGACCCTGCTGCCTTATACCCACCCACCACCCACCTGGAGTATGGGGGCCCCCCCAGGGGAAAATGCAGGATTTTCAGATGGGGGTTTCCAGATGGGCGGAGCAAAGCACGGAGATGGACACTTAGGTGACCCAGTATATGCCGGGTCAGTTAAAGTATTATAGATAGACCAAATGTATAAAAATAATAATAATACTAATTACCCCTTTACTGCACAGATAGTGGGAGATGAGGTGGGAGAAGAGGGCATTGGGCTGAATGATTTATTTATAGTGATGATCCATATGAGATCACCATAATAAACATTAACCATTAAATTAGCTTACACAATTAGGTACTTGTGTATTTGCAGGGAACCCAATTTGCATCACATGGCAAGGTTTCGTGCCGTGCGATGCGATCTCACTAGTTAATATGGTACTTGTATATTAGCACTGCACCATTACACAATTAGAGTAGTGGCACTGTCAGAATCAGCTAAATGTTTGTGCGGACTGCATAGGAGAAGTGACTGTGTAATGGCAGCAGAACCTGTCACAATGTTCACCTTGCCGCAGACAAATGAGGAGGCAGTGGTTTTCTTCCAGCAGCACTATTTGCTGCCTGTGACACAAACTTGTGTTAAGGGGCACCCAATGCGCTTAAATATGAAGGACTGCAAGTGGTGCTGCCATATTAAATCGTGTCGGAAGAAGGTGAGGCTCTGTGCGGCACATTGGTTCCCGGTTTGCCGTTTATCTTTCCTTACACTGATACGGTTCATTTATTCATGGGCGGAGGAGCTCACAAGTATCAGTTTCTGTGAGCGACAACTTAAGTTGTCAAATAAATCAATGGTGCTACACAATAACCTGATGCGGGAGGCCTGCCCGTGGACCTAATGTCACAGCCCTAATGTCGTATTCCAGGTAAAATCGTTGAAGTCGACGAGAGCCTCTTTGTACAGAGGAAAGATCACGTGGGATGGATGCTGCCTCAACAGTGGCTATTCGTAGGCATATCAAGAGACATCGGTGAGTGCTTTGTGACACCTGTACAAAGACGTGACGCCAGTACCCTGATCGCCACCATCAATCAATTCATTGAACCGGGGATGACTATCTACTCCGATTGCTGGTGTGCCTATAACACAGAGCAGCTGGAGCAGGCAGGGTACCACCATGCTCGTGTGAACCACAGATTTTTATTATTGTCGATCCGGAGACTGGGGTTCACACACAAAACATTGAGCGCCTTTGGGGATCCTGTAAATGACGCAAAAACGTCAAAGAGGCACCGCGTGCCAGAATCTGGACTCCTACCTACAAGAATTTATCTGGCGAAAGACTGTGGGCGCTGAAAATGCTTTTGAGCATATTATTTATGCACTTTCTCTTCTTCCAAAGGCTGATGCAGAATCAGAAGAATGACTATTTTATTAATTTCTTTGTTCTTGATTAATTGTTATTATTGTAATTTGTTAATTTGTTATTTTCTTCTTAATTATTAAGCAAAATCCAGTTAACACATGTCGTCATAACTGTCTCAGATGTGTGAAATGGCAGGTGTGAATGTGTTCCTAAAAAACCCCCACTGTCCACGCCAGCCCAAAGCGCGTCGAGCGCAGTGATCCCCGCGAGGGTACGTGTTACGTGTCCTCCCAACCTTTTCATACCCCCACTATCCACGTTGGCATGGAGTTGATTTTATAAAGAGTGGCGTGGCGAGCGCACTCAGATTACTTTACATGTATTCCATGTTCCCTCATGGGGCTCACTGCGATCGCCACGTTTCGGGCTCGGTGGCTCGCTGCGCTCAATTTATAAAGTCTACTCCGCGCCGATGTGGATAGTGGGGGTATGAAAAGGTTGGGAGGACGCGTTCCGCGTCCGCTCGCCACACTTCGGGGTGACATGGATAGTGGGGGTGTACTAAATACCATTGCATCACATAGACATGTACACTGTGGGTGTTGTGCTAAATCTCATCTATTTTGTTTTATTTTTATTTGTTTTTTACAAATTCTTGGAACTACCATGTATATATATATGCCTAAATTAGCTTATTTAGAAATGGGCTAATTTGAACATCCTAAAATTTGAATTGACACTTTTGGGGTCAACCTGGTATGCCATGGCCAGATTTGAGGAGAGGGACTTGATTTGATTTAATCTGATTCAATTTCTTAAACCTAATAGTTTTAATTTATCCCTTATTTTTATCATAGATACAGATAGATTTGGGGTTTTGTTCCGATTGGTGTTTGTTCTGATTGTGTTACAATCCCCTGCATCCAATAAAAGAATATAGTTTTTCCAATAAACAATAACACGTTGATTTAAGATACAAATTCCTTATGTAGTTTTCTACAAATAAATACTAGTCAACTATAGCAGTGCATTCTAATAAACAAATTTGTAAAAAAAAAAAAAAAAAGAAATCTCATTCTGAATATGTTAAAAATAAAAAAATCTCAATCATTTATCAAAAAACTTGAGATAATATCACACAGGTAGTAAGTTAAAAAAGTTATGTAAAATATATCTGTCTGCAAATATACAAAGTGGTTAAAAACTCTTTCCTACTGTAACATCCTCCACTCTGGCTTTGCATTATCTTTCCCTACTTTAATCTACAAAGAATGGTCCTGCCCTTCTCATTTTCCTTACCTCCAGGATTACTCTCATTCTGTCCTTCTCTTCCGGAGCTCATTCTATCAACAAGTCAGACTTTCTACAAGACTCCCCAGCTTCAAACATGCACTGAAAACTCACCTATTCATTAATAGACACCCTTCTCATAAATCTTCACTTTTCTCTCCACCCTTGTGATTAGTTTCTCCTGATGTCTCCCACCAGCTGTTTACCCCTCCTCCAGCTTTTTCCAGTACTTATTGTCTCTTGTCCTTTTGCCTTTTTCAGCGACCTCTACTCTGTGTGCTCATCGTCTGCTCATTGCAGTCTCATTGAATGCTGAAATATTGTATCTTCCCCTTACAGTGACCCTCATTCATTTACTGGTCAGTGAATTTCCCAACCCTCACCTCTTTTTTGCATCTTAATTACTTTATTGGATGAATTATTTGACTCTTTAAAACTATACTCAGGTAAACCAGGAGTCAAAAAAATTGGATGTGTCCACCATTGATATAGAGATGTTATTCATTAAAAAGTCTATGTGGTCCAATTATTTCCATATGGAAGGATGAACAAGGGATGTCAATCACATAGAGGCATTATTGAGATGCTTAAGCAATTACTTTTTATAGCTTTATATCTAAATTTAAGTATAGGAGATGAGCCAAAGCCAGTCAGTCATGATGTCCATCCTCTAAATTCTCCTAGCTAGAAACAACACTTCAATAGTACTCCCATTTTAGTAGATTAACTCCTAAGTGTAACCTAATTGCCTAATTAAACCCCTCTCAGTGTAGCCTGTCTACTAATGGATTATTAAAATTAAATCCAACATGTAAACATAGATCTAATATTGTTATTTTAAAAGACATAAAAAAATGAAAAAGCTAAACGTATAGCTTTCCTGTAAACCACTTGAAAACATTCTATGAAATAGATATTAATGCACCATTTGTGAGCATATAATCAGTACATGAAAAAACTCCAAAGCTTCTCAGGAAAGTTTTACTATCTCAAATGTCCTATACTCTGACATATCATAGTATGTAATTTACCTTTTGCATTGCTACTGCCATGTGCAGTATATTGGCAGGACAACTAGATCACTCAAGATCAGTTTCATGGAGCATAGGAGCAATATCCTCAATAGAGTAATTACAAATAGTGTTCCCAGACATTTAATGACTATCATAATGCTAATCCACTGTGTCTCACAGTCACAGCTATATAACACATTATGCTCATTTCTTATGGTGGTGATAGGTTCTGAAAACTCTGTCTCAGAGGAGTCTTTTGGAGTTTTAAATTGAGCATACTACAGTATATGCAGAAAACCTTAATAAAACCTCAGAGTTTAGTGGTTTTGCATAAGAAAATATGTTTTACTTCAGCATTTTTCACTTTCTACAACTTTCATACCAGCATATATACATTGACTTTACCTTATTGTACTGTTTCCTTTCTTTTAGCTCTTGTATTTTGTATGACTAGAAGAAAATGTTTAGGCTTTTTTGGAGACCTTTCTTTATGTTATCCTGTTTTTCTGCTGGTCCTGTGATAAATATTTGCTATGAAAATTTTATTAAAATGCTCTACTGAGGATACTATACATAAATTGAATAGCGATAATATTTTACCAACTTGAAATCCTGGACTGTGTCCTTTCCAGTATTACTTGGTATGGTTACATGCAAATAGAAACAGAAAAAAACACAAAATGTGTAGTAGTCCACAAAACATATAGTCTATATATGTAGGGGTCTCAAGGAGCTAGATGAGTTTGGTGAATTCCTCTACAGTATGTCCCTTGTGTGGTAATAAAAGGGCTTCTTTTAGGGGATCAGCTCGTGCCAAGATATGATAACAGCTTACACTCTGCTTACATGAGAAGGGCAAGGGCCCCTTATGTAAAGGTTTCTTTCTCTTTATATCAATCAGTAAAAGGTGCTTACTTATAGCTTACATGTAAGGGGGTGGTGGAAAAAGACTACCCATAAGTCGAAACGCGTTGGTGGGGTGCCACTATTTCTGAAGTCTGTATGTCACAGAGTTGCCCCTTATACCAGCAAGTATACCTTATACCGTGAGTGTGCTTCCCGGGTTTCCATCTGGCCGCTTCTGTGTTTTCTGGTTCTATTTTTCATCTGGCACCGGTTTTTATGTCATTTTTATAATAAAAAGTGGATTTTTTTACTGAATGGAATTGGAGATACTTTTGTACAAAGAAACCTTGATGAGAGTTCCACCACCCCCTTGCATGTAAGCTATAAGTAAGCACCTTTTACTGATTGATATAAAGAGAAAGAAACCTTTATATAAGGGGCCCTAGCCCTTCTCATGTAAGCAGTGTGTAAGCTGTTATCATATATCAATAAAAGTTTATTGTGCAACGGTTTCGGGGACAACGTTCCCCTTCCTCAGGCAGACAGCAATACAACATTACAAACATAGGGTCCTACCTTATAACAGTGTGTGCAGCAAGAAGGCACCTCCTTCCGTTGTATGTGGCCGGTGGACTGGTTCAGAGCGGGAGACGCCGCCAGCCGGATGCAGAGCGGGCGTTACTTCCTGTTTCTACGCCCGTTGCCAAGCACACAGGGTAGCGTGAGTTGTTTACAGACGGTAGCTAGGTTACCAGACGCCACGTAACAGCGGTAGTAAGGGATGGTGCTGGTAGTGAAATAAAATTGTGCTGTGTGGGGTTAAAAGATGCATACAGACACTTATTATAAAAACATGGTGCTGGTATAAAGATCAATATTAAATGGAGTGTAAAACGTGCAGCATATAAGTATTGCACGTAAATGCTAAACAATGAATATTAAATCACAAAAACATGCAAGACATTTTCACACCCAGGATGGATTATCTGGGGTCATCTTGGATAAAGTAAATAAATAAAAAAGGGGATTAATAGGATATCCATAATGAATAAATTTAGTCCTTCAATGCAGAAAGGGGTCAGTCCATCAAGTCCCGTTACAGGCAAAGACCAGAGGAACACAAAGACCAAAAGGGAACATATTTGGACCAAAGGAGACTAGGTTAGTGTATTCCACATAATGCGCTCATTGAGCCCGTTGGGTGAGACCGTGTTGAGCCTGTAGATCCACCTGGCTTCCAGTCCTAGGAGGGCTTTCTGACGATCACCCCCCCTGGGCATAGGTGGAATGTGGTCTATCATAAAGTAGCGAAATGATGCCAGTGGGTGGCCCTTGGATTTAAAGTGAGCCGCTACTGGCTGGTCCATCGGGTTTGTTCTCTAAAGCAGCCTTTATAGCCGAGCGGTGTGCGGCCATCCGCTCCTTGAATTGTCGAGTGGACATACCAACATAGTATAGTCCACACGGACATACTATGATATATACAATATATCTGGTGCTACAGGTCAATATGTGTCGGATCTGTAGCCTTTTGTCTTCATGGGGGTGTTTGAAAGATGAGCCTTGAATCAGGTAGTTACATGTGATACACTTAATGCATTTGTAGCATCCCGGGGTTTTACTTTGCCTGGTGGATGCTCGATTATCATCGAACCCGGTTATGTCCGTGTGTACCAATAGGTCTTTCAAGTTGCGACCCCTCTTATAGCATGTCATCGGTCTTATTTTGGAGAAGCACAGTAATTTGGAATCAGTGGCTAGGATGGGCCATAGGGCTTTACTGGCGATAGGTATAAGGCTGCTGTTGGTGTCGAATGTGGTGGACCACGGGAATACCTTAGTATTTTCTCCTTTGATATTTTTTGGTTTAAGTAGATCTTCACGTTTAAGTTTGAGTACTTTTACTTTGGCCTGATGCAGGGCTGACAGATGGTAACCCCTTTCGTGAAACTTATGGATGATGTTGTCAAGCTGTAACGGAAGCGTTTCTGTATTGCTACAGATACGGGCCGCCCGGAGCATTTGGGAGTATGCCAATCCCTTTTTCAATGGTGGAGGATGATGACTGCTAGAGAGCAGGAGGGTGTTCCTATCTGTTTCTTTGTAGAAGATAGAGGTGCTGATGTTGCCTTCATTCAACGTCACGGTCACGTTTAAAAAGTTGATAGTATGGCTGCTATGTGCATATGTGAGTTTGATAGGACCTGGCATTGCATTGATGGTGGTCATTAGGTCGACGAATTCATCTGCCATGCCCTGCCACAGCATGAACAGATCGTCGATATATCGACACAGGAGGATGATGTTATTTTTGGCAATTTGTTCTTGAAAGAATATGCGTTCCTGGGCGACCATGAAGACATTGGCATATGCCGGTGCCACGGCCGATCCCATGGCACAGCCCGCCTGTTGAAGATAAATTTGGCCATCGAATCGAAAATAGTTACGGCATAGGACCAGTTCAAGCAATTGAAGGTAGAGTTTTTTATCGAAGGTAAACCCTTCGCCTAGAGAGTCCAGGAATTCTTTCATGGCCAGGAGCCCCTGGTCATGAGGGATCGAGGTGTATAACGATGATACATCCATAGTGCATAACATAGCAGTCAGGGGTAGTCTAGGCAGTTGTTTTAAGCGATTAAGGAAGCTTGTGGAATCCATGAGGTGCGTATCTTGAACGGTAACATGAGGCTGGATCAGGACGTCCAGTAGTTGGGAGACCGGTTGAAAAAGGCTACCTTGAGCAGAGATTATTGGGCGACCGGGTGGAGATGTGGCATGTTTATGAATTTTTGGTACACTGTACAGGATCGGTAAGATAGGATGAGTAGTATGCAGTGCTTCTTTAAGCTTGATATCTATGATCTGTTGGTCGACCGCCTCCTTGAGTAGTGCAGTTAGTTCTTTTTGGTACTTATCAGTGGGGTCGCTGTGCAGTTTCTTGTACGTGTTCCCATCCGCTAATTGGCGCATAATTTCTGCTCGATAGGTGCTCAAGTTCTGGATTACGATGCCCCCGCCTTTATCGGCGGGGCGGATGACGATACTGTGGTCATCCTGCAGAGATTTTAGAGCTTGAGTTTCACCTCTGGATAAATTTGCATGGAATGGAGTGGGAGCTGCTTTGAATCGCTCCATAGACGCATCCTGTAGACGTGTGTACGTTTTAATAGATGGATTGTAGGACATGGGGTCAAAGGCGGATTTGCTATGAGACCTGATGAATTGCGTGATGGGGGTAGGCTGAGGAGGAGCCTCATGATGCTGGAAAAACTCACGTAATCTGAGTTTACGGTTCATGTTATGGATGTCAAGTTGCCAGTCGAACGGGTCATGTCGGTTGGTCGGTATAAAGGAGAGGCCTTTGTTTAGGACATTTTCTTCATCGGGAGTGAGCAGTCAATCCGATAGATTAAATATTGCTTTGAAGTTCCTCTCCCTTTGGCCGCCACGACGGGTTCTTTTGTTGTAGGACCCCTCCGGGTGGTAACCCCTAAAGGGGGACGTCTGGTAATGGTGCCATCATCGGATTCTGCCGGAGCAAAATCACTGTCGGATTGGGAGGACCCTGGTTGTTGGGCAGCGGGAGTTCTCCTTGATCTTCAGCCTCGTTTAGCAGTTGCTTGAAAGCTGCGGGGCTGGGGCTCGCTGCCCGTGAGCCATCTGTAGACCTGGTTAGACTCATAGTCTGCCTCTACTGTGGCTAATTTTGTCCTCTTAAATCTTAATAAATCACGACGGTAGTTGTAGCATTGATTTTTGAGCTTGGATGCCCAGGCGTCGAATTCAGGGGAGGCAATCAGATTTGCATTAGCTGTTTTAAGATCATCAATCTTGCTCCGGGTATTTCTGAGTTCTTTACCGGCCTCCTCCACCACCAACACCATCAAGTCCAGGCTGCACTTGTTGAGTATGGCTACCCAACGCCTGCAGAACTCTGGACTCGACCGGCCGATGGTGGGGATGTTCCGGACTCGGAACCCTCGAGGTATAAATTTTTTACGGTAATAATCCGATAAAGATTGGCCATGAAGTAAATAGTCGATTTCACGGCGTCTCAGCTTAAATAGTAGATTGTATATGTCCTCAGCTTCAATATCAGGATTGGCTTCCTCCGCAAACAGTATATGGGATATTTCATCCTCTGAGAAATTCAGTATTTCTCCGGGGGGAGTTACAGCAATCCTTGGGTGTTGTGATGTCTCCATGCTGGTTGAAGCAAGAGCTGGAGTAGACTCAGCAAGATGTGGGCTGGACGTCCTAAGAAAATTTAGGAGAGTGGGTGCCACGATCCTATGCTAACCGGGCAGGCTAGCGAATACAGGATACTTGCGATCTGGCACTCCTGGTACCTTAGTCGATGGCCTGGGTGCCTTCGTAGACAAATGTACATGCAGGTGGGTGAGGATTACTCCTAGGAGATAAGTCACCAACGCGGCACTCCAGGTCTTGTGAGAAACAGAAAAGTTTATTGTGCAACGGTTTCGGGGACAACGTACCCCTTCCTCAGGCAGACAGCAATACAACATTACAAACATAGGGTCCTACCTTATAACAGTGTGTGCAGCAAGAAGGCACCTCCTTCCGTTGTACGTGGCCGGTGGACTGGTTCAGAGCGGGAGACGCCGCCAGCCGGATGCAGAGCGGGCGTTACTTCCTGTTTCTGACGTCACCATGCTACGTCAGGCACGCTGATGCCCGTTGCCAAGCACACAGGGTAGCGTGAGTTGTTTACAGACGGTAGCTAGGTTACCAGACGCCACGTAACAGCGGTAGTAAGGGATGGTGCTGGTAGTGAAATAAAATTGTGCTGTGTGGGGTTAAAAGATGCATACAGACACTTATTATAAAAACATGGTGCTGGTATAAAGATCAATATTAAAAGGAGTGTAAAACGTGCAGCATATAAGTATTGCACGTAAATGCTAAACAATGAATATTAAATCACAAAAACATGCAAGACATTTTCACACCCAGGATGGATTATCTGGGGTCATCTTGGATAAAGTAAATAAATAAAAAAGGGGATTAATAGGATATCCATAATGAATAAATTTAGTCCTTCAATGCAGAAAGGGGTCAGTCCATCAAGTCCCGTTACAGGCAAAGACCAGAGGAACGCATAGACCAAAAGGGAACATATTTGGACCAAAGGAGACTAGGTTAGTGTATTCCACATAATGCGCTCATTGAGCCCGTTGGGTGAGACCGTGTTGAGCCTGTAGATCCACCTGGCTTCCAGTCTTAGGAGGGCTTTCTGACGATCACCCCCCCTGGGCATAGGTGGAATGTGGTCTATCATAAAGTAGCGTAATGATGCCAGTGGGTGGCCCTTGGATTTAAAGTGAGCCGCTACTGGCTGGTCCATCGGTTTGTTCTCTAAAGCAGCCTTTATAGCCGAGCGGTGTGCGGCCATCCGCTCCTTGAATTGTCGAGTGGACATACCAACATAGTATAGTCCACACGGACATACTATGATATATACAATATATCTGGTGCTACAGGTCAATATGTGTCGGATCTGTAGCCTTTTGTCTTCATGGGGGTGTTTGAAAGATGAGCCTTGAATCAGGTAGTTACATGTGATACACTTAATGCATTTGTAGCATCCCGGGGTTTTACTTTGCCTGGTGGATGCTCGATTATCATCGAACCTGGTTATGTCCGTGTGTACCAATAGGTCTTTCAAGTTGCGACCCCTCTTATAGCATGTCATCGGTCTTATTTTGGAGAAGCACGGTAATTTGGAATCAGTGGCTAGGATGGGCCACAGGGCTTTACTGGCGATAGGTATAAGGCTGCTGTTGGTGTCGAATGTGGTGGACCACGGGAATACCTTAGTATTAGCAAGGGGGAAGCTTGCTCCCATAACATGCAGAGTGGAGGAGGGCAACATGGGAGCCCAAGCATCTCCTGTCCTTGCAGTGGAAACAAAACTAATTTATATACTTAATAGCTATCAACTGGAAATACACTTGTATTGGTATGTGTATATATATATAATTAATATATATATATATATATATATATATATATATATATATAAATAAATAAAGAGAGAGCGACCCACACCTGGATATAATTAGGATAATAAACAGTTTTACTGTAATTTATTCATAAAAAAAACATAAACTATTATTCAGTACAGCATAATTAGCTTCTGATAACAATATAAAGGTAATGGATAAAATTGAACTGTACCACCTCTAGAATTATAAAGTGTCTGTGGGATGGTTTATAGGACAACAGTGTCTTTAGGATGACGGTATAGAGCAACTATATTTAGTCAGTGCCCTGTAGTCCCAGATAATGGTATAAATTGATACTCAACCGGTATTTGTAATACCCACAATCAGATGTAGGGATAAATTGCAACCATTGGTTGTATGAGTGGTAGTACTTTTTAGTCTGCCCAGACGCTGAGAATTGCGGTAGACAGTGGAGGATGCCTCTGGTGCGGCTCTAACTACAACCCGCAAGGCGGTCTGCAATTTGCCGGCTGGCCGCCGTTGATGAATTAGCAGGGAGTGAGCCACACTAACCTGTGGTGTTGATGCAGGTTTTACTCCATGCGGCGGCTTTCCAGATGATTACACAGGCGGGAGCCTGTCAGCGCTGTAGAACTGTGGCATTTCCACCAAGCAATTTCCAGAATCGCACTTGGGAGCAGCCACAATTTACAAAGTGTATCCATAGTTGTACATTTTATAGTACATTCTAATACAATTATATATATACCTAGAAAGGTGGAGCTATAAATTGAATACCGCGCCGGATTGATCTGTTTCTATTTTCCTGTCCTTGCAGTGCCTGCTTTGCCTCTCCTTCCTTTGGCTCACACAAGGGGCTGGGAAACATACAGAGAAGGGAGGGGGAGATGAATCATAGCGTATTAAAAGATTCCCACCAGTTTTATGCGAATATTGACAAAGCAGGGAAATATATGACCTTCCTTTCTAAGTTAGATAAGCCATCATGCATCGTCACTAAAATCTATTCAGGTGCAGGGGATATACATACAACTGCTCCTGAATTTGCTGAGGTCTTTCGGGGTCATTTTAATGAAGTTTATAGAACCAAACTTACCTATGGGAGCAGGGCCATCGAAGACTATCTCAATAGCATTAATCTCCCATGCCTCTCCGATGAAGACAGGAGTTTACTGGACTCCCGCTTCTCTATTGAAGAGGTTGATGCGGCGAGAAAGTCCCTGCCTATGGGTAAAGCCCCCGGGATAGATGGATTGCCAGGTGAGTTATATAAAAAGTTTGGGGGGATCTTAGCCCCAAAATTGTTACAATATTTTCAGGAAATGGAAATGGAAGGTAACTTATCTAGCTCTATGACTGAGGCTATCATCACCGTCATCCCAAAAAGCTGTAAGGACCCCTCGCTAGTGGAATCATATCGGCCAATCTCCCTGATCACGATTGATGCTAAGATTTATGCCAAGATCTTGGCAACTAGGTTGAATGGTGTGATTGTCCATCCGGACCAAACCGGATTTATGAGTAGGAAATCCACAGCTATCAACTTGCGTAGAGTCTTTATGTACCTTCAGATGGCAGATATAAGTGACGAAAATATAGCTATTGCGTCATTTGACGCCAACAAAGCTTTCGACTCGGTGGAATGGCTTTATTTAAGACATGTTCTGTCCGCTTTTGGGCTGGGTCCTAGGTTCATAAACCTGGTCTTTTTGTTATATCAGTCCCCGCGGGCGAGAATTTCAGTTAACGGATTTATATCCGACTCATTTCCACTTTTCAGGGGCACTCATCAAGGGTGCCCCCTCTTGCCCTTACTATTTGCAATCGCCATAGAACCGATTGCATGTAAATTGAGAGCGGCACTGGGTGGTGAGGGCGAGAGAGTGGATCAACATGGTAGTATTATTTCCTTATATGCGGATGATTTACTGGTAGGCATGGCCAACCATGGCAGCAAGCTGCCTTTGGTAATCGATAATATGCGGGAATTTGGGTGTCACTCTGGCCTAACAATAAACTATCGGAAATCACATCTTCTCATAACCAGGACTGATGGCAATAGAATAACCAATTGTGACGTCTGCTCCCTATGGTTGATAAATTGAAATATCTGGGGATAGTAATATCAAATAATCTGAGAGACTATGTTAAGCAAAATCTGGACCCCATAATTAGTAAAATTCGAACCAGATACAAAAATTGGCAGAGATTACCACTGACAGTCATTGGTCGGGTCAACTTGGTAAAGATGGCGATTTTGCCTAACTCTTGTATACATTCTTGCATGCGTCCATCCTCATTAAGGAGATGTTTCGGAAAATTAATTTGAGGAGGAGTGCATTAAAACAACAGAGTCAGATAAAACAAATAAAACTTGTCGAGTCCCCTATGAAAAAAATCATTAATACGTTGGGCAATAACAAATGCTTATCAAAATGCTATAAATACCTAGCGGCTAACACCCAAAGGGAGGAAATGGGGGGCCTGGTTCAAAAATGGTCTACTAATATCCCAGAAGCAAATGCCGATAATTGGAGATATGCTTTGAAGGCTCCTAGTTTAGCCACTAGTTCTATAAGAACCCAGCAGATACAACTAAATTTCCTATATCGAACATACAGTACTTAACTACACAAAGGATTAGTACATTTTTTCAAACTAGCTGCAATCGCTGCCCAAAATGTCATGAATTGGGTTGCGGCTTCTGGCATCTCTTATGGGAGTGCAGAAGCTTGCAGAGATTCTGGAAAGGAATTGGGAGAGTTTTGGTGGCATTGGGGCTCCAAGCTCAATATCTCTCCCCCATGGCGCTCATTCTTGGGGTCTGGCCTACTGGTAGTATACCCTCAGAATTTAGACAGATCTTGATTAACCTATGTGCCATAGCCAAAGTTGTTGTTGCTCGTTCTTGGATGGCTAAGAGTGGCCCAAGGATTCACGAATGGATTAGTTTAGTTAATTGTAATATGGAGCACGAGAAATACATACACCTCTCTAGAAAGTCAATTGACAAGTTTTTTGACACTTGGGATAAGTGGTACTACTCAAAGTACCATAATCACTAACTTGCACTTGAAGTTTTGTCTCTTTTTGGTTAACCACTCACTGATGTGATTGACAAACAATACACTTGTTGATTATATTGCACTTTAATATATAAATCGTTACTATGAGGTGCGAAACGAATAAGGAATCAGGTCGAAAATAGCACCTAATATAACTGTGAGTGGACACGTCATTGATAAATATTGAGCTGCTTTCTTTCTTTTTTCTTTTTTTCCTCCATTTTAATTTCTCACATCCTCTAGCACTAGTATATTCATTACTCTTTGGCTCATTTCACGACACATTATATATAGTTGCCATTGATCACTTTTAAAAACACCATCTCGTCCCGAGTGCCTAGCCACCCAGGACCATGCTCGGAACCTACTATCAGCACCAATCTGCGGTGCGCTATGGAGGTTAGCCAAAAGGGCATGCAATGAGAATGCAAAAATTTTGGGGAGAATGAAGGCCAAAGGGTATGCCACAAGGAAAATGGAAAGAGGACGGGGAGGCTAAACATGATAGACCATAAGCATAGCAACTGGAATTAACATATGCCAAGGCGAAAGAATTAAGAGGCAAAGTGGCAAGCAGCTGATAGTGGGTTATTAATTAGGAGATATGTCTAATATATGCTCAACTGTATCTGATGTTTAGTTGTCAATGTATGTAGTGTCTATATGTTCATGTATAAAATTTTCAATAAAGATGAATTAAAAAAAAAGAAAAGAGAAGGGAGGGGAGGGGGCAGAGTGGGGGGCATACAGTGAAGGAGGGTCAGGCTGGGGGACATACTGTGAATGGAGGCAGTGATGGCCATTCAGAGAAGGGGGAGCAGGGGCTGTCACGACTGAAGGGCTGGATGAAGTCGTGTGGTGTGTAGCAACCGGAGACGGACCAGAGGAGGAAGGATTAAATCGTGCAGGTTTAATAATAGAATTCATAAATAGAACAATACACGCTTGAATACTTTGTTAAGTGGCAGTTTAGCAGTAATAAGAATTGAGCCGGCACGGCACTTTGTAAAGAAGAAAAAGTTCATTTAAACAATGACAGTTCAAGCACTCTGGACTGCAGGCTGGGGTCTTGGGAAATGAAGAAATCCGGAAAGAGAATGTACTTGATGGTAATGAGGGATCCTTGAAGACTGAAAGAAGATGGATGATGACAGAAGAATGGGAAGTTGCTTGGAAGCAGACGACTTGAAGAACTTAGGCCAGGAAGCTCAGGGATGCAGGCAGAGACCAGACTGTGGAGAGATCTGGCAGCGATGGGGTTAAGCTGAATCGAGACCAACACAGAGCACTGAAGCAAGGCACCAAGTCAGGAGAGGTGAGTCAGAGAGCCGGAGTCAGCTGGGAGCTGTGAACGCCTCTGGAGACTCTTTGTACTGACACTGAACAGGCCTAGGCAGATCCCCTATATCCCTAGAGGGCGGCTGCCATTGGCTGTCAGGTCAGTATGGGCGGAAACCTCAGACAAGGACCAATCTGCTATTTGCCCTTAATCAAGATGGTGGCGCCGGCCTCCCGGCGCCCCTACAGCACATACCGCTATACTTGCTGGTGTCCCACGCTGCCTGCTGCCCACCAGACTGCCGCTGCCTGCTGCCGCTGACCTGGAGACCACTACACGCTAGCCGATGGCGGGCACGAACGGGTGAGTAGTAAGCCCGCCGCGCACCGCCGCGGCTGCGTGTGACAGTACCCCCCCCTTTCTGGGTGACCCCAGGGCACCTACGCACCTTGTGTGGATTTCTTTGAAAGAACTGTCTCACCAGACGAGGAGCATGAAGATCTGCAGCATCAACCCAGGAATTCTCTTCAGGACCGAATCCAAGCCACTCTACCAGATACTGAAGATGGGTATTGCGGCAACGTGAGTCGATAATGCGCCTCACCTCGAACTCTGTTTCTCTTTCCGAGCCAATCTTGGGCGGTTTAGACACCTTCTTCTGATATAAGTTCAAACGTAAAGGTTTCAGAAGAGACACATGGAACGAATTTGATATTTTTAAGGAAGGAGGGAGCTGTAGTCTGTAGGCCACCGGATTAATCACCTGAGTGATCGGGTACGGCCCGATGAACCGAGGAGCCAGCTTCATGGACGGTAACCGAAGGCGTATATGGCGGGTAGACAGCCATACTCGATCTCCAACCTTCAACTTAGGAGCTGCTCTTCTTTTCCTGTCCGCCATCCTTTTATATCGAGCGGATGCTTTGAGGAGAGCTGTATGGACGTCTGACCAGATCTTTGCAAACCGTTGTAGGGAAGAAGCAGCTGCAGGAACTTAGGACAATGATAGATCTGAGAACTCCGGAGATCGGGGATGCTTGCCAAAGACAGTGAAAAAGGGAGTGGTGCCGGAGGAAGAATGATAAGAATTGTTGTGCGCAAATTCCGCCCAAGGCAGAAGGTCTACCAAGTCGTCTTGAGAGGAAGAGACGAACAAATGAATGAAGGCCTCCAAGTCTTGGTTGACTCGTTCTGTCTGCCCGTTGGTTTGTGGGTGGAAAGCAGTGGAGAACTTGAGCTTGACTTGTACAGCAGAACAGAGGGCCCTCCAAAACTTTGCGACGAACTGCACGCCACGGTCAGAAATAATCTCTTTGGGCAACCCATGGAGTTTGAAGATGGTGGAAATGAAGAGCTGAGCCAACACTGGAGCAGATGGAAGACCTTTCAATGGGAAGAAGTGCACCATCTTTGAAAAGCGGTCGACCACCACCCAAATTACTGTATGCCCTTTGGAGGGAGGAAGTTCGCAGATAAAGTCCATAGACAGGTGGGACCATGGTTCTGTTGGTATGGCTAGAGGTAGAAGAGGACCGACAGGAGACGTTCTGGAGGACTTATGCTGAGCGCACTTTACACAGGAAGCGACAAAGGAGTTTACATCGCGACGGATGGTAGGCCACCAGTATGACCGCAACAGGAACATTAAGGTCTTCTTTGCCCCGGTATGCCCTGCGAAACGGGAAGCGTGTGCCCAGGACAGCACTCTCTTCCGGAGATTGAGAGGAACGAAGGTCTTGCCTGGTGGAGGTGAAGGCTGGACTGTTACTTGAGCAAAGACCAGAGGATCGAGGATGGGTCAAGGAGGAGTCTCAAGATCAGCGGAAGTTTCAAAAGAGCGTGAAAGGGCATCGGCCTTGGCATTCATCGTCCCGGGTCTGAATTTGATTTGAAAATCGAAGCGTTCGAAGAACATGGCCCAGCGGGCTTGACGAGCTGTAAGACATTGGGTCTGCTTGAGGAATAAGAGGTTCTTATGGTTGGAGTACACCATAATTTTATGTCGTGCCCCCTCCCGGAGGTACCGCCACTCCTCTAACGCTGATTTGACTGACAGTAACTCCTACTCTCCGATGGGGTAATTCTTCTCCCTGGAAGAAACTTCTTGGAAAAGAAGGCACAGGGATGAAGCACCTGGTCCTCCCCTCTCTGCGACAAGATTGCCCCTACCCCCTCTGAGGATGCGTCCACCTCAAGAATAAAGGGTTTGTCGAGGTTTGGCTGGAGAAGGATTGGGGCGGAGACAAAAGCATCCTTTAGTTGTTGTAAGGCTTGAGAGGCTTCAGGTGACCACTGACTTGGATCAGAACCCTTACGGGTTAGAGCAGTAAGAGGTGCAGCAAGGGTGGAGAAGTTCCGGATGAAACGACGATAGTAATTTGAAAAGCCCAGGAACCTCTGGATGCCTTTGAGCGTGGTGGGCGCTGTCCAGTCTAAGATGGCTCTTACTTTCTCTGGATCCATCTCTATCCCAGTGCTGGAGAGGATGTGGCCAAGGAATGGAATGGAGGTAACCTCAAAGACGCACTTGTCTAGCTTGCAGAATAATTTATTTTGGCGAAGGCGCCGCAAGACCTCAGCTACTGTTTGCCGATGGAGATGGAGGTTCGATAAGAAGATGAGAATGTCATCGAGATACACCACAATGGAATGATACAATAAATCTCGAAATATGTCATTTACAAATTGTTGGAAGACGGCTGGAGGGTTGCAAAGACCAAAGGGCATCACCAGGTATTCATAGTGGCCGTCTAGGGTGTTGAACGCCGTCTTCCACTCATCTCCAGATCGTATACGGATCAAGTTGTACGCCCCTCTTAAATCCAGTTTAGTAAAGATGGAAGCCCCTCGGATTTTGTCGAATAATTCGGTGATCAGAGGCAAAGGATAGCGGTTCTTGATCATGATATCGTTCAGGCCCCTGTAGTCGATACACGGGCGGAGGGTTCCATCCTTTTTTTTTCACAAAGAAAAACCCCGCTCCGGCTGGCGAAGTGGACGGGCAAATGAACCCCTTATCCAAGTTCTCTCGAATGTAGTCAGACATGACTTTGGTCTCTGGCAGAGACAAGGGGTAGATGCGGCCCCGCGGTGGGAACTTCCCAGGTATCAACTCTATCGGACAGTCCCAGGAACGATGAGGCGGCAGGGTATCGGCACCTCCTTTGCTGAAGACGTCAGAAAAAGAAAGATATGGTGTGGGTAACGACAAGGGTGGACCTGGTGAAGACGAAAGACTGGAACCTCCTACTTCTTGAGGATTAGTTTGATGGAGTGGAATGACACGAGGCATGCAAGTAGTTAGGCAGTTCGTACCCCAGGCTGTGATCTCCATACTGGTCCAATCAATATGAGGGTTGTGCTTAGTAAGCCATGGTAGGCCCAGGACTACCTGGTGTGAGGACTGAGGAAGGACAAAAAATTCTAGAGTCTGTTGATGTAAGGCACCGACGAGAACTGTCACTGGATCGGTTTGAAGGGTGATTTGACCGCTGCTGATGCGACTCCCATCTACTGCAGTGAGAGCCAACGGATGGGCCAAAGGTTGCACCATCAAGGAATGTTGAAGAACGAAAGAGGAAGAAAGGAAGTTCCCGGCTGCTCCGGAATCTAGTAGAGCCTGGACCTTGATTTTTCCCTGAGGGCACATAAGAGTAACAGGAATGGTGGGCACAGTTGAAGAGGGAGATGAAAGCAGAACTCCTAACCTGGCCTCCCTCGGGGAGGTTAGGAGCGGTCGTTTCCCGGACGCAGTGGGCAGGAAGACAACAGATGAGCGGAAGAACCGCAGTACATGCAAAGATTCTCACGACGTCTACGGGATTTTTCTTCAAAGGAAAGCCGAGAGCGGTTGATCTGCATGGGTTCGTCTGGTGGTGTGGTTGTGGAGGACCCAGGTCTAGGAACAGGAACAGCGTTGGTGGTGAGACGAGGGCGGAGACGGTCGGAGCGATTTCTCTCTAGTTGACGCTCCTGCATCCGTAGATCTACTTTGTTGCACAAGGAGATGAGTTCAGCCAAAGTAGCAGGAGAGTCATGGGTAGTTAATTCGTTCTTGATACGACCTGCCAGCCCATTCCAGAAGGCGGAAACGAGAGCCTCTTCGTTCCACTTTAGTTCCGAAGCCAGAGTCTGGAACTGCACAGCATATTGTCCCACTGAGCGACTACCCTGGCGAATTCTCAGGATCTCAGTAGCGGCAGATGACACTCTGCCAGGTTCGTCGAAGATGTGACGGAAAGAGGTAATAAAAGCTTCATAGTCATTGAGCAGGGGATCAGCACGTTCCCAGAGAGGGGACACCCAGTCCAAAGCTGACCCTGCTAGGAGAGACACAATATAAGCCACCTTTGCCTTGGAAGTAGGAAAGTGAGAAGACTGTAAGGTGAAATGCACATCGTATTGGTTCAGAAACCCACGGCATCCTTTCGGAGAACCATCATATTTGCTGGGGGTTGGTAATTGCATGTGATGAGGAACTATTGGTCCAGGTGTAGGAACAGGGACTGGAACCTCTGGAGCTGGAGCCACAGAAACTGAGGGAGCCGCCTGGGGCGGAGCCAAGACCTGAAGGAATTGAGCCACTTGAAGTTGGGTAGCCTCCACTTGCTCCAGACGAGCCATGATGCTGTGAAGTGCGTCCGCCATGGAAGCCTGTTCTTCACCCGACTCCATCGGGTCAGTACAAACTGTCACGACTGAAGGGCTGGATGAAGTCGTGTGGTGTGTAGCAACCGGAGACGGACCAGAGGAGGAAGGATTAAATCGTGCAGGTTTAATATTAGAATTCATAAATAGAACAATACACGCTTGAATACTTTGTTAAGTGGCAGTTTAGCAGTAATAAGAATTGAGCCGGCACGGCACTTTGTAAAGAAGAAAAAGTTCATTTAAACAATGACAGTTCAAGCACTGCGGACTGCAGGCTGGGGTCTTGGGAAATGAAGAAATCCGGAAAGAGAATGTACTTGATGGTAATGAGGGATCCTTGAAGACTTAAAGAAGATGGATGATGACAGAAGAATGGGAAGTTGCTTGGAAGCAGACGACTTGAAGAACTTAGGCCAGGAAGCTCAGGGATGCAGGCAGAGACCAGACTGTGGATAGATCTGGCAGCGATGGGGTTAAGCTGAATCGAGACCAACACAGAGCACTGAAGCAAGGCACCAAGTCAGGAGAGGTGAGTCAGAGAGCCGGAGTCAGCTGGGAGCTGTGAACGCCTCTGGAGACTCTTTGTACTGACACTGAACAGGCCTAGGCAGATCCCCTATATCCCTAGAGGGCGGCTGCCATTGGCTGTCAGGTCAGTATGGGCGGAAACCTCAGACAAGGACCAATCTGCTATTTGCCCTTAATCAAGATGGCGGCGCCGGCCTCCCGGCGCCCCTACAGCACATACCGCTACACTTGCTGGCGTCCCACGCTGCCTGCTGCCCACCAGACTGCCGCTGCCTGCTGCCGCTGACCTGGAGACCACTACACGCTAGCCGACGGCGGGCACGAACGGGTGAGTAGTAAGCCCGCCGCGCACCGACACGGCTGCGTGTGACAGGGGCAGGCTGGGGGATATACAGTGAATGGGGGCACAGTTGGGTACATAGTGAATTGGGGTCATACAGTGAATGGGAGTCATACAGTGCTGGAGTGTCAGGCTTTGGGACATACAATGAATGGAGGCACTGATGGACATTAAGAGAAGGGGGCAGGCTGGGGGACAGAGTGAATGGATGCAGAGTGGGGAACATACAGTGAATGGGGGACATACAGTGAAGGAGGGGCAGGCTGGGGGACATACAGTGAATGGGGGCAGGCTGGGGGAAATACAAATACTTTTTTTTTCAAAACATTTACAGCTAAGGTATGGTCTAGAACAGCTGTAGTGTTGGTCAGTCAGAGCTAGGGGATACAGTCGATGGATCGACCATAAGATGGTCGACAGTCATTAGGTCAACACCGTTAGGTTGAATTACTGGAAGGTCGACAGGGGTCTAGGTCGACATGGGTTTAGGCCGACGGGGGTCTAGGTCGACCTGGGACAGGGTCGACAGGTGTCTAGATCGACACATGCGTTAGATCGACAGTCAAAAGGTCGACATGGGTTTTTTGAGCCAAAATGTGCTGACACTAGGGTGTGGTGGGAGAATAAAATAGTGTGCCGAGCGAAGCGAGGGTTTACATAGTTACATAGTTACATAGTAGTTAAGGTTGAATAAAGACTTGCGTCCATCGGGTTCAACCGACGTTTTTATAATAGCTTATCCGTTGCTTTACAGTATGTTCTGATATTTTAAGACATATTAGGTTCTTTATTTGTACCCATGGATGTTATTAACCAGTAAGTGTTTGTCCAACCTTATTTTGAATGTATGTATTGTGTCTGCCGACACTACCTCTCCAGGAAGAGAGTTCCAGAGTTTGACTGCTCTGACCGTAAAGAAATGTTTTCTAATAGCTGAACAAAATCTTTTTTCTTCTAATCTAAACTCATGCCCTTGCGTCCTGGATTCCTGTCTAGCAGAAAAAAGGTGTTTGACAGTTCCTTATATTTGCCCCTGATATATTTGTACATGTTGAGCATATCCCCCCTTAAACGTCTCTTCTCTAATGTAAATAGTCCCAAATTGTTTAATCTCTCATCGTAACTTAAGTTCTCCATTCCCCTAATAAGCTTTGTTGCTCGTCTTTGGATTTTTTATAATTCTATGATGTCCTTTTTAAAGTGTGGGGCCCAGAATTGTACTCCGTATTCGAGGTGAGGTCTCACCAGTGCTTTATACAGAGGCATAATTACTTTTGAGTCTCTGGTTTCCATGCCCCTTTTTATGCATGCTAAAATTTTGTTGGCCTTTTTTGCTGCTACATTACATTGGGCACTACACCCCAGTTTGCTGTCTATTAGGACTCCTAGGTCTTTTTCGAGTAATAAATTACCCAATTCCTCTCCGCTAAGGTTATAGCTAGCACACTGGTTGTGTCTCCCTAGGTGCATAAACTTACATTTATCTACATTGAACCTCATCTTCCACTTGATAGACCACTCCTCTAGATTTGCAAGATCCTTTTGAAGCGTGGTGACAGCTCCTGATGATTTGATAACTTTGCTTAGTTTTGTATCATCCGCAAAGATGGATACATTGCTTAGTAACCCCATCCCTATATCGTTAATAAAAATGTTAAATAAAATGGGCCCTAAAACCGAACCCTGAGGCACTCCATAGTACTGGTATCGTATCTGATACGGCACTGTTTACAACCACTCTTTGTTCTCTATTACACAGCCAATTCCCTACCCATCTGCAGATATTTTCACCCAATCCTAGGTCCTCCATTTTATTTATCAACCTCTTGTGTGGGACAGTATGAAAGTCTTTAGCAAAATCTAGGAAAATCACGTCTACAGCGTTTCCATTATCAAGGTTTTTGCTAACTTCCTCATAGAACCCTAGTAGATTAGTTTGGCATGAACGATTTTTCACGAACCCATGCTGGTTAGTACTGAGTAGATGATGATGGTCTAAATATTCCTGTATACCATCCCTTAAAAATAGTTTACCCACAATTGATGTTAAACTAACGGGTCTGTAGTTAGCGGGATCCTCCTTTTTTCCTTTTTTGAATATTGGCACTACCTCTGCTATTCTCCAGTCTTTTGGTACCTTTCCTGATGATAGTGAATTGCTAAAGATATAATGTAGGGGGGTAGCTAGTTCTTCTCTTAACTCCATTAGTACCCTGGGATGAATCCCCCGGTGATTTATTTGTTTTGATTTTGCTGAGCCTTAGTGTTATTTCCTTGGGCGTGAATTCAATATTAGGATCTGGTATATTTGTCCCGTTTGTTGTAGATGTTCGTTCCGCAGTCTGCTCTCCCTTGGTAAATACTGATGAGAAGAACTCATTTAACAATTTTGCTTTACCCTTATCCTCTGTAACACTTATTCCATTGATATCAGTTAATGGGCCTATGTTTTCCTTTATTATACATTACTATTTATGTACTTAAAAAACTTTTTGGGGTTGGTTTTGCTTTCATTGGCTATGCACTCTTCATATAATTTATTAGCTGCTTTGATTACCCCTTTACAAGCTTTGTTTGATTCTTTATATTTGGCGAATGCTTCCTCATTTAAGTTATTTTTATAGAATTTAAATGCTCTTGTTTTATTGTTGATTGCTGACCTAACTTTTTGTCCAACCATGGTGGCTTTTTTTTAATTGAATTTACCCTTATTTACTTTAGAAATGTATTTATTAGTTAATGAATCAAGCACCTTTTTTAGAGTGTCCCACATTTCCTCTGCATTTTTTCCCTCCATGACCGTTTCCAACACAATTCCTTTTAGGGCTTCCCTGAATAGTTCAAAGTTCGCTTTTCTGAAGTTTAGTATTTTTACCGCACCTTTGTGATGTCATTTACTGAAGTTGATTTCCAGTGAAACCATATTGTGGTCACTGCTCCCTAGTTGTTCAATTACTTTTGTGTTTGAAACTAAGTCTGTGTTATTTGTTAGTACTTAATCCAAGAGTGCCTTATCACGAGTTGGAGTTTCTACCGTTTGTGTAATAAACTGGTCTTTAAGTAAGCTTAAGAACCCACTGCTTCTTGCTGTTGACTGTTCGATGTCTGGTAAATTAAAATCCCCCATAATTAATACCTGCCCCTGATTTGATGATTGTTTGATTTGGTTTAAAAGAAGAAACTCCTCCCTATCATTTATGTTTGGTGGTCTATAGCATACCCCTATTATAATTGTATTATTTGTTTTTTTATGATTGTCGGTTATCTCTGCCCACACTGCCTCCGAGTTATCCTCTTCTGTATCTGTGCTCATTTTTTTCTCACATGATGTTAAGGGTTTAGGGTGCACCTAACTGTTTCCCTGTTGACTGTGTCGACATTCGGATAAAAAAACTGTCAAAAACAATGTCTACCTTTTGACTGTCGACTTAATCAATGTCGAACTAATGCATGTGTCGACCTAGACACCTGTCGACCATGACCGATGTCAACCTAGACCACTGTCCCTAGTCCCCTGATGACCTTCCAGTATGTTGACCTAACGGCGTCGACCTAATGACTGTCACCCATCTTATGGTCGACCCAATGATCCCAACCCCAGAGCCAGATAGTCC
This sequence comes from Crinia signifera, assembly GCF_055691185.1. Taxonomy (NCBI): domain Eukaryota; kingdom Metazoa; phylum Chordata; class Amphibia; order Anura; family Myobatrachidae; genus Crinia; species Crinia signifera. The sequence goes on along the minus strand of NC_139221.1, from coordinate 248,996,207 downwards.
TCAAATTTGACATGCAAATGTTAGAATTAATAGGCTGTCTCATAACTGTAGTGGCCGGCTCTTTAAAATGGACTTCAGGGCTTTACATGCTGATAAATATTTGGTACCAACCATAAGTTGCTTGATATGCGAACCAGCACCATTAATCATTGGCAGATAGGTAAAGCTGTGGCACTACCCCACTCCCATGCACAAAACCTTTAGCTACATTTTTTTATTATTTTTTTAAATACATGCCAACCACAGGGGCCCCTAGGGGTACTGGCCCCTTTTGCCCCTGCTTTAATTCAGCCCTGCATGTGCAAAATGCTGGGAAAATCACCAATGTGTCATTATCCTGGTGAATTGTGGGGAGGTTGTGGAGAGGTTCTGCTGTCGATAGGACATTAAAAAATTTGGTACAGATATGCCAGTGGATTGAAGTGTTGATAGGCACTTTCATGAATTGTAGATCCAAGCTTTGGATGGAAAAAAATCTGCAGTTCATTAAAACATAGCTGTAGTGTGTGGGCAAATTGCTGGATTGGGGAAACAATAAATCTAGGATACAGGATCTGTAAAACAATAAATTCTGATTGTCAATGTACTGTATGGGGGCCTTTAGTTACAGAGGTGATTCAAAGAATTCACTATTTTATTATGGTGATTTTATATTGCTGAAAAAAAAAACTCCCTTTACTAGATTCTCTGCACCATCAGGTATCATCAGGTATCATTTAGTGAAGTATAAAATCATATAAAGTTTATGCTGATTTTAATACACAAATGTATTCTAAACTCTTTAGGCCACTGCATGGCACTGGTTCCTTACGTATCAAAGGAATGAAATGTTGACTTTGTATAGCGAGAGACATTTTTTCAAATCCCTTTGATCACAGTGAAAGCATCTTAGTTGTCAAGGAAACTATTCTCTTGATTCCAATGTGAATGGCTGTTCACACTCAGCTACTCACAACCAGATTAATATGAGCACTCTAAAACATTTTTATATTTAAATAAAGTTTTAATGTAATGTTTAGATTTTATTTTTAAATGATTGTATTAAATATTTTCATCTAGGTAATATGTTCAAATTTATTTCATATATGTATAGACTATAAAGTAATATTTTCAATTTTTCTTTTTTTAAGGGAGAAAATTAAATATTGATCCAGATATAAATGCAGGCACGTCATAACGATATATTCCCCTTTCTTTCCAATCAATAACGACTGAATTATTTGCTCAGACTGGCCTGTAGTGTTTCTCATACGTTTATGCTTGTTCATACTGTTTGTTGTGTCCTCGGGGATGTAGAATGATTTCACCACGGCTAGTCAACATAAGGTCTACAGATTAATCTATATTGTGACATAAGAAAAAAAAAACTGCCCTTTTAGGGCTCATATGTTATTTAGCAATTTTTTAAATGGAAAATCGGAGCTGTGTGAACACAATCTGATATTTTTATTTATCATTGTTGTGTTTGTCGGCTTAAAAAAAAAAACTAATCTTCTGCTCTATCCCTGTCAAAAAGACTACATGTTGGCTCAAGAAAATGTTTAATATAACTCCCTGTACAATTTTTTGAGAAGATGAAACATATCGCAGATCTATACATTTTATTGTATTGTAGCTAAGCCTGCTCGAAGCAAAAGCTAGTCTTCTACCTTGTGATTGCCTCTGTGTTTCTGTATGTGTGAAATAGATGTCGTTTCACTTGCTGCCAGCAGATGGCAGTGTTTCGGTTACACATGGACACTAGACACTTTCTTAATTCAATTTGAAAAATAGGTAAGTCACTGTAAATGTAATTATCACATAATTACATATTATAAACATTGACTTCATACATTCATATTTTAACAATATTTGAGATTTATTCTTTAACTGAAGTATTGTTCACTAATAAACAGATTAAAATAACTGCTTAGAAATGTCATTTTGAAAACAGTTGCAGTTTAACATCAATGGCAGACCTTCCTTGGGAATGGAGATAGTACAGCTGAATTTCAGCGATTTGCAAATCAATGAATGAATTGATCCATTGCCACCAAACAATTCTCCTCCTCCTCTTACTGTGTCAGTATAATCACAGTGCACAGTGCATAGAACTTAAAGAAGCCAATTACTAAGGATCAGCAAATGTCATATAGCCTATAGAGCTTACAGACCCTCTGGCACTCATTCATCTTCATCTGACCTAGGAGAAAACATTTGTGAATGGTACTATTTGTGCAGAGGTAAAGCTATTCTTTCTTTCATTTGGAGCAAAGACAGCTTGCCACTCGCCACCACCAACACACCTGCTTAAATATGTCTATTCCTAAAGTATATAAGAAAGTGTAAATATCTGCTTATACCTTAACCAATACATGCCCAGCATATTCCCACCTTCCCATGAGATCTCCTCACATGCAAAAACAAGTTCACAGAAATCATCAGTATAGCTTTTACATCACTGCAGTGTTCAGGGTACAAATACATAATATGACTTCACATTTCATCTTGCTGCTATTGCATCCACAATTGCTGAGGAAGAGTTGACTTTTGAGCTTGGGAGAAAAAACCCACAGACATCCTGTATGCCCATCAGATCTCTACAAATGCCAGCAAAGCTCTTCACAACGCTAGTTAACAATGTACTGTATGCAATTAAATCCCTCCATGTACCGGAAGACCCATCACATGCCCTAGACTATCCACATTTCCCTTACATACCATAAGACATCCCAACATGCCCATTACATGCCATCAGGTATCCTCGTATGGCCCTTGCATGTCCTACAAATGCACACATGCCATCAGACCCTACATGGCAATCTAGCAGGTATGAGATGCAGGTGTGTGATGTCCGGGTGAACCCAGACTATTTGTGTCATTAGGTCCAGTCCCCTTGTGGTAAAATTATGCAATTGGTGCATTTTTGCTTAGGGGTGGGCCCAAAGTGATGCAATTGCTGCATAATCACATCATAAGGTCTGGCCCCCTCCTTGGAAGCTGCAGATTCCTTCTTTCATTCTCCACTGTCTACTTCACTAGGAAGTAGGAAAAATGCGGGAGGGGAACCGACTTTTCCAAGGGACATATGCTGTATCAGCCACCTAACTGTTTATGACCCAGGAGTCATTTTTGTGCTTGCACCAGAAATATAGTGAAGAGAATGCCATAGGCGTCTGTTAGACAATGCCATTTATACATTGCAAAATTGCCAAAGGGTTTGAAAGATGCCGCAGATTTTAGTGGATTTGAGCAGACTGAATGCTGTATTCCTGTTTCATTTATTTAGACATTCTCTAAGAATTGTACTGGTTCTTTGATCTTTTCTCCATGCAATTTTGGGAAGATATGTAAGCTCTCACAAGCAGGGCCCTCTTCCCTCATGTTCTTTTCCTTCTCTTTGGTGGTACCAAATCCTGTGGTTTTCTGCCATGCTGATTCTAATCCCAGATGTACCACAGATGTTTTTTGAGCTTTCAACTATGGGCCTGCTTCAAACTTGTTCACTAGTCTGTGTGTAATCGCAGCCTAGCAAACAGGTAAATGTCACCCACTGCCCGCCCGAAGGTCAACCCCCCCCAGTGCCCAGATCGTCTTGCTAGCATGCGAGGGGATGTGTACGTGAACACATGCCCTTGCATTTAGCTGAACAGAGGAGAAATCATTTGATGGTAGAATTTATGATATGACTACGATGCTAAGATTTGTCCCATCTCCAACATGCATGCACAGTGACTACCGGTGTGCATGTGTTTATGGTATAGTGGATCAATGGTTCTAGATTGACCAAGTTATGGTCAACCATGCACCTGTCTAATTAGATGCGTAAAGATGGTCGACAGCGTCTATAACAACAGTAACGAAAGTTAGGCACACGCCTTGTTACTGTTGGTCAACGGGAGCATGATCAACAGTAACAAGGTTGATCTGAGTTTTTCACTTTTTTGGGGTGGAAATGGTCAACATGGACACCAAATAAGTGCACAGTATCCCCTCACATGGTGGGCTATGATCACCATGCTTCAGACATGGTGTCTCGCTATGCTCGGCACACTATTATCTAACTCAATGCCCACTTGGATGGTAAAGTATGAACCAAGTCAATCTAAAGCAAAAGAAACATGAAAAACTCATACTGACCTTGTGTCTGTCGATCCATCGACCTAACAATTGTGTCTAACTTTCCTTACTGTCAACTATCTCTAGGTGTCTAAACTAAGCGTGGTCAACCATAACATCGAGACACCATTGATCCATCAACCAGATACAGTGTGTGTCACCCCTCCTATGGTTCATACTGTAGTATAGAAAAAGAACAGAAAATGATTGTCTTTTTGGCTGGCGCACTGAAGAAGAAAAATGAATTTCGTTTAAAATTTAACTTTTAATAATGTCAATAAAAGGAAAGCCATTTAAAGTGAAATATAAGTTACATACATGACTGACGAAAACATTGAACAATTAATAAAAATGCACGTGCTGTATGTGTGTCCTGTGTTTGTAAACAGTGGCGTGAGATTCCTGTTCTTGATTTTCACTACAACAATAATTGAATTGTGTCAAATCTTTATAATATGTGTTACTATGTGATATTGGATGGGTAGTCTGACCATATGTATGTAATCAGATACCTCTATTAAGTTCCAATTTCTGTTAGATCGTATACCTCAGAGCCATATCTTATTCAGATTCACGTTGCTGTGGATATGATCATAGGGGAGGGGGGGTTTCTTTGGATGGGTAATCCGACCGTATATATGCGGTCAGATGCCTCTATTATATTCCAATTAGCCCCTAATCTGGGTCTGGGGCTAATTGGAATATAATAGAGGCATCTGACCGCATATATACGGTCGGATTACCCATCCAAAGAAACCCCCCCCCCCCTATGATCATATCCACAGCAACGTGAATCTGAATAAGATATGGCTCTGAGGTATACGATCTAACAGAAATTGGAACTTAATAGAGGTATCTGATTACATACATATGGTCAGACTACCCATCCAATATCACATAGTAACACATATTATAAAGATTTGACACAATTCAATTATTGTTGTAGTGAAAATCAAGAACAGGAATCTCACGCCACTGTTTACAAACACAGGACACACATACAGCACGTGCATTTTTATTAATTGTTCAATGTTTTCGTCAGTCATGTATGTAACTTATATTTCACTTTAAATGGCTTTCCTTTTATTGACATTATTAAAAGTTAAATTTTAAACGAAATTCATTTTTCTTCTTCAGTGCGCCAGCCAAAAAGACAATCCTTTTCTGTTCTTTTTCTGTATCAAACCCATTGTCTTTGGCAGCACCCCCATATATGTATAATTGCAACTCCAGCACAGCAATATATAATTGGGGAAAACCAACAATACTTAAATATTACTCTTGTGCAGAACTAACCTCCCAACCCCTTTCCCCTTTTTTTGATACTCATACTGTAGTATGTATGACAGGGCAGACTGAAGCCAGAGGACCTCACCACTGTGTACTGTGAAGGCTAAGTATATAGACAGGAGGTGTTGGGAATTAATAAACAGGAGGTGGGGCAAACCAGTAATTATATTTTATTATGATTGTAAAAAACATAATTGACATAACTTATTGATGATTTGGGATCTGCGTTCTCTAAATTAGAAAACTGAGTGCTATAACTTATTTAATGTCTGATACTTAAAGTTGACCATAGGAATTGAGAGATGGGCTAATTACACTTTGATATTCATTTCAAGGAAGGAGTGTTTGCAGTAAGTGATGAGATGGAAGAGCATTGCTAAGGTAATTATTTGCAGATGGATTGCTAATTAATTGCAGAGTGGATGGTTTTCATATATTTTTTTAGATTCTGTTTATTTTACGCAAGTTAAGTCATTTATATTTTTAGACTGTAGCAGGAAAGATACACTGCTTACTAATTAATAATCGTGATTTTGAAAGCAGTATGGATTTTAGGAGCCTCAAGTGTACTGTACTGTACTTTAAGAAAGTCTCAGATTGATCTTACAAGGGATGAAGGGTTGTTACAGGAAAAGGATATTGTCCACCATTTGAGCATAATGTACACGAGACCATGTAGGAGCAGTTATTTTGCATGATTACACATTCTGTAAAGTTCCAAATAGCTATTTTGGAACCAGTTTAATTTGTTTTCATTATTTTTTATCAATCTGCCAACATAAACTCCCAATACTGAGCAAGGACAAGTGAGCCACACTTTCTGTGAGCTGTGTTTCATACAGTACCTTAATTTTTTTTTTTTCATTAATTTAGACTGCACGCATTTTGGCTGTTGAAGGAAAAGCACATGCCTGGATTCAAATTTCATAAGTATAACATTTCTTATTATATTCCTCTACTTATATTGAGCAGTTGCCATATACATATGTAAGAAAACTGTATTTTGTATGTTTAACTGAATATATATTTATGTATTTGTTTGTAACACATATTGGGCCTTATTCAGATCTGAGCTCAGTACAAATTTGTTTGGGAAATGGGCAAAACCATGTGCACTGCAGGTGCCCATTTCCCAAACAAATTTGTACTGAGCTCAGATCTGAATAAGGCCCATTGTATGTACTTTGTAATCTAATTTTGTAATACAAATATTATACAACTTTTGGTGTTAAATGTTAGTTCATATTTTTATATGATGAAAGGACTCAATTAGGAAAGATTTATAAGTTAACAATGAACAGAATATGGAAGTAGTGAGGTCATAACCATAATTTTAAACTGGTGAGTTGTGAAATTAGGGTAGACCCCCGGTTCTCAAGCTGTGGGTTCTGACCCCAAGTGGGTCCCTACCACCTCAGCTTAGGGTCACGACTCCATGTTGTTGACCAACAGGCTAATGACTCCTCTGACCTCTTGGCCAGTGATCCAAGGAGTCTTAAATATCAGTTCAATTGTATTCTACATCAGACTCCTTGGATCACTGGCTTATAGATCTGTGGAGTTGCCAGGCAGCACTGCCCCACTCCAGTCCTCTGCCCAGCAGCAGCTGCTGCCACCACTGGCATCAGCAAGCTGCAATCTTGGATATCCTGCAGATATCAACAGGGGGCACAAAGCTGGCAGCGAGGGCACTTCCAGGTCCTAGGACTTCTAAGTGGAGCATTGGGAGGGGGGTCATCTGTGGACAGCAGCGGGACGGTTCTGTAAAGCAGTGAGCACATACTTTGTTTTATGCATCTGTGGAGGGGGCACTGAAGAAAACTCAATAAGAAAACACTGCGTTCCTACTACCCCTTCACCCTCTTCCATCCCCCATTACCCACTGCCTCCCTCTTCCATTCCCCATTACTCACTGGCAGGTATTCAATGCCGGTGCGAGCGGCCGGCGAGGGGGTTAAACTGCGAGGATCACAGAAAACCAGTGATCCTCGCAGTTTAACTCCCGCGCCGGCCGCTCGCACTAACTCGCTGTAATTAGCCTCGGCTCTCGCAGTTTTTGGAGGCACATTCGCAAATTCCCCCTCGCTCAAAAAACGGAGCGAGGGGGAATTTGCGAATGAGGGGGGGTCAGTTGAATACTGACAGGGTGAGCGCTGACTGCGAGCAAAAAGTCCTGCACGCAGTCTCCGCTCGCCCACGGCATTGAATATATGCCACTGTCTCCACATTGTATTAGCTATCACTTCACTTGTTTTGTGCCCATTCAATGCTACTGTTCTTTTTTCGGTCTACTGAACACACACGTGGCGGCCATTCTACGCTAACGAGCCTTGCTTCTATAATCATTTTTATTGTCTGATGGAGTCCCACATAATTAGTGGATACCTGCTGTGGACTAAAGATTTGGTAGGAAAAGCTGGTGCACATAACAGGTACACAGAAGGATGCATGCCTTTTCTGTAAAGTTGGAGAGATAGTGAGGTTTCAACTGACGACTACACAAAAATACAATTAATTACAGCAAACCTAGAAAATTAAAAGTCCCTAGAAAACTAGTTTTTGTTTCCCTGAATTTAAAGAAAAATAAAAGAGCGGATTGCCGCATGCTGAGCACTGGTGAAGAAACCACTTTTGCTGTTTGAAGTATTGCAATCATCGTTTGGTATAGTCCAGCTGGAAAAAATAAATAAATAAAGATGTTTTTGAATGTACAGATTTGAGGTCTTAATTTTACAGTTTATTTCCATTATTTCTGCAATCAACTTAAACAGCGTAAATTCATTAACTGAAATTATTTTTAGTATTCTGTATAACTGCAAATATAATACACAGAATATTTTCAAATAGCTTTAAGTAGTTTATTGATATATTATAATGTATTACTAAAATACATGATTTTTAATCTTTTTTTTATACTTTTTACAAAACGCTTTTTCTGTTGTGATCAATAGTTTGACACTAGTTAGCATTTCTATTTTATATGTAGATAAATAAACAGATTAAAATGAGATATTTTTATCTTTGCCAGTTCACTAGAATCGTTTAGTATGTTAAACATAACAGTATTAGTATACTGATAAATTATAGCACATTATTTTCCACACATTTCACAACAATTTTATTGATTGAAATTGTTGACATGTGAAGGTTGGATTATTACTTTTTCAGGAGTTACATTTAATTCACCTCCCAAGATAATTAAAGTTCTGGATGACAGTGAAGGCCAAATATCCACAAGCCAAATAAAGAATGACTTGAAATCTCCAACCTTGCACTTGAGAATCGTAATTTAGGTGGTGTGGCCGAAGATTCATAGAAACAATTTCTAAGTCAAGGATTTACAGATTGTATGGCTGTGTTTTATTTTTTTTTATTCTGCTATATTATATAAATTAAAATATAAGTATATGGTAGTACTATAAACATATTATTTTCTGCATGGCTTTACTGTGTTTATTTTAACTATCACACCAAGCATACAATGTACATTTTCTATTAATTAGAAATGTGCGTGGAGTTTTGTATTTTGATTTTAAATTGATTTTGCTAAATCACCCTCAGGTGTTTTGGTTCGGAATTTGGATTTATAATCCGAATATTGGATTTTTCATTTATTGGTAGAATATAAAAACAGCTGCAACCATGTCATTTTTGCAATCCAAACACAAAATTTGGATTTAAAAAACAAATTTCAAACTGCAGGAGGATCCTAACTACAGGAATATATTTGGTTCAGATCTGCAAAATTGGGATAAAAAAAATAAAAAGAAATGTGTGGTTCAGAGTGCGCTACCAGAAATTAATCCACAATTGTAAAAAATGTAATAAAATTTAATGACATTTGGGCAGCATATAATACATAAAAACTTTTTACAGCGTGTGTTTGTCAATTTCTTAGATTTGCGTTACTTCTGTGATGAAACAAAGGCCCAACGCGTTTCGTCAAAAATGTTGACTTCATCAGGGGCTTACAGGCAGAGTTTGACAATCTAATGACACTGTAAATTCAATATGAACAGTCATAAATCAATCTCATGACAAAAAAGATAAACATTTAAGCTGAAGGAAAAATGAAAAGAGGAGAGAAGGATGGAAAGAGAGGTCAATAGTGGAAATTGATAGGCCATGATTTGTATCATAAAAGACAAAAGTTTGTGAAGTTGTGATAATTCAATTTACAAATATATCTTTACAGAAAAATATATAGTGGGACATATAATTTGTGAACATAAAGTTAAGATACACCTTGAATTTAATTAAGTTGACCACCTTTATAAGTGGGAAAGAAATTTTTCCTCTTAATAGAAGATTAGTAATCCTCTTGAGTAGTCTTAAGTACTACTTAATAGAAGTACTACTTAACAGAATAGAAGAAGATACTAAAGTCCACAGTAAAATCACCTGCTCACACTCTGGGGTCAGTCAACGCATTTTGATCACTGGGACCTTTATCAAGACTTGAGTCATTAATGGTCAGTAATGGTTTCAAGATTTGAGTCAGTAATGATACAGCAATGCATAAATTCATTACATGGAAGAATATACACATGTA